>NC_053040.3:258816466-259129569 GCF_002575655.3 Aegilops tauschii subsp. strangulata
TCTCTACTTTTTAAAAATTTAAATGCCATAGATTGCATCCATTGGATACCCATTGGGTATAGGATACCCGATGGGTATGGGCATGGGTATCAATTTATGCCCATGGGTATTGATACGGGTGGGTATAGAAGATTTCTATGGGTATGGGTTTGGCAGAAGAATGTCGTACCCGCCCGTACCCTACCCATTGCCATCCCTAATAGCTTGTGGCTGCACACGGAAGTTTCTAGCATGAATAATCTTATGATCCCTTTGAGCCTGAGTGGCGAACCGTAGGATGATCACACGGGTACTCCGGGATATCCTAGGACAACACTGGATTCTCCAGGTGCCCGCAAGCAATCCACCCAGATGTGTATTTAAGTAGCCACCTTAAGTTAACCATTAATTAACATCTCACATCTGTCATGGATACACTCAAACCCAATCCACGTCTACGAGCATAGCATGGCAATAAGCATAACGTAGAAATAACTCCCAAGGGATTGATAATAAAACAGGTAATAGGTTCTACCTCATCATCTACTTCGCAATAACCACAAGTTAATCACATCCTAATCATGCAATGTTTGAGGATTGTAACTAGTGCACCAAAAACTGGGTATGAAAAGAGTATGATCAATGTGTTACTTGCCTTGCTAACGATCCGCAAAACCTAGTGACTCATAGTAGCACGCTTCGCACTCCGAGAATTCTATCGCAAAAACACAATAGCATACATAATCAATCAAGCAAAGATGCACGGGTAAAACTCAACTAAGAAGATCGAATCTGAAAACTCAACTGAAAAGATTCGATTTGCAAAAAGAATCAATCGAGTCGGAGCTACGGAACTGAAACTACGGTCAAAAGAACTTCGAATTCAAATCTGCTTGAAACCAAGATTTAAATTGTCAAACCTTGTTCAAATTGATTAAACGTAAAGAGGATTTCGAAACAAAGATTATGGCGTTGGTTTCACTGGATTTGGACAAACGGTTAAAAAGTTACGAGGGTTTGAAGATCAGGGGCTAATCTGCGATAAAAATAATCGCGGATATGTCCCTAGCCAAAAATAAAATAAAAGAAAAAGACTAACGAACGAATGTTCGCTAACAGAACCAATCTAACGAAAACCGTTCACTAACAGATCTAAACGAACGAACGTTCGTTAAACAAATAAGCCGACGAAAAACCGATCTAATAAAATAAACCACAAAACTAAAAAACCGGGTTAAACAAAATAAACCGACCGGTCAACAGCGGCGGCTCCGGCGGTCGGCGCAGCAGCGGCGGCGGGGCGCGGCGATGGCGGCTGGCGGCGGCGCGGCTGGTGTGCAGCGGCGGCTAGGGTTTGGGGCGGGGCGCGGGGCAGCTGGGTGGGCTGGGGGCGGCCTCGCCTCGCAATATAAAGGCCAGGGCGGCAGTGTCCTGATCGGACACGGCCCGTTAAGGCGGTTCGCGTTTTTTTTCAACAAATTTCACCGGAAAAATCCTAATAAATAAAATAAAAAACTAAAAATGCCAAAACAAATTTTCACTGTCTAAATAAAATATTTAGAACATGATGAACATTTTCTTGGCCTAAAATGCATTTAAAAATATGCATATTTGTCTAATTCAAATTAAATTGCAATAAAATCCAAATAAAATTATTTATTTGATTTTAATATTTTTCCTCCAATATTTCTTTTATTTTGGAGAAGTCATATTATCTCCTCTCATATATTTTAATATGAAATATTTTTCGAAGAGGAAAATAATTAAAATGAAAATGATCCCCGTTTCAATATTTGAGAAAATTCAAATATGAAAATCGTGAAATCCCCAACTCTCTCCGTGGGTCCTTGAGTTGCTTAGGATTTTTAGGATCACAACCGAAATGCAAATAAAATACGATATGCATTGATGACCTTGTATAACATTCCAAATTGAAAATTTGGGATGTTACAAACCTACCCCCCTTAAGATGAATCTCGTCCTCGAGATTCAGGCTGGCTAGAAAAATAGGTGTGGGTGGTCTTTCCGTAGATCATCCTCTCGTTCCCAGGTGGCTTCATCCTCGGTATGGTCGCTCCACTTTACTTTGCAAAACTTGATAACCTTGTTGCGAGTAAGTCAGCGGGCAATCTCGACAATCTTGACTGGTTTCTCCTCATAGGTCAGATCACTATCCAACTGAATTGCCTCCAGGGGCACTGTATCTCTCAGAGGGATATCGGCCGTCTCAGCATGACACTTCTTCAACTGAGAAATGTGAAACACATCATGAACTCCTGACAATCCTTCGGGTAACTCCAACTTGTAGGACACTTCTTCCATACGTTCCAAAACTCGGTATGGTCCTACAAATCTCGGGGCTAGCTTTCCCTTGACTCCAAAATGTTTAACTCCTCGCAGAGGTGACACACGGAGATATGCTCTGTCTCCGATTTCATAGATTACTTCCTTTCGTTTCGAGTCTGCATAACTCTTCTGCCTGGACTGAGCTACCTTCAGTCTATCTCGAATCAACTTAACCTTCTCTTCTGACTCTTTAATCAAATCCGGTCCAAACAACTGACGGTCTCCAACTTCATCCCACATCAACGGTGTCCTGCACCTCCTAACATACAGGGCTTCGAAAGGTGCCATCTTCAAACTAGCCTGTCAGCTGTTGTTGTATGAGAAATCTGCGTAGGGCAAGTTATCATCCCAACTAGATCCATAATCTAGTGCACAAGCTCTCAACATGTCCTCCAGGATCTGACTGACTCTCCCGGTCTGTCCATCTGTCTACGGATGAAAGGTTGTACTGAACTCTAGCCTGGTACCCAAAGTCTGGTGCAGTTGATGCCAAAACTTTGAAGTAAACTATGTTCCTCTATCTAATACGATGGTCCTCGAACTCCGTGCATACATACGATCTTGGTCATGTATATCTTGGCCAACTTTGCACTCGTATAGGTGGTCTTCACTGGGATAAAGTGAGCTAATTTGGTCAGACGATCCACTACTACCCAGACAGAATCATATCCCTATCGGGTCCTGGGTAATCTGGTGATAAAATCCATGCCAAGCTTGTCCCACATCCATTCCGGTATTGGCATAGGCTGCAGTAGTCCTGCTGGTTTCTGATGTTCTACCTTCACTCTCAGACATACATCACATACGGCTACATACTCGGCAATATCCTTCTTCATTCCAGTCCACCAGAAACGCTCCTTTAAATCCAAATACATCTTGGTGTTTCTGTGGTGTATCGAGTATGGCGAGTCATGAGCTTCCTGAAGTATCAACTTCCTGATCTCCGCATTATTGGGAACATATACACGGTCCTCAAACAACAAGATGTCGCGCTCATCCTCACGAAAACCTTTGGCTTTTCCTTAGCTCATCTTTTCCTTTATCTCGGCAATTTCTTTGTCATCTTTCCGAGCTTATCGAATCTTTCCTAATAATGTTGACTGAACCTCCAATGCTGCAACAAAACCCCTAGGGACTATCTCCAACTTAAGCTCCCTGAGATCTTCTGCTAACTCCCTTGGTAATCCTCCGCTTACGAGGGTATTGGCGTAACTCTTCCGGCTCAAAGCGTCTGCTAGGACATTGGCCTTGCCTGGATGATAGTGCAACTTCATATCCAAATCCTTTATGAGCTCCAACCATCTCCTTTGCCTGAGGTTCAGCTCCTTCTGTGTGAAAATGTACTTCAAACTCTTATGATCCGTGTACACATCACAACGGTTTCCAATAAGAAAATGTCTCCAGGTCTTGAGTGCATGCACCACGACTGCTAACTCCAAATCATGTGTGGCATAATTCAACTCATGCGGTTGAAGCTGACGTGAGGCATATGAAACAACTCTTCCGTCTTACATAAGTACACCTCCAAGTGCTAAAAGAGAAGCGTCACAATACACTTGGAAATCCTTACGTATATCCGGCAGGATCAGCATTCGGGATGTAACCAAATGTTTCTTTAACTCCTGGAAACTTGCCTCACGTTCATCGGTCCATTTGAATTTGGTGTCCTTCTTCAACAGCTCCGTCATAGGCTTTGCAATCTTGGAGAAATTCTCAATGAATCTTCGACAGTATCCCGCAAGTCCAAGAAAACTGCAGATCTCTCCAACTGAGGTGGGTGCCAACCACTCAGTGACTGACTGAACCTTGGTAGGATCCACTGCTATACCTTCTCCTTATATAACATATCCAAGAAATCCAACTTCCTTCAACCAAAACTCACACTTACTGAACTTAGCATACAACTAATGTTCTGTGAGCTTCTCGAGAACTAAACGCAAATGCTCCTTGTGCTCCTCTTCATTCTTTGAGTATACCAAGATATCATCAATGAACACCACGAAAAACTTATCCAAGAACTCCATGAACACCTTATTCATCATACTCATGAAATAGGCTGGGGCATTAGTCAATCCAAATGACATAACCGTATACTCATATAACCCATACCTTGTGGTGAAAGTTGTCTTGGGTATATCCTGTTCTCGGAACTTCAGCTGGTGGTAACCTGATCGTAGATCGATCATGGAGAATACTTTAGCTCCTTGCAGCTGGTCAAACAAGTCATTGATCATCGGCAGCGGATACTTGTTTTTAATTGTCACTTCATTCAATGCAAGATAATCAACAACCATTCTCAATGATCCATCTTTCTTCTCAACAAGAGCACTGGGGCTCCCCACGGCGATGAACTTCGTCTAATGTAACCTTTCTCCAATAACTCCTTAAGCTGCTTCTTGATCTCCTCCAGATCGTTTGCGGGCATCCGGTATGATCTCTTCAATATCGGTCCGGTGCCTGGCAATAACTCTATCAAAAACTCAATGTCTCGATCCGGCGGCATGCCTGGTAACTCCTCTGGAAATACATCTGGATAATCCTTCACTACCGGCACTTCCTCCTGAACAACTCCCGTGAGAGAATTTACTTGGGTCCTCCTTGGCGCATGCCTGGATACATACTTGATCTGTTTTCCCTCCGGGGTGGTCAGTAGAATTGACCTACTAGCACAGTCAATGTTTCCTCCATACTTCGATAACCAATCCATTCCTAGTATCACATCCAATCCTTGTGACTCCATAATTTTTAGGTCTGAGGGGAAAACATGGCTACCAAGGGTTAATGGTATCCGATCGCACCATCGGCTGGCCATATACTCTGCACCTGGTGAGCTTACTAACAAGGGTGTCCTAAGGGCTACGGTGGGTAACTTAAACTTGTCCACAAATCCCCTTGAAATGTATGAATGTGATGCACAAGTATCGAAAAAGAACAAGAGCGGTAAATGACTTAACCAAAAACTTACCGATAACTGCATCTGGCTGCTCTTCAACCTCCTCCACATTCACGTGGTTCACTTGTCCCCTATTGAAAGGGTTGGTCTTCTTCCCAGAGCTTCCATTGCCATTACCATTCTTTGCTTCCGCACATTCAGTGGTGTAATGTCCAGTCTTCCCGCACTTGAAACAAGTAATGTGACTTAGATCCTCCTTGGCGGGCGTTGCTGGTTAGAGCGGTTCTGATTGCTGCCTGCTCCATTCTCGTTTCCATTGTTGGGGCCACTGTGGTTATGGGAACTTCCTCCATTGTGAGTATGGCCTCCATGGTTATGGGTAAAACCTCCCGAGTTCGGGGTGAAACGAGGCTTCTGCTGAGCTCCTGAGTTGTACTTCCCTTGTCCATACTTCCTCTTGCGGCTCACAATCTGCCGCAGCTTCCCTTCAATCATAACAGCCCTGTCTACCAACTCCTGATAGTTAGCGAATGTCGCTACCATCAACTGCATACTCATCTCATCATTCAGCCCTTCCATAAACTTCTCCTGCTTCGTGGCATCGGTGGCCACATCATCTGGGGCATAACGGGCTAACTTACTGAACTCATCCATGTACTGCCCCACAGTACGGTTTCCTTGGCGCAAGTTGCGAAACTCACGCTTCTTCATGCTCATAGTCCCGGTTGAGACATGTGCAGTGCGAAACGCTTGCTAGAACTGATCCCAAGTGACATTGGCTATAGGGAAAGTGGTCGTGTAATTCTCCCACCATGCGGCTGCGGGTCCATCCAATTGATGTGCGGCAAAGTGCACCTTCTTAGCATTTGTGCAACCTGCGGTCGTCAACTCCCTTCCAATGCTGCGTAGCCAATCATCAGCAACTATTGGCTCGGTGCTACTGGAAAACACCGGCGGCTGCAACCTGAGAAAACGAGCTAAGTTGTCAACTGGAGGTGGTGGTAGAGGGTTGTTGTTGTTGTTGTTGTTGTTGCCTTGGTTCAAAACTAATATCTGCATCAAGGCATTCTGCTGCTGGATCAACTGGGTGATGTCAGGTGGGAAGACAAATCTGGTGTCACGTCTCGGAGGCATCTGATGGGTTTAGAGGGGAGAGATTAGAATAGAATGAGGTCTAGTGAGAAAGCACTAACCATATGCACATGAGACAAACACAATCATATCACACCAAATCAATTCAAGCAAGGGCATACAATCGGTCTAGAACTATCATACAAAAGTTCTCGGACTACTTCCATATACATGGGGGAATACTACTATTAATATGGTGGTCATCTAGAAATTTTGATCGGTGGAAGACTCCATGATATCCGCTCCAGCTTCGTCTTCATAATCATCATCACTATCGCCGGGGTCGGAGTCGGTGTCGTCGATGATGATGTAGTCTTCAGAACGAATTTCCTTGGGTTCGTCGTCTTCTCCTCCTGGCACGGGGTCTCCCATGAATACTCCTAGCTTCCTCGTCAGATCGTTATTCTTCTCCACTAGTATTGCGATTTCCTCCTCCTATCCGTCGCGTGTAGACTTGAGTTCCTCCTCTAGCTCCATGTTCCTGGTCATCGCCTTCTTCAAATCTATCATGCCTGCGCACATCTGGTTCTCCTGTCGACGAATGTGATGGTTTAACTCCTGGATGAAACCTACAATGGACCTGTTCCTCCTGGTGCTGATCATCTCCCATTGCTCATCTCGGTGCCCATATATCTGGTAGATGATGTCCTTAAGTTCCTTGTGATAAACTTCTCTGATGCGTCCCATAGCAAAATGGGCTGCCATGCTCTTTCCTAGACTCCAGGTTGGTGCATCTAATGAAAACTCTATGGGCTCAGTAACTGGCGTGAACGTCCTTCCTGGAACTTGAACTCGAATCATCCAACACTCCTCTTCTGGTAAAGTGGCGGTGTAGGTCCCGGTGAAGCTTGGTATTCCGATATTAAGGTACCTAGTTACTTCCTTCCAGTGTCTTCCAAAAGGTGTGTCTTCATCCGGTTGTGCAAACTTGTTCCTCGAGTCCGCAATCCTAAAGAGTAGAAAATGGAGAGGAGTCAGAAATGAGTAGAGAAGAGTGACCTATGGCTCATCTTAGTGGTTGTGTCCTACATCCAGCGTGTGCTCTAATACCATCTTGTAGCGACCTGACCTCAGACGGTCAAATCTCTGTGTTCAGTGTCATCCCTGGATCGGTAATGCTAACACACACAGTACTCGAATGGATTTATAACAGAGTAGCAATCACACACTTATTACATCGAATGTCTCAAAAGAGAACTTATTACAATAAATATGGCTTAAGGCCATCCAAAAAATAGGATAACAATGGAAGGCTTGGAAGATAAAGTGAGTCCATCAACTCCAACGGCATAGCTGAGTGCATGACAAACGACCTAGCGCACATTACTCTTCGTCTGAAAAGTCTGCAACATGATATGTTGTAGCCCGAAACGGGTCAGCACATGGAATATGCTGGCAATATAACACAGTAGAGCAATTAACAGATAAATGCTATCACTACATGCATATATGGCTGGTGGAGGATCTAGGGTTATATTGTTTTGCGAAAAGCCAATTTTTTCCTACAACAAAGGAATAAATTTTATTTAACTATCATGGTGGTTGAAACATTGAGAAGGTTCCTCCAACTCAATCCCAATTAGAAAGTAATTAGCAACCCAAAAAATTAACTTAGAGTGATGAGATCAAATCAATAATTCAAGTACTAGATACTCAAGACACTACAAAAAAAGACACATCCGTGGCATTTTGGGCCGAACGATTTTTTTTTCTGTCATACTTATGACACTTCTTGTCAGGACCCCGATTCCAAGTCACATCGATCTAGCCGGTAACACCTCATATCACTTTGCGGCCTCACGCACGGTATTCCACGGGTGTCGCCTTACCATGGCCCGGGACCGTTTGCGTCTTTTGGCTCACGTATATGATAGTGTCGCTAGCATCCATATGACAGAGAACCCGGGCCGACATGACTAGTCGTGAACCCAAAGTGGCACTAACTTACGGGGAAAGGCATACATGAATCAACATCGAGCATGCCAGCAGCAGCGTGCGAATCCGGGCTGTAGCACTGGGCTAACAGGACTCCGGTGAACCGGGCTGTAGCAGGCTAGGCAGGACTCCGGATGTCACCGCGTGACATTTCCCCGAAGGGACAGACATAGGAACGAAGTGAATCACATGCCGGCCAGTCAAGTGTTCCGGAGCAAACGATGTGTGCAGGGTTCCCAAGCCCACCTCGATGGATGGATCTACGCTTGGTACACCGTGCCATGGTGCCTAGTCTGTCCCAAGCCCACCTGTACCGGGTACCACTTGGTAGACTACTAACACAACCTACAAACACCAGAAACTAGTTGCAACTCCTGGACAGAGATCAAGTCGATTAATAAGTCGAGAGGGGCACTTAAGCATTCCAATGTGTGGTAGTAACTGTTCATGGATCACAAACACTGAACTCAGTTCCTGAGGACGGCTGCAATGAGACAACCCACCATGTACTCCTACATGGCCTCTCACCGCTACCTTTACCAAATCGTGTTCACACACTTAGCTCTCAACAGTAGGACATTACAATTCATCCCCGATGAATCAGACCTGACACAACTCTAAGCAATAGCAGGCATGACAAACAGACATGAATGAGTAGACACATCAGGGCTCAAACAACTCCTACTCATGCTAGTCGGTTTCATCTATTTACTGTGGCAATGACAAGTCATGCAGAGGAAAGGGGTTCAACTACTGCAGCATGTAACGGTTGAATCGTTGTTGTCCTAATGCAGTAAAGGAGAGCAGAAGCGAGAGAGTGGGTTTGTATCAGAATGAACAAGGGGGTTTTGCTTGCCTGGCACTTCTGAAGATAGCATTGAGTCTTCATTAGTGTCAACGATCACAACGCCGGAACATCGTCTACCGAGGGGCGACAAATACCGGCAACAGAGAAGAAATACAATCAATGCAATGCACAATATGATGCATGATCATGACATGGCAATATGAATGTGTTTTGGGCTAATGCAAGCTAGAACAGATTGAGATGAGTCCATTTGAACCAAAGATTCAAATGCAAACCCATTTTATAGAGTCATATAAGTGCATTATCTTGTTTCATCTAAACAGCATGTTTAGGTTGCTCTAACATGCATGAAACCAGTACAGATGGATAGATCGGATTTTTCTGATCATTTTTCATATATAATTTGTTTCATTTGGAGTTATGGTTGAATTTCTATGAATTTTTGAAGTTGTAGTATTTTCTGGAATTTCCTGTATAAGAATAATTCCAGTCATTAAATTACTGCATCAGCACTACGTCAGGATGATGTCAGCAAGTCAACAGCGGCTGGTCCAGGTCAAACCTGACCAGTGGAGCCCACTGGTCAGTGACTCAGCTAAGTAACCGAGTTAGTTAGTGCTAATCTAACCCTAACTAGGCTGTTAGCAGGGCGGGGCCCACATGTCAGTGAGTTAGTGGCTAACTAAATTTAATTAGCGTCTAACTAAAATCTAAACTAATCTAACAGGGGTGGCCCCACCTGTCATTGACAGTGGGGGGGTCAAATCCTCGGTCAACCGGGGCTAATCCACCGGCGACTCGACGCCGGCGAGGCCAGACGCGGCGGGGAGGTGCGGGATTCCTCCTCCGGCGACCAAATGGCCGGCGGAGGGCATCTACGTGATGCAGATGAACTCGCACATCGAGTGGTGGTGGCGGTTGGGCCTGGGGTGGCCGGGGTTGTCGCCGGCGTTGTCCTTGGCGGTCGTCGGAGCTCGGGGTCGACGCTACGGTGGCCGGGGAGGCTCATGCGGGGCACCTACGTGCTCTACATGGCGCGGGAAGGAAGTTGAGCACAACGGACGGACCGCTAGGTGGCCGGAAGCTCGTCGGCGGCGGGCACAGGCGGCGGCGCGTGTGGGCGAGCAAGGTGCGGCGGCTACGGTGCACGAGAGCGAGAACAGAGAGGGGGAAATGGTTCGGTGGCTCACGGTGGTTGCAGCAGGCGTCGAAGCGGGCTCGGGGAAGGCCGGACGGCAAGGATTCGACGATGGGGATCCGCGGCGGCCGACGATGAAGAAGAGGTCGGGGACGGCGTTTTGAGGCGTCTGGCGTCGAGTGGGTAGACGGGGAGGACGAGGGCGTCGAGGCGGAGGCCATGGACACATCGGCGAGGCGAGCGGGGGCCTGTGGCCGTGTCTATGGCGAGCGGTGGTAACGGCGGCGCTCGGGTATGTTCGCGAGAGAGCCTGGGAAGGGGATGGGTCGAAGAGGTGAGCGAGGGGGTTCCAGGGGGGGTGCGTGGCATCTCCAGCCAGCTCCAAGCGATCGGCGGCAAGCAGGAGGAGGCGTGGCGAGCTCGGCGGTGTCGCGGTGTCCCTCCTCTGCCTACTGGCAGAGGTAGGCGATGACTGGCACCAGGCCAGTGGGCTGGGCCGTGCTGGGCCAGGCCAGGTAAGCGCCAGGTAAGACTCCTTTTTCATTTCTGTTTTCTATTTTCTTTTTCTGTTATTTGTTTTGATTTAGTTTTATGCACTAAACCATTTTGCTTTCTTCCGATAATTTTGCAGGGACTAAAAGGATTATCCCAAAGCCCCTCACAATTTCTCAGAATTATTGGACACATATTCGATATATAGCAAATATAAATCCAATGCAAATAGTTGTTGCATTAGCTTCGAATGCCCAAAATAAATATTTATGAGCTCCTAAAAATATTGGTTTGAATTTTAATTCTGGCCAATATTTTCATAGAGAAACATGAACATTTTCTTGGACCTATTTGAAGCAATTTTTATCTTGGTCTTTTTCAGAAATGATTTCTGAGGCTTTCGCATGTCCCCATTTCAAATTCATTGAAATTTAAACATGATGCACACATGACTAGACAGCCTAGAGCAAACCAGAACTAGGGATGCGACACTTCTATGATGATAATTGTGACAAAACCCCGTATCATCATCGATGTGGTGGGGTCCTACTTCTATGACAAAAAATCATGACAGAAAATGGGCTTTTCGTCCTGGGCGGGCTGGAGACGCAACTCCATGACATTCTTTGGGCCGTCTAGACGAAAAAAAACCGTGGTATAAGCGAGGGTGAGGAAAATATCAGGGTGTTCCCAGTTACGGTGGGTGGTCGGGGCCGAGCGATGCGCGTTTCTCTCGTACACGTACGCGCGTGGGTGCGAGGCGTTGGGATCTTACTGAACCCAAGCGAGGCGTTGGGCTCTAACTGAACCCGAGTGATTGCACTGCAGGCTACGCGTTACTGAACCCGAGCAATCGATCAATGGCTGTTAACTGAACCCGATCGAGGGATTCCTTCGCTACTGCTGCTAACTGAAGCCGATCGATGCTGCCTCTGGATGAACAGTGAGCATTGCTGGTGGGTTTGGATGAACTGTTCCCGGTGGGGGTGGATGAACAGGACCCCGTGGTGTTGCCTCTGGGATGAACAGTGAGCGTTGCTGGGGGGTTTGGATGAACAGTTCCCGGTGGGGTTGGATGAACAGGACCCCGTGTTGTTGCCTCTGGATGAACAGGACCCCGATCGATCGAGCCGGTTGGGGCTGGATGAACAGGACCCCGTGGAGGACTGGATGAACAGGACCACCCCGTGGAGGGCTGGATGAACAGTAGATGGTGGAGGGCTGGATGAACAGTAGCCCATGGAGGGGTGGTTGAACAGGAGCCCGTGGAGAGGGGTGGTTGAACAGTAGCCAGTGGAGTAGCGCGCGGTGGAGGCTGGATGAACAGGAGCCCGTGGATGAAGAATCGCAGGTGGAGGCTAGAGGAGGACGATGGTGGATGAACAGTAGCCCGTGGAGGCTGGACGGGGTCGAGGGTGCAGATGAACAGTATCCCGTGGAGTCCCGTTTTGCGGTACGCCACACCCCTCCCGATGAACAGGACCCCCATTTCGACCGTAGCGCTCCAACACAAGTCCGTTTCCTCCGTTTTGTGGTACGCCACACCCCTCCCGATCAACAGGACCCCCTTTTCGACCGAAGGAGGTCCGTTTCCTCCGTTTTGCGGTACGCCAGACCCCTCCCGATGAACAGGATCCCGTTTCGACCGTGGTCGGTCGAACACAAGGCCGTTTCCTCCATTCTCCGGTACGCCAGGCCTCGTTTCCATCGGCTGCTCCGTCCAAGCCGATTGGCTCCCACGCGTTCTGTTGCCTCCCGATGAACACGACGCATTCCGTTGCCTCCCCATGAACACGACGACGACGCAGTTTCTCCGTTCCGACCCAGCCATGTACACGAGCCCCGGCCGTACATATGCGCGAGTTGGCGTGCGAGACCCCGCCTGTATGTACGTACGTGGTTGTATTTTCTTTCTTGCACACTGGCCGCTGTACGTACGTGTACATGCTACATGCGCGCCTCTACTACGACACGTGCGCGCTATACATCGACCAGTATGTACGTACACGTTCGCGACCAGAATGACAACGCTACATATGCTTCGACTAGGTGGGTCCCGACTGTCAGGCACTTCCTTGCATGCAAAGATATAGCTGGTGGGTCCCAGCAGTCACGGGGCGAATCTTTTTTTTCGGACGCACTTCCTTGCGTGCGAAGATGTAGTAGGTGGGTCCCAGCAGTCAGGGGGAAACGTTTTTTCACGAAATACGGTGGACCGTCCGGTGGGTCCCCACTGTTAGGTGGAGGAATAATTATTTTGCGAGTAATAAGGAGGCACTTCCTTGCGGCTGTCGTGGTCCCAGCTGTTAGCCTCTCCACATACAGTACTCTTCCGATGGAAGTCGGTCGTTGACCACATTTACCACACCGTGCCGAGAGCACCAAGGCGGTGGACGATGGCGAGGCCTAGGAAGGGGACAACACGGAGCCGGGGAAGACGCGACAGTTGATGCCCACGCAGAGACGAGTATGAGGGTTCACTGGTTCGGCTGCGGTGTGAGGCTGCCGTCGCCGCAGAATAACAGGGGGTGTGGGTGATTGGAGGGATGGCCTGGGAAGCGGTGGGAGTAGTATGGGGGTGGTGAGGCCTCCGCGGCAGCACAGCCGGCCACGGGAGGCAGGAGCAGGCGGCACGATCGGTGCTGCTTTGGGCGGCTGGAGCAAGAAGACCAGAGGTTGAAGAAGCACTAAGGCCGTTGGATGGACATCGTACGGTCACTGGAGCTAGAATCGTTCATATTGACTAAGTTGACAAAGCCCTCCATCCCCGTCAACTTAGTAGGCCTACAAGTCAGCCTCTCACTGTGGTGGGTCCCCGCGCCCGCCAACCATAGAAGGGATCCCAGTGATTCCATAGGTTTCGTTTCCACCGACATCGCCCAACTGGAAGGGGGTATTCATTTTTTGTGCGCAATAAGGAGGCACTTCCTTGCGTGCGAAGATATAGTTGGTTGGTCCGACCTGTCAGCGGAGGGAACGTTTTTTCGTGAAATACAGAGGCCCTTCCGCCAGGTCCAAGATGTTAGGTGGAGGAATCATTATTTTGCGCGTAATAAGGAGGCATTTCCTTGTATGCGGCCGTGGACCCAGCTGTCAGCCTCCCCACGTACAGTCAGCTTCCGATGGATGTCGTTCGTTGACCACGCACGCCACGCCAAGAGCACCAGGGCGGTGGACGACGGCGAGGCCTACAAAGGGAATGACACGGAGCCGGGGAAGACACGACAGTGGCTACCCACGCGGTGGAGAGTACAAGGGTTGACTGGTTCGCCTGCCGTCGCCGGAAAATAACAGGAGGTGTGGGTGAGTAGAGGGATAGACAGGCCAGGGATGCGAGTATATGATGGGGTCGTGTGGCCTGCCCAGCAGCACAGCCGGCCACGGGAGGCAGGAGCAGGCGGTTTCGACGGCGTTGGTTTGGGCGGCTGGGGCAGGAAGATCAGAGACTGAAGAAGCACGATTGCCGTTAGATTGACATCTAACGGTCTGAAGCTGGTAGAGTCGATTGTTGACTAAGTTTCTTTTTTGATAAACCTTGTGTACGCATGAACTTAGTAGGCCCACAAGTCAGCCTCCAAATCTGTGGCAGACAACATAGAGCCCATTTGCTATTTTTTAATAATTTGCAGCCCATTTGCTAATTCTTAAGTAATTTATTACAGCCCATTTTCTGCCCAGGACCACGGTCAAAAAGTACAACCTTATTTTGCATATTTCGGTGGATTCCGAACTCTTGTGATCCCAAAATGATAAACATTTTTTAAGAACTTATTGATTTGCCAAAAAAATTGTTTTCTTTTTGTAAGCAAATAAGACGTGGGACAATTGAGTTGGTTTAAGGGAAAACCAGTGGTACAAAATCAGCGCTGGGTGGGAAAACAACAACAAAAATAAGGATGTAAATATGAAAAGGGAATTTTATGTATTTTCCATATAATGATACGTGTATATGAACTAGTAAAACTATAGGTAGAGATTAGAAAATGGATGTAGGACATGCGTTTCAAGAGGAAAATAGAACTGGGCTGTGTGTTTGATTCAGTAAAAAAACTGCCTGCGGATGTTGTAAGACAAAATATAACTAACGCTGGCGGGCCAGAGGCCAGTAGATACCTGCTGGATCTTTGTGCCCCGTTGTAGTCATGGGCTGGGCCTGTTAAAAACAAAACCAAGCCTGGGCAGTCTACAGCCCAGTTGAAACTTGCTCGACCTGAAAAAACAACATACGTGCTCAATAAACGAGAGAATTCTGCAAGTACAGACTGATAACTGGGATGCAGCAGGGATATTGTTTTTTCATCGTGATAATAAGAGCATGAACTTGTTTCGAAAAATTTGGAGAACTGGGAATTCGAACGGCAGGTGTGTATGCTACCCATCAAATAAAAATCAGGTGCCTGAAAATTTGTTTCGAAACAAATGATTCAGCTTTATATCCACGTCGACCCTCGGCATGATGGTTGGAAGAAAATGCCAAGTTCATGCCAAAAGATCGTTAACAACAATACCAACCTGCGGACGACAAGGTAGTACAAGTTCCAATACCAAACTAACTTATAATCTTTTTACTCCTGGCCCTAGTGTTCGTCTGGTAGAAAATCTTGCAGAGGACCAGCTCCCGCTCCTTCTCTTGCTCCAGGTCCCTGAGGTGGTACTGGTACATCACCCAGTTGGTCCTCTGTTGGTCGAAGTTGTTGTTGGTGTGCAGCACCAAAACCTTTTTGCTGCCCGTCTGCCGGCCATTGACCATCACCGGCAAGGTATTGCCGGTGTTGTGCCACATCGCATGCATGCTGCACTCCGACTGTATCTTGTGACGCGTCCACGTGCCCCTTTTGAATGCCCTGAAATTGCGCTGGAAGAAATGCTTGCTTAGGCCACTCAGTGTGATACCTGCAGTATTGTCGAATACATGTTTTAGTGTACGTAGTTGGCATTTTCATAACATCTTTGGCATGTTGCAGTCACTTGTGTCACTTTTTATTAACTATCAAATTGTAATTGCTTCACCAGGCTGCGTCTAAAAAGAAAAATAGAGCTATAAACAAAGGAATATGTTTGTGCAAGTAGACGGCCGATCGGTGTCTTACCTGGAAGTTTCTCAGGATGGGTGTAGCATATGTCGTGCTCGCTGTCAATGGTTAGTATGAACAAATCGATGAGAGGGTGAGATCTCGCGCTGTCAGCACTCAGTTTGGCCTCAAGGTGCTCGGTCAGCTCCTGATCTGTGGGATCAAACTTGACGCCAGCCGGCAGCACCGGCCAATCCTTCTTCGACTTGCATGGGTTAATTCCAATTATATGGTACTCAATGTATGATCAATCGACTATTTTAAGTGAATGATGAAAGATTTCGACAGATAAGTGGTACTCCAAATCTGAAGTCCATAATACCCGGACACGCCGCCGGGATTCTTGTGTCACCTCACGCGTAGCATGTTGTCACGTCAATTCAATGTGTGGACATGATGAATAATTTGACCGACGTATACTAGTACTGCTACTGTACTACTTACTAGTCGTATTTATTGTCACATTTTAACCATAGGTTTAACTAACAAGTACACACTTGAAGCCTAAGTGATATATATATATATATATAGGTATGCTAAAATAAGCCTGAGCGCATAAGAGTTATTCTGCGCGCTGCCTATCGAGCGCGCCCCTCTATGGTTAAACCCATCCCTACCTAATTGAACTAGCCCGAGCAGTTTCTGTGCGGGCATACCCACTTCGTTTTAAGATTGATGGTAACGTTGGGTCCAATCCTAGTAATACTAAAGTGATGCATTATTAGCATGGACGTTCCCATGGATGGTAACGCTGAGTCCGATCCTATTAATACTAAAGTGATGCATTACTAGCGTGGACGTTACATGCACGGGAATGACAAATCAAGCCTTTGAGGTAAAACGATTACTAAGTACGACCAGATCTGCACCAATACTCCTCGCTCCCAAGCCTCCAGATCTGCACCAATCCTCCTCCAAGTCAGCCATCGATGGCTCCCAGCAAGGCAAAGGCCACCCTTCCGCCCTCCTGGTATGAGCCGGCCCTGAGCACGCCTAGTGTCTCGGAGAAGAACCTCGCCGCCACACTCCTAATGATGGTGGAGGGCAGCGACAAGAAGAGGAACACCGCGCTCCGGGTTGGCTCCGCTGAGCCGGAGGCCTCGGGTGGCACCTTCTATCCCTTCTTCATGATCAGCGTTGTCGCGGGGTTGGTTCCTCCCTTCTCTGATTTCTTCTACTCCGTCCTCAGCCATTACAAGCTGCATGCCCTTGATCTTCATCCCAACTCTGTCCTCCTTCTGCCGATCTTCGCCTTCTACTATGAGGCATACGTCGGGGAGATGTCGTCCGTGGCTCTACTGTGCCACTTCTTCTATATCCGGATCAAGGACGACCATTGCTTGGGGTGCGCCAACTTCGTTGCGGCCAACAAGACCAACGCGATCTCGAAGGCCGGGAAGAAGGCCGAGGGCTTCAGGAGCAAGTGGGTCCTGATGGATGCCAAGTGCTCCCACCCTCAGCTAGTGCTACCGACGGGGATGCCCACGTCTCACGACGGGTGGTTCCGCGCGAAGCTCACCGACCCCCGGGCGGAGCAAGTGCTGGAGAGGATGACTGCCGACCTGAAGCCTAATGACCCAAAGGCGGCGATGCTGACGGGGGCCATTATTATCAAGAGCAAGACGAAGGAAAGCTATCAAGACACTGCGGCGCGCGCCAGCCTTTTGTCAGTCAGGCAGTTGCCGAGGCAGCGTGGGGAAGCGGAGACGCCCACGTCCCGTCAAGCTCCACGCGTCAATCAAGGCCGCAGGCGTTTGGGGCCCGTGGCGCTCCGCACTTGCCCCTTGGCTTTGCCTCGAAGCCAAGTCCGAGCGTGCCTTGGGCCCAGGGGCTACTGTCGGCGTTCTAGGAACGGGCGTCCCCAGACTTGCCTGCCTGCGGCCCACGACATGGCTCCACTAGCGGCCTGGTAGGACCCATCTTCATCAGCAAACACTCAAGACCCTCACGAGGGGCCAAGCCACGCGAGGCGGACGATGCAAGACCTCCTCAGGGGCAGCCTCACTAGGCTGGCTCGTGACGAGCGGAGAGATCAAGGCGAGGGGCACCTCGTGAGGTTTCCGTGACGTGAGCCGTGACGACCAAGGCCAAGCGGGCGCCAGGCGGGCCCAGAGTAGTAGTTGCCTCTTTGGTGCTAAAGGGGCAGGTGCAGGCGAGGAGTCCCGAGGCATCAGGCAAAGGTTTCCATATCGGTGCAACGAGACCAAGACCAACAGGATGGCAGGACGAAGGTCATCGCGGAGCCCACGACGGCGTCACCACCAGAGCCTTTGGCAGGCGAAGACCACCTTTTGTCAGGACAGCTTGTACTAGATGTCCCCCCTGCAAATTGGCCGTTGTGGGATCACTTCCCGCCTAACATTTGGGAAGAGGACCAGGGCCTCTATAAATAGGACTAGCCACCACCATAGGGGGCAACTGATCTTGGATTAGATCCATTCCATCCTAACACGCACAAGCTCACCGAGCGCAAGAACACCTCTCCTCAGGAGGTTGTTCTTCCCTTGTACTTGTTCATCCCCAGCCTACAAGGCAATCCACCACACCACACTAGAGTAGGGTATTATACCACATCGGTGGCCCAAACCAGTATAAACTCTTGTGTCCCTTGTTCCTCGGGTTCGGCGAGCTAGGCTTTGAGATCGTGGCGAGAGCGTGAGCTAGGGGGAGAGAGTTCTTTGTGCGCACCCTAGTGTTCGAACCTCAAGGGTTTTGCCGGAACCCATAATCCGATAGCGACCCTTCTCCCAGATTCAACGCCGGCGCCGGCCCTCTCCTGCAGCCATGGCCCCGCGGTCGAAGAAGACGGGGAAAGCCTGCGCTCCGGCTGAATCCCAACCGGTCTTGGAGCCTGCTCTTGAGCGGTCGACGGTGGACAATCAAGAGGGGTTGGCCAAGGTCTGTCCGGCCATTGCCGCCGATTCCAATGAGTGGAAGGTGTAGGATCTAAAGTATGCCTAGAGGGGGGTGATTAGACTACTTGACCAAATAAAAATCTAGCCTTTTCCAATTTTAAGGCTTGGTAGTTTTAGCAACTTTGCACAAGTCAAGCAATCAACCTACACATGCAATTCTATGAGTATAGCAGCGGAATGTAAAACAATTGCACATGAGGGTAAAGGGAGGAGTTTGAGGGAGCAAACAAAATGTAGACACGGAGATTTTTTATCTGTGGTTCCGATAGGTGGTGCTATCGTACATCCACGTTGATGGAGACTTCAACCCACAAAGGGTAACGGTTACGCGAGTCCACGAAGGGCTCCACCCACGAAGGGTCCATGAAGAAGAAACCTTGTCTATCCCACCATGGTCGTCGCCCACGAAGGACTTGCCTCACTAGGGTTGATCTTCATGAAGTAGGCGATCTCCTTGCCCGTACAAACTCCTTGGTTCAACTCCACAATCTTGACGGAGGCTCCCAAGTGACACCTAACCAAACTAGGAGACACCACTCTCCAAAAGGTAATAGATGGTGTGTTGATGATGAACTCCTTGCTCTTATGCTTCAAAGTGATAATCTCCCCAACACTCAACTCTCTCTCATAGGATTGGATTTGGTGGAAAGATGATTTGAGTGGAAAGAAACTTGGGGAAGGCTAGAGATCAAGATTTATGTGGTTGGAACGGAATATCTTGACCTCAACACAAGAGGGGTATATATAGCCTCCACACAAAATCTAACTTCTACACACAAATCAGCAAAGTCGGTGGGACCGAATAATTAAACTCGGTCAGACCGATTTAGTTCAAAATGTGAACGTTAGGGTTTTTGGTGGGACCGACATGTCAACTCGGTGGGACCGATTTCACTAGGGTTAGGGCATAAAGTAATCTCGGTCAGACCGATTACACAAAGTCGGTGAGACCGATTTTGGTAACAGGCTAACAGAGAGTTGGTCAGGCAAACTCGGTGGGACCGATTCGCTCATCTCGGTTGGACCAAAACGTTACGAAGGGGAAACGGAGAGTTTGCATTGCAAACTCGGTGGGACCGATCGCTCATCTCGGTTGGACCGAAACGTTACGAAGGGAAACAAAGAGTTTGCAATCCCATCTCGGTTAGACCGAGATCCCTATCGGTGAAACCGAAAGTGACTAGGGTATGTGGCAGTGGCTATGTCAACTGAACTCGGTGGCGCCGGATAGAAAGTTTCGGTGGGGCCGAGTTTGACTTTTGGTTTGGGACATGTGTGGATGTGAGAAAGTGGTTGAGGGTTTTGGAGCATATGACTAAGCATTTTGAGCAAGAAACCCATTAAGCAACACCTCATCCCCTTTTAGTAGTATTGGCTTTTCTTATGGACTCAATGTGATCTTGGATCACTAAAAGTAAAATGTAGAATCTTGAGCTTTAGAGCTTGAGCCAATCTTTTGTCCTTAGCATTTTGAGGGGTCCACATTTCTAATCCATGCCATGCCAATCATTGAACTTTCCTGAAATATTTATCTTGAAATAGCATTAGCTCAATGAGCTATATGTTAATAATTACCAAAACCACCCAGGGATAGTTGCACTTTCAGTCTCCCCCTTTTTGGTAATTGATGACAACATATATATCAAAGCGTCGACAAATGATAATAAGATTGAAGTACATCATCGCTTTGAGATGTGATAAGCAAGAGCTCCCCCTAAATTTGTGCATTATTTAAGATTTGCTTTTGAATGCAAATGCACAATCGATTAGGACCATGGGTTACTCTTCCATGTCACATACATCTTGGTGGAGCGCTCAAAATGATATAAATTAAAAGCATGCACTCATCACCAAGCAAAGTGAATGATCATATATGGATATAAAGGATAGTATCATCCAAGCAAGCATTAAAGTAGCATATGATCAAACACATGATCATACAAGTATCTCACACAAGGACATAAAGTATAAACCAAGCACACAATAAAGCTCAACCAAAAGCAAGAGAGATAAAAGACAAAACACTCTCTCTCGAAGCCTATGATCTATACATATTTCTCCCCCTTTGGCAACAAGTTACCAAAAAGTTCGAAAATGCATAGTGCTATGCGTCTCTCAGGCTTGGTCTTCGGGAGGTGGTGTAGAGAGAACTCCAAGGACGAAGGCATCAGTTGATGTTGTTGGAGATGGTGGAGTGGCTGTTGGAGGTGGCACTGAAGCTGTGGCTGCTGGTGCTGATGTGGTGGCTCTAGTGTCAGCCATGGGTACTGCAGCAGACCTCTGACCTGTAGGCACTCGCTGAAAAGCATCAGTAGTTGCCTTCCCTTTCCTCTCTTCTGCTTCCTCCCGGAGCTGCTCAACTGTTGTTTGGATCTCAGTTACCTTCAGATCAAGATCATAAAATTTTGTCTCTATGATCCTCTCCAAACTCTCCTGATTCTCAGTCAGGGTGGCCAATCCCTTCTCAATCCTCAAAGTAGCTTGAATCAGATATCCAAGCTGGTCTTGTTTGCTCTTCAGGAAAACTTGAGATGCTTCCTCAACACTAGGCATCTTGGCAGCTTTCTCTGCTTTAGCTTTTGCTCTCTTCTCCTGTGCTTGAGCTGATGAAGGTTCATTCTCATTCATGACAACTTCATTATCTTCAAACTCAGGGAGCAAGGGTAATTGCTCTTTGTCCAACAAGTATATTTATGTGCCCATCTTAGCATTGATGAGCTCCTGAATATGTGGACCATACCCACAACTCCTCTTTTGATCAGCAGCTGTCCTCTTGATTGTCTACACAATCAGGCTCATGACTTTAAACTTTTGAGGGACATCAAAAATTTGCAACATATTGATGGAATGTCCTCTGATCATCTTGTGATCTCCTGACTTTGGCAGCAATGTGTGCCTTAGAATGGTGTTGATGGTAGGCAAACCAGACAACAAATAATGTACAGACCCAAGCTTGTGTGTCTCCAAAGCTTTATCAGGGATCTCTTTGTACATGTTAGCCATAGTGTTGTGGTCTTTCTTCTTCGTTGCATACACATCTAAGTCATCTTCATGTTCCTCTCGGGCATTGATCAGCCTGGCCCATTCTTCAACAGTGGATTGGTACCTAGTACCTTCAGACATCCAAATGATCTTCCAATCTGGGTAAAAGTGAGCAGTGGAGTAAAAATGCATGATCAACTCATAATTCCATTTTGTTAGCTTCTGCCCAACAAATTTGTCAACTCCACATGCTTTGAAGCTGTCATAAACTCCTGGGAAGTGATCTTCATTCTCCTTGATGTATTCCCAATCAACCCATCTCATGTCACCGAAAATTGGCTTCTTGTCAAGCAGAATGGTCTGATAAAAGTCTTGTTGTTCCTTTGTATGAAACCTGTAGTCAACTGCAGTCCTCCTCCTCACAGCCTAGGGATTAGACTATCTCCACAATCTCAGTCCAGCATCCTTTCTGATATGCATGTCCTCAACCACTGGAATGAGCATCATTGTGGTCTGGAATCTTGGGTTTCAGCTTTCTCAAAACAAGAGACTCTTCATCCTCTTCTTCATCTTGAGGCACCAGGGGCTTGTTCTTCTCTCCTGCAGGAATACTTCTAGTGTTCCTCTTAGGCTTTGGGGGCTTCTGAGCTTGAGCTTTGGGAGCAGTCTTGGGATTTGATGGAGCACCGCCTGACTTGATTGCATCTCCCATAAGCTTCTGAGCTTTGGGTGCTGGAGCATCCTCTTCTTCTTCTTCTTCTTCATCAGAAGAATGCTTCTCAAATTCAGACATGGGGTCTACCTTCTTGCACCATCTTCCCCTTTTTCTCTCCTTGTTTTTCTTTTCCTCAGCAGCATCTTCTCCTCCAGATGACTTGGAGGGTACCTGAGTGGATGCCCTAGCTTTAGACATTGGGACTCTTCTGGCAGGTGCCTTCTTGTTCAAGCCTGGCTTAGTTGCAGCAGGTGTGCCATACTCGTTCTTCAGCACTTTGTTCCTTGAGGTGGCTTCATCCTCAACAGCCACATAGTCTTCATCCTCAGAGTCTGAGGTTCTCTTCTTACTTGTGCTAGTGGCTGCCTTGGGCAAGTTACTTGGTGTGCTTCCACTGCCCTCATCATAGCTGCTTGAGGGATTTGAACCCTCATTTAGTTGCACTTGTTCCTCAGATCTATTCTGACTGTCACTCGGGTCAGACATCTTGGCAAACACACTTACAGCAGACCCTGTGAATAGATGTAGATGAGGTAGAGTGGATGAGCATCACAAAGTGCCGAGTTTTTGTAAAACATATGACTTAAAAACTTAGTTTTAGTTCTCCACAGAAAGCATTTTGGAGCTACCGATTTGATAAACTCAGTGATACCGAAGCAATTTTTGGAGCCTAAACATGTGAACTCGGTAAGACCGAGTCACAGTTTGGTGGCACCAAGACTGCTAGGGTTTCACAGAGAATTGAACTCGGTCACACCAATGTGCAATTTTCGGTCAGACCGAAAATGCATGTGCTATGGCCTAAGCCAAATCGGTGAGACCGATTTCTATAACTCGGTCGGTCCGAGATGAGTTCGGTGGAGACCTAACCGTAAATTTTCAAATCAAATCTAACCTAAGGGATGATTTCAGTGGATAGATTATTTGCATACGTGGTAAAGATCATGGCAAAGCAATGTGCTATGAATCAGAGTTAAAGGAATAGCACACCAAGTCGAACCCATACCCTAGTTCGGCGGAGGATCACTACAGCAACAACGGCGGAGCATATTTCCGTTGATGGCGATGGAAACCAGCAGCGGGAGGTCGCTGGCGGCGAGGAGACGATCCAGAGACCCGAGGAGGAAGAGCAGGAGACAGGCGTGGGCGAAAGGTTTTGGAGGAATTTCCAAAATTCAACCCGTCGGTATATATATCCCGACCCTGTCAGTGTGACCCAATGGAACAACTCGGTGGCACCGAGATGCAGAATCGCAAGCGGTTACTGCAACTTGGTGTGACCGAAAGGTTCAAATCGGTTGCACCGAGATAGAAAACTGAGATCAACTTAGTGAACTCGGTGTGACCGAAGTGGATGACTCGGTCATACCGAAATGCACAAAGAGGTTTTGGAAGTTTTAGTCTATGACGAATCGGGGACTCCGAGTGCTCCTCACACAGAGTGGTTCAAATCTGACTTGATCAAATTTTGTGATGTAGCATGAATAGATTTTGAGACGAGAAAAGCATAGATAGCTAGAAGGAGTCCTTAGGCATCCTTGTCCATCCATTTGGCAAAAGAGAAAAAGCCAAACAATCAAAGAAACAAATGGATGTCCTCGAATGATTAAAATATGCAATCAACATGCTCACACAATAAAATGGCAAATGAAATATGTGATAAAGCATGCACAAACACTCTAGCATCTATCAAGCAATTGGCGATGACTAGGTCATCTATATATGAGTATATTGACCTAGGAGTCAAATGAGAACATTTGATCATAGGTCATACTCATTGTTTAAGCACAAGTGGGGTTGCCACTTTTACATAAAGCATTGTTGTGTTCACAATATTAGAGTTGCTTTAGCTCAATTGATTAGAGTAAAGCTCCCTCTAGATGTGATATCCCCCCTAAGAGGGATGAACTAACCTTGGGTTTTGTCGATGATGACTTCATGTAGGTGTTGAAGATGTGGACGCTCAATGTTGATGTAGATCATTTGGAGCAATCCATTTGAGTGAGTTGCACTTTCAATACCTACACGGGTTAGTCCCACAAGGAACAAACAAGGATATCCATAGACATAGAGTGATGTACACACAAGATGATGTCCATGAAAGCATTAGGTTACCTTGTCCCATGTCTTACCAACAAGAGGGTTTGTGACTCCTTGAACTAGTGCATGATTTGGAGGTTGTTTGCACTTGTCCTTGCCAAAATGATATGAGTGAAATATGTTGGCGGAGTCACCCTCAAGAACTCTCTAGTCCTTCTTCTTCGGTATCCACACCATCTTGATGGGAATCCTTGGAGTTGTGGTTGTACTTGATGAAGTAGAACTTGATGTAGTCTTGGGAACCCACTTGACCAAGGCCTTGGGAGCTTCTTCAAATGCATCAATCTCCTCTTAAAGCTTATCCTTGCCTTTTTGCTTGTGGTCTTGTGGTTGAAGATCATCTTGAGCTTGTGTTCCTTGGAAGGAAGTAGGATCATACTTCTCTTGTTGAGGAACAAACTTTGTCTTGGGGTATTGATCTTCTTCCCACTCAACTCCATTGGCATTGAACTTTCGTTCTTGATTCTTCCGGTGTCTTCCTTGCTTGCGTACAATTTCCTCAAATTGCTTACTTCCGGCAAGGCTCTTGTAAACACCTTTCTCCATAGTTCCCTTCAATAAGCTATTTTCTTGCTCAAGTGTAACTTGGCTAAGAGAATCATTAGTGGAATCAAGAGAGCTACTAGAAGCAACAATATTTGATTTAGCATGATTATTGTTACTACTAGATGAAGACTCTTTCTTACTCTTGTTGCTAGATTTTACTGGCATGTAAGTTGAGAAGGGTAAACGTTTGGTAATGTAAGAAAAACTTTTCTTGCGAAGATCATCATTGATTGCCTTTAAGAACTCATGCTCTTGCTCAAGGTTGAGCTTTTCAAAGCGTAGCTTCTCATTAGTCTTTAAAAGTTCTCGATGATCTTCCAAGGTAGTTTCATGAGCTAACTTAAGAGTGTTTAGTTCTTTAGTTAGACGCTCAATCTCCTTCTTATCACCGTCATTCGTTTTGTCTTGATTGGCATGATTAATAGCAAGTTCATCATAGTATTCATCACTAGAGTTGTCAACAAGTAAATCATCATCACCTAGCAAATCATCTTCATCACTTTTGAAATCAACATACTCGGGGTGTGATACCTTTGGGCCTTTATACATGAAGCATCTTCCAATTCCTTCATTTGGTGATTCAAATATGTCATAGGAGTTGGTTAACACAAGTGCTAGACCGGCAACACCTTCATCTTGAGTATATTCGGAGTCGGAGTGATAACTTCTTTCGGAGTGATTGTCGGAGTCGGAGCCGGATACCCATTCACCAACATGAGCTTGATGTCTTCGTTTTGTGTAGCTCTTTGATGATTTGTCCTTCCTTTCCAAATCCTTGCTTCTCCGAGAGGTTCTTCGTTCATAACGATCATCTCTACTCCTTCTCTCTCTTGGTGGTGATTCTTCTCTTCTACTTCTTCTTTTGGGAGAATCTTCTCTTCTTTTGTAGGGAGCCGTACACTCATTGGAGTAGTCTCCGGGTCTTCCAGAATTGTAGAAATTACGTTCACGACTTGAAGATCTTTTGTCATTGTAGGAACTTGACTTGGAACTTCTCTCATTGCTTCTACTCTTGTAGAACTTGTTGAAGTTCTTCACCATTAGGCTCAATTCTTCATTGAAGGTTTGTTTCTCACTTGAAGATGTGGGAGCATCACATGAGGCTTTATAAGCACCACTTGACTTGTTGTGAAGCTCTTCCTTATCCTTGAGTGACATCTCATGAGCAACAATTCTTCCAATGACTGCCGTAGGCTCGAGATCCTTGTAATTGGACATCATTTGGATCAATGTGCACACGGTATCATATTTTTCATCCAAGGCTCTTAGGATCTTCTTGATAATGAATCTATCCGTCATTTCTTCACTTCCTAAGCCGGCAATCTCATTTGTGATGAGAGCAAGCCTAGAGTACATTTCAGTGACACCTTCACCATCCTTCATTTTGAACTTGTCAAGTTCACTTTGAAGCACATCAAATTTGGATTCCTTGACGGAGTCGGTACCCTCGTGCATATCTATCAAAGTATCCCAAATTTCCTTTGCATTCTCAAGACGGCTAATTTTGTTGAATTCTTCGAGGCACAATCCATTGAAGAGAATATCACAAGCTCGAGCATTGTATTGCAGCATCTTCAACTCTTCCGCGGTAGCTTCACGGTTTGGTTCTCTCCCATCAAAGAATTCACCTTGCAAGCCAATACACACAATAGCCCAAGCGGCGGGGTTATGTCCAAGAATATGCATTTTCATCTTACGCTTCCAACTAGCAAAATTAGTACCATCAAAGTAGGGACCTCTACGGTGGTAATTTCCCTCGCTAGACGCCATACTCTCCTAGGTTGTGAAACCAAGGCTATGATCACCAAAAGCTATGGAAATCAAGGCAAATGGAGACCGTAGCTCTGATACCACTTGTAGGATCGAAAGTATGTCTAGAGGGGGGCATTAGACTACTTGACCAAATAAAAATCTAGCCATTTCCACTTTTAAGTCTTGGCAGATTTTAGCAACTTTGCGCAACTCAAACAATCAACCTACACATGCAATTCGAAGAGTATAGCAGCGGAATGTAAAACAATTGCACATGAAGGTAAAGGGAGGAGTTTGAGGGAGCAAACACAATGTAGACACGGAGATTTTTTATCCGTGGTTCCGATAGGTGGTGCTATCATACATCCACGTTGATGGAGACTTCAACGCACAAAGGGTAACGGTTGCGCGAGTCCACGGAGGGCTCCACCCACGAAGGGTCCATGAAGAAGCAACCTTGTCTATCCCACCATGGTCGTCGCCCACGAAGGACTTGCCTCACTAGGGTAGATCTTCACGAAGTAGGCGATCTCCTTGCCCATACAAACTCCTTGGTTCAACTCCACAATCTTGACGGAGGCTCCCAAGTGATACCTAACCAATCTAGGGGACACCACTCTCCAAAAGGTAATAGATGGTGTGTTGATGATGAACTCCTTGCTCTTGTGCTTCAAAATGATAGTCTTCCCAGCACTGAACTCTCTTTCATAGTATTGGATATGGTGGAAAGATGATTTGAGTGGAAAGTAACTTGGGGAAGGCTAGAGATCAAGATTTATGTGGTCGGAATGGAATATCTTGACCTCAACACATGTGTAGGTGGTTCTCTATCAGAAAATATATGTTGGCAGTGTAGGCATGTTCTGATGGCCCTCTCCACGAATGAAGAGCGGGTGGAGGGGTCTATATAGCCTCCACACAAAATCTAACCGTTACACACAAATCACAAAACTTGGTGGGACCGAATAATGAAACTCGGTCAGACCAATTTTGTTCAAAATGTGAACGTTAGGGTTTTCGGTGGGACCGACATGTCAACTCGGTGGGACCGATTTCATTAGGGTTAGGGCATAACGTAATCTCGGTGAGACCGATTACACAAACTCGGTGAGACCAATTTTGGTAACAGGCGAACAGAGAGTTGGTCAGGCAAACTCGGTGGGACCGAAACGTTACGAAGGGGAAACAGAGAGTTTGCATTGCGAACTCGGTGGGACCGGTCGCTCATCTCGGTTGGACCGAAACGTTACGAAGGGAAACAAAGAGTTTGCAATCCCATCTCGGTGAGACCGAGATCCCTATCGGTGAAACCGAAGTGACTAGGGTTTGTGGCAGTGGCTATGTCAACTGAACTCGGTGACGCCGGATAGAAAGTTTCAGTGGGGCCAAGTTTGACTTTTGGTTTGCGACATGTGTGGATGTGAGAAAGTGGTTGAGGGTTTTGGAGCATATCACTAAGCATTTTGAGCAAGAAACCCATTAAGCAACACCTCAGCCCCTTTTAATAGTATTGGCTTTTCCTATGGACTCAATGTGATCTTGGATCACTAAAAGTAAAATGTAGAGTCTTGAGCTTTAGAGCATGAGCCAATATTTTGTCCTTAGCATTTTGAGGGGTCCACATTTCTAATCCATGCCATGCCAATCACTGAACATTCCTGAAATATTTATCTTGAAATAGCATTAGCTCAATGAGCTATATGTTGTTAATAATTACCAAAACCACCCAGGGATAGTTGCACTTTCAGAAGGCGAAGGTGGCTTGGTCCGCTTCCCGGGCCATGAATGACATGGAAGCCACCGAGATCCCCACTCGTCTTCACGCTCTCTTGGCCGGCTTGATCCCCCTTTCTCCAATTTCTTCAATGCTATACTCTCACATTGCCAGCTCCAGGCGCTGCATCTAGACAGCCAATCCATCATCCTCCTCGCCGTCTTCGCCTTCCTTTGTGAGGCTATGGTGGGCATCGCCCCCTCCGTAGCCCTGTTTTGCCATTTGTTCTCGCTTCATCTAGTCGACGGCCGCCAACGCTCGGAGTGTGTGGCCTTCCAGGCCGTAGCGGCGACGGATGGCTTGGGCATCAACTTCGAGCTCTCGCCAGATGTGAGGGGTTTTTGGAAGCGGTGGGTGTATGTGGACACTGGCATGCTGAACCCCTTGCTCTTGCTTCCGCGGGTGCGAGCCGTACCCAGCTCCGTCTGGGGCCACGTGAAGCTCGTCGACCATGGGCTCGCCCATGTCTGGTCTGGCTGACCAGGTTGAAGAAGCTCGGGGTGACGGCACGAATGGTGGTGAGGGACTTCATCCGGTGGCGCATCGCTCCGCTCCAGCGCCATTCTCACCAAATGTGGGCCTTCACCGGTAGCGAGGACCCCATGAGTCTCCAGGTGCCAGCGCTTCCTTCCAAGACGCTGCGCTCGGTGCTCGAGCTTCTAACAGGCGATCCAGCGCCAGCGCGATTCCGGAGGAGGGCTGCCTCCTGTATCAATGCTCGAACATGGAGGACTTTGTGAGGCAGATGCCCCTCCTTGATGAGTGGGGGTTGCGCCCGGTATTCCTTGAGGGGCCTCGCGAGAATCCCATCTACGTGGCTCCCTTGCTCGTCGACCCTGTGGTGCACGCCCCGGATGTGATGCAGGGGGGCGAACGCCACCGGGTGCCACTGGGACGACTGCTGGGGAGCGGGTGTCGCCTGGTGCTCCCAAGGCAATCGCTTCTGAGGTTCTGGCGAGCGCTCCTGAAGGGGTTGTTGGAGAGTTGGCGTGGCCCGACGCCCTTGAGGCGATTACCACCAAAGCTCGGGCGAGTGGCCCTGAGGTGGTGGCTGGTGGGCAGGTGCAATCTGGTACTCCTGATGCTGCTGCCCAAGGAGCCCCGCCGAGTGCCCCAGCTGCTCATAGTCACGCCCCGAGCCTCGGCCAGCTTTGCCTGAACCTCGAAGCGCTCTGCAAGAGGAAAGGGCCTCCGAGCTGCAGTGATGACGCCTACCGGCCGTTGAAGCAGAGGAAGTACATAGCCGTAGACGAGTAAGTACCTTATCTTTGTGATTTTCCCGCGTGTCGCGTCCTTTCCTCACAATGGATCCTCAGGGCCCCTTCGACTGTGGCGGTGAGGCTTCCCGAGAAGCGATCCCCACAGGTCCTTGGCTCGCTCTTGATTTCGATCCCCCCACACCAGACTCCTGCACGAGGCACTGGGCCGGTCCAAGAGGCGGACACGCTGATGGGGGGGCGCGAGGTGTAGAAGGCGTGCCGAGGGCTCCTCCATTGGTCATTGCCGGTGGCTGGGTGGTTCCAGCTTCGGCTTCATCTTCGAGCAGCGAGACCGCACCGCCCAGCACCTCAGCCGAGGCCCGGAGAGCGGTCAGGAAGGCACCGTCCTCCAGTCCCCTGCAATTAGCAGGCGAGCCACTCCGAGCCCCTTCGACAGCCCCTGGCGCGAAGGATGGGCTTGGCCGCGCCATGGAGCTCGCGCGGGGGTGCGGCGCCATCCTCCATGAGCTTTCCGAGAGGCGATGAGCGCACTGAATCGGCTTGGGGAAGAGCTTGCCGATGTCGACGCCCGCCTTGAGATGGAGGATCTTCGCTCGGTGCATGAGTAGCATCAGCTGAAGGTCGCCATCAACCTCGGGCATCTTCAGCATGAGCGCGCCAGCGCAAGTGCTGCAGTGTCCCTTGCGACTTCTCGCGAGGCTTCCCGCGCCCTGGAGGTGGCCAAGGCCGCCGACCGCCGCCGTGAGGTTGCCATGGAGCGAGAGTGGGAAATCCAAGCTTCGAACGCCGCCCTGAAGCAGTAGATCAAAGCGCGCAGGGCCGCCCTGGCTGCCTCACTAAGTGAGGCACCACCCGATGAGAAGGAGATCCAGAAACGCGAGCGCAACCTGGAGCTTGAGCGGCTGGAGGTGACGGGGCGCCAGATAGCCGTGGCTGAGGATGCTGTCGCCGCACGGGAGGCCAAGATCCAAGAGGAGGTCGACCAGAGGGTGGCAAAGGCTCGCGCAGCTCTTGACGATGAGTACCGCCTGAAGTTGGAGCTCCCGGAGGCCGAGGTTGAAAGCAGGACTGCCGCCCTCAGGACAATGCTGGATGAGGTGGAGCAGCGTGAGAGGGCCACCAAGGCAGCTCAGGCCACTGCTCAAGCTGACTTGACCTCCACCCGTGCCGACCTGCACTCTCTTCAGCAATAGGTTGAGGGCGCTGCATCTCTCGCAAAGAAGAACGTGGACGAAGCGTGCTACCGTCGGATGCTGCAGCACGTGTGTTCCTCGATGCTCCATGATCTCAGGGTCCGCGCCAACCAGGACCTGGGAACCATCTGCGATGAGAGTGCCACTCACCCGCACAAGGATGATAACGCCAGCCATATTCGCTTCTTCACTGAGATCGTGATCCTCTTGGAAGACCGGGCCGCGAGGGCTCGCGAGCTCGTTGAAGAGAGAAGCCGGGGCCTTCTAGGGCGCACGTTCTCACACGTCTTCAGCCACCTCCTCAACCTTGACCCCCATTTCGACTTTGATGCCACCATAGCTCCCGTGCCCAGGGTCATCTAGGACAACTTGGTGCACTGGGTGGACGACCACGTGGACGTCCTGGTCGCGGAGTTCGCCCCCGAGGACGATGCGGTCATGATCGCGGCTGATGAAGGTGGTGCAGATAACGATGATGAAGACGACGCTGGTGACGGGGCAAATGGCGCGGATGAAGACAACGAAGACAGCAATGGAGATAGCGCATCCAGCTAGACCTGCATTCCCCTTTGCCTTAATCTGCACTGACAACTTTTGGGTACAGCCCCGAAGGGTGTGAAAGCATTTTTGAAGAGGGAGCCCCTTGTAATGTATGAAATGATGATATGTGTTTTAAAACAGAATTTGGAATGTGCTGTCGCAGGCCTGCGGGCCCCAGGGTGGGGTAGTTGTTGCGACTTATCTTGGTTTCGTAGGTCTTGAGGAGGTCCTGAGGTCAGGGACGCGCCTTCCTCCCGTGGCGAGCCCTCCGGGCTCGCGAGGTTTTAAGCCTCCCGAGGAGCCTGCTAGCCCGCCCAAGAGGGCCTCATGAGGATCCGGTTGTCAGATCATGGCAAGGTGTGCGCGCGATGATTCCGCAGTGGTTGCACTCCAGCCCCCTGGGGGCCTTGGCATTTTTGGGGCCAGCCCGAACGCTCCTTGACGCCCGCATACCAGGCCCAGCCCCCGCTCGCGAGGCGCTCAGGGGGGGGGGTGGCAGGCGCGAGCCTCATTCTCAAAACATGATGCCAGAAAGCAAGAAATCGCCACAAGACAAGAAAAATTCCCCTCGTTTTTCTTTGATAAACACAAGAAATTCCAAATCTCATTCCAAAAGGCGGCAAGATGAGTTACAGAAAGAAAGGCGAAACAAAATGGTCACGTCCGGCACCTAGCTAGTCTTCTTGTCTTCTCACCAGCGCGGAGCTAAGTGCTTCCACTGGATGTGGGCATCGTCATTGGGGGACAGTGTCGACGGCCAACGCGGAGCATGGTGCTTCCAATTGGACATGGGCAAGAGCCCCTGTGAGGACCAAGGGCGGCACTCAGGAGACTCCGGGGCGTGTACAGTCCCAATCAATGCGGGAGACCCTCAGGAACACAAAGGAGCCCTCTGCTGCTCGAATGGTCGCCGGAGCCGCTGTCCCGATCATCGCCCCCGCGTCTGTGTGTTCACCGGTGTTGAACTCCAGTGAGATGACGTGGCACGTCGTTAGCAGTTAGCAGCGCCACTAATTAACCCCCAGGGTTAATGATAGTGGGCCCATGCAAGCTCATTATTTTTGTTAGGATTTAAATAGCCACATAATTGTTTTTGACCTTGTGTTTTTCTACCTTGAAATAGCCACATAATTAGCACTATTACACTGACAGGTAGGCCCCACCAGTCGGATTTGACTTTGGTCAATGCTGACATCACGCTGACGCAAAGTTGACGCAGGAATCTGTTTACTGGACTTCAGATAAATCAGAAATGATTTATTAATTTCAGAAAATTGTGTAAACTTCTAAAAATCATAGAAAATAACCTGTAACTCCAAATGAAATAATTTATATATGAAAAATTATCAGAAAAATTTGAAGAACCTATTTATGCCATGTTCATGCATGTTTGAAATAGTTAAAATCACCAACTAGGACAAATTATGTTTAGGGAAATTTTGATAAATAGGTTTGGAGTTGGATTTTGATATATATTTGAATTCCACTTCAATTAAAATGGCTTGTTGTTGCATTAGCTCAATTCAATACCTTAATATGCCATATCATTCATTAGATTGTGCATTGCATTGAATGTGTTCCTTTTTGTGTGCCGGTGTTTATCCCCTCTCGGTAGACGTTTTCCGATGTTGAGATTGATGTCACTGTTGAAGACTCAATGCTATCTTCAGAAGTGCCAGGCAAGCAAACGCCCTTTGAGCATTCTGATACAATCCCACTCTCTCGCTGTTGCTCTCTTTTACTGCATTAGGAGAACAACGATTCAACTATTACATGTTGCGGTAGTTGAACCCCTTTCCTCTGCATGACATGTCTTTGCCATAGTAAATAGTTGAAACCCACTAGCATGAGAGTAGGAGTTGTTTGAGCCATGATGTGCCTACTCATTCATGCTTGCTTGTTATGCTTGCTATGCTTAGAGTTGTATCAGGTCTTATTCATCTGGGATGGATTGGAATGTTAATGAACATTTCCTACTGCTGAGAGCTAAGTGTGTGAACACGATTTGGTAATGGTAGCAATGAGAGGCCATGTAGGAGTACATGGTGGGTTGTCTCATTGAAACCGTCCTCGGGAACTGACTTCCATGTTTGTGATCAAAGACAGTTACTACCACGCATTGGAATGCTTAAGTGCCCCTCTCGACTTATTAATTGCCTCGGTCTCTTTTTTCAGGAGTTGCAACTAGTCTCTAGTGTTTGTAGCCTGTAGGTTCTGTTAGTAATCTAGCAAGTGGCATCCGGTACAGGTGGGCTTGGGGCAGACTAGGCACAGTGGCATGGTGTACCAAGTGTCGCCCATTTGGTGGGCTTGGGAACCCTGCACACATCATTTGGGGCCATAGTGGAAACCCCGGCCGGACTTCCTTGTGGATGGAATTAAAATAGGCGATCAACCAGGACTAGAGACTTGTGTGGTTAGTCAGGTCATGGCTGACACCCTCGCTGGGCTTCCGCTTGAAGGTTGATGAGTACATGTCGTGTAAACGGCGATAAGTGGTGAGAGCGTGTCTGGAGAAGTACACCCCTGCAGGGTAATATGATCTATTCGAATACCCGAGTCCGCGGATATGGACTACTTGGAACGGTTACATTGTTCATAGATAACTGGAAGTGGATACTCTAAAATGTGCAAAATAAGCATGAGTGCTATGGATGGCCTTCTCATAGGGAGACGGGAGCGGATCCATAGTGGAGTATTGATATGGTGAATATGTGGACTCGTGTGCGCCACCTGAAAGAATGCTGCTAGTCATAGTATAGGATAGCCACTGAGTCAAAGCTGGCTTGCTGCAGTTAAACTCCACCACCCCTTTGTTGATACTGATGCATATGTGGCTAGTTCTGATGTTGTCAGATTCAGGGATCCGCAGACCCAAGAAAGGTTCGAACTCTGGGGCGCATGCGAAGAACTCAACCTCCCCAGCCTACTGATGCGGCTGGAAGCTACGTCGGTATTTCCCCAAAGAGGAAGGGATGATGCAGCACAGCGACGATAGGTATTTCCCTCAGTGATGAAACCAAGGTTATCGAACCAGTAGGAGAACCAAGCAACAAAATGTAAACAGCACCTGCACACAGATAACAGCCACTCGCAACCCGACTTGTTAAAGGGGTTGTCAATCCCTTTCGGGTAACGGCGCCAGAAATTGGCACGTGGACGGGAGATAAATTTTTAGTAGATTGATAGATCGAACACCAAATAAAATAAATAAGAATAAATTGCAGCAAGGTATTTTCGGTTTAATAGATCTAAAAATAAAAGCCAAATAAAATAGATCGCAAAAGCAAATAATATGAGAAAGAGACCCGGGGGCCGTAGGTTTCACTAGTGGCTTCTCTCGAGAAAAAGAGAAAACTGTGGGTAAACAAATTATTATTGGGAAATTGATAGAACTTCAAATACTCATGATGATATCCAGGCAATGATCATTGTATAGGCATCACGTCCAAGATTAGTAGACGACTCCTGTCTGCATATACTACTATTACTCCACACATCGACCCCTATACATCATGCATCTAGTGTATTAAGTTCATGGGGAAACGGAGTAATGCAATAAGAACGGTGACATGATGTAGACAAGATCTATCTATGTAGAGATAGACCCCATCATTTTATCCTTAGTAGCAACGATACATACATGTCGGTTCCCCTTGTGTCACTGGGATCAAGCACCATAAGATCGAACCCACTACAAAGCACCTCTTCCCATTGAAAGATAAATAGATCAAGTTGGCCAAACAAAACCCAAATATCGGAGAAGAAATATGAGGCTATAAGAAATCATGCATATAAGAGATCAAAGAAACTCAAATAACTTTCATGGATATAAAAATATAGATTTGATCATAAATTCAAAGTTCATCCGATCCCAACAAACACACCGCAAAAAGAGTTACATCATATGGATCTCCAAGAGACCATTGTAATTCAAGAATCAAACGAGAGAGAGGTAGCCATCTAGCTACTAACTACGGACCCGAAGGTCTACAAAGAACTACTTACGTATCATCGGAGAGGCACCAATGGAAGTGGTGAACCCCTCTGTGATGGTGTCTGATACTTCTCCAACGTATTTATAATTTTTATTGTTCCATGCTGTTATATTATCAAACTTGGATGTTTTATAATCATTTATAGTCATTTTATATCATTTTTTGGTACTAACCTATTGACATAGTGCCAAGTGCCAGTTGTTGTTTTTTCCATGTTTTTTCCATCGCAGAAAATCAATATCAGACGGAGTCCAAATGCCCCGAAACTTTACGGACAATTTTTATGGGCTAGAAGGAACACAACAGGCCTGGCTGCGCCTCGGGGGTGCCCCAAGGGGGGCACAACCCACCAGGGCACGCCAGGAGGCCCAGGCGCGCCCTGGGGGGTTGTGCCCACCTCGGGTGCCCCCGGACCGCCTCTTTGCTCTATAAATACCCCAATATTCCAGAAACCCTAAAGGCATCAACGAAATATTCATCCAGCCGCCGCAGAGTCCAGAATCACCAGATCCAATCTAGACACCATCTCGGATGGGGTTCACCACCTCCATTGGTGCCTTTCCGATGATGCGTGAGTAGTTCTTTGTAGACTTTCGGGCCCGTAGTTAGTAGCTAGATGGCTTTCTCTCTCTCGCTGGATTCTCAATACAATGGTCTCCTGGAGATCCATATGATGTAACTCTTTTGCGGTGTGTTTGTTGGGATCTGATGAACTTTGAGTTTATGATCAGTTATATCTTTTTATATCCATGAATTTTTTTTGAGTTTCTTTGATCTCTTATATGCATGATTGCTTATAGCCTCGTATGTCTTCTCCGATATTTGGGTTTTGTTTGGCCAACTTGATCTATTTATCTTGCAATGGGAAGAGGTGCTTTGTAGTGGGTTCGATCTTACGGTGCTTGATCCCAGTGACAGAAGGGGAACCGACACGTATGTATCGTTGCTACTAAGGATAAAACGATGGAGTCTATCTCTACATAGATAGATCTTGTCTACATCATGTCATTGTTCTTATTGCATTACTCCGTTTTTCCATGAACTTAATACACTAGATGCATGCTGGATAGCGGTCGATGTGTGGAGTAATAGTAGTAGATGCAGGTAGGAGTCGGTCTACTAATCTTGGACGTGATGCCTATATAATGATCATTGCCTGTATATCGTCATGATTATTCGAAGTTCTATCAATTGTCCAACAGTAATTTGTTCACCCACCTTTGCTATTTTTCTCGAGAGAAGCCACTAGTGAAACATACGGCCCCTGGGTCTTCTTTCTCATATATTTGCCTTTGTGATCTATTTTTCTTTGCTATTTATTTTCAGATCTATTAAACCAAAAGTACAAAAATACTTTGCTGCACTTTATTTTATTTGTGATCTATTTATTCAATCTATTACAACTTTCTCCCGTCCGCGCACCGTTTCTGGCCCCGTTACCCGAAAGGGATTGACAACCCCTTTAACACGTCGGGTTGCAAGTGGTTGTTATATGTGTGCAGGGGCTGTTTATGTTGTGTTGCTTGGTTCTCCTACTGGTTCGATAACCTTGGTTTCATTTCTAAGGGAAATACCTACTGCCGCTGTGCTACATCATCCCTTCCTCTTTGGGGAAATACCGACGTAGCTTCAAGCGACATCACTATCTATATTGGATATGGTGGTTCTGGACTCTGTGGTGGCTTGAATTAATTTTCGTCGACTCCCCTAGGGTTTCTGGAATATTGCGGTATTTATAGAGCAAAGAGGCGGTCCGGGGGCACCCAAGGTGGGCACAACCCACCAGGGCGCGCATGGGCCTCCTAGCGCACCCTGGTGGGTTGTGCTCCCCTCGGAGCACCCCCCCAGGCGCAACCTTGACCCATTGGGTGTCTTCTGATCCAAAAAAATCTCTGTAAAGTTTCGTTGTATTTGGACTCTGTTTGTTATTGATTTCCTGCGATGTAAAAAACATGCAGAAAGCAGCAACTGGCACTTGGCACTATGCCAATAGGTTAGTACCAAATAATGATACAAAATGATTATAAAACATGCAAGATTGATAATATAACAGCATGGAACAATCAAAAATTATAGAAAAGTTGGAGACGTATCAGCATCCCCAAGCTTAACTCCTACTCGTCCTCGAGTAGGTAAGTGATAAAAACAGAACTTTTGATGTGGAATGATGCCTAACATGTCATATCATATTTCTTTTCGTTATAGCATGGCCATTTGGAATTTTATATTGTTCAAAGCAATAGTCTAGTTTTGACATGACAACTTAAATACTCAAGCATATCAACAAGCAACCATGTCTTTCAAAATATCAACGATAAAATAAACTATCCCTAGGCCATCATGCTCAATCATTGATCCATTCATGAAACACACTCTAATATGAGCTACACCCAATGCTCAAGTACAATCATATTGCCTCCTAGTTGGTGCTTTCATAAGAGAAGATGGAGACTCAAATTCAAAAATAAAAACTGCATAAAGTAAAAGAAAGGCCCTTCGCAGAGGGAAGTAGGGATTTGTAGAGGTGCCAGAGCTCAAAGCGAAAAACTTAGAGATAAAAACATTTTGGGAGGTGTGCTTTTCCCACCAACGAAAATGACTTAGAGTTCCCAACACTTTCCATGCTAGATATATCATAGTCGATTCCCAAACGGAAAATAAATTTTATTCCTTTTTCTACCATACTTTCACTTTCCATGGCTAACCATATCCACGGGTGCCTTCCATACCAACACTTTCCAAGGAATTTATTACTTGACAACATAAAGTAAATTCATTTTTCATTTCGGGACTGGGCATCCCTAATACCTTTGCCTTACTCTCATGCAATGATAAGTGAATAAACACTCATCATGAGAATAACACATCTAGCATGGAAAATATTAGCCACCCCTCACCGCCTCACAAGCGGTACGAACACACAAAAGAGAAGTTTATTTTGAAAATTGGAGATGGCGCATACAAATTTGCTTAGAACGACAAAAGAATACCGCATATAGGTAGATATAGTGGACTCATGTGGCAAAACTAGTTTAAAGGTTTTTTGATGCACAAGTAGTGATCATACTTAGTGCAAAATGAAGGCTAGCAAAAGATTGAGAAGCGACCAACCAAAAAACGAATAATCTCATAAGTGAGCATTAAGCATAATTAACACCGAATAATGCACCACAAGTAGGATATAATTTCATTGCATAATTGTTGACTTCCGTGCTTGCATAGGAAGTCACAAACCTTAACACCAATATTCTTACTAAATCATAATTACTCATCAAGATGACTCACATATCACATCATCATATCTCAAAACTATTACTAAGAATCAAGTTTATTTTGTCCAATTATCTTCATGAAAGTTTTTATTATATCCTTCTTGGATATCTATCACTTTGGAACTAATTTTCATATGTTGCTCTTGACAAGCTCAAACAAATATAAGTGAAGATCATGAGCATAATATTTCTTTCTCTCAAATTAATTTAAGTGAAGCAAGAGAGAATTTCTTAAAAAATTTACTAACTCTCAAATAAATCTAAGTGAAGAAAGAGAGCATTTCTTCAAAAATACTAAAGCACACCATGCTCAAAAGATATAACTGAAGCACTAGAGCAAGTCCATAGCTCATAAAAATTTAAGTGAAGCATAGAGAGCAATTCTAACAAGTCATGACATAATTTTGGCTCTCTCAAATAGGTGTGTCCAGCAAGGAATCAAGACTTAAACGCAAAATAAAACAAGCAAAGACTCATATCATACAAGACGCTCCAAGAAAAACACGTAGTATGTGACGAATAAAAATATAGCTTCGAGTAAAATACTGATGGTCGTTAGAAGAAAGAGGGGATGCCACTCGGGGGCATCCCCAAGCTTAGTTGCTTGCTCTCTTTTGGATAATAGCTTGGGATGCCGGAGCATCCTCGAGCTTAGGCTCTTCTTACTCCTAATTCCTTCATCCATCATAAGATAACCCAAAACTTGAAAACTTCTATCACACAAAACTCAACAAAACCTTCGTGAGATCCGTTAGTATAAGAAAGCAAATTACTACTATAAGTACTGTAGCAAACCAATTCATATTTTGTTCTTGCATTATATCTACTGTATTCCAACTTGTCTATGGAAAAAACTCATCAAAGAAAACCATAGAGCCATCAAAACAAGCACACAACGCAAAGAAAACAGAATCTGTCAAAAACAGAATAGTCTGTAGCAATCTGACTATTTCGAATACTTCTGAAACTCCAAAAATTCTGAAAAATTAGGACGACCTGAGAAATTTGTATATTAATTTTATGCAAAAAGAATTGGCATTTTATCACGCTCTGGTAAAAAATGAGAATTGTTTTCATGAGGGCAAAAGTTTCTGTTTTTCAGCAAGATCAAACAACCATCACCAAAGAAGATCCTAAAGGCTTTACTTGGTACAAACAATAATTAAAACAAAAAAAAACACAATAAAAACAGTAGCATAATTGTGCTAACACTCAAGAACAGAAAGCAAAAGTAAATTTTATTCATTGCGTTGCCTCCCAACAAGCTCTTTCTTTATAGCCATTAAGATAGGCTTAAGATTTCAACGATGCTCACACGAAAGATAAGAATTGAAACACAAAGAGAGCATCATCAAACATATGAGAAACACATCTAGTCTAACAGACTTCCTATTCATAGGAATTTTATAATCAAACAAATTATCAAGACAAGAAACATCTAACAGATGCAAAGAAGAAGAATAAAACATTGACGATCGCAACATAACGAGAGGTATTTTAGTAACATGAAAATTTCTACAACCATATTTTCCTCTATCATAATAATTACATGTAGGATCATAATCAAATTCAACAATATAATTATCATATAAAATTTTCTCTTCATGATCCACATGCATAAAAGTTCTATAATCTTCCAAGATAGTGGAATTAACATCAACTAAAATCATGACCTCTCCAAACCCACTTTCATCATGAAATTCACAAGATTGATAATTCTCCAAATATGTGGGATTATGTTTACCTAAAGTTGACGCTCTTCCAAACCCACTTTCAATATTATTGCAAACATTATTATCAATATCATATTTATCATGAGGCTTAAATAAGTTTTCACGATCATAAGAAACATTATAACCCCAATCATGATCATTGCAATAAGTAGCAGACATATCAAACCAAGCATCCCCAAGCTTGGGGTTTTGCATATCACTAACACAATTGACATTAATAGAATTTATAATAACATCATTGCAATCATGCTTTTCATTCAAGGAGCTATCATGAATCACTTCATAAATTTCTTTGTTTAACACTTCATCACAATTTTCATATCATAAATCTCAAGCAAAACTTCATAAAGATAATCTGGTGAATTCAATTCGCTAACAATTGTTTCGTCATAATTTGATATTTTAAAAAGATTAGCAAGTGGATGCGGATCCATATCAATAGATTTTTAGCAAGCAAAGATGCAAGCAAATAGAAGACACATGGCAACACAAGCAAACAAGAGATCTCACGAGAGAACGGCGAACGAAAAAGAGGGCGAATAAAATGGAAATTTTTTGTGAAGTGGGGGAGAGGAAAACGAGAGGCAAATGGTAATGTAAATTGCGAGGAGATGAGATTTTTGATTGGAACCTGGTATATGTTGAAGATCCTCCCCGGCAATGGCGCCAAAAATTCCATTTGATGCGGCTTGAAGCTACGTCGGTGTTTCCCCAAAGAGGAAGGGATAATGCAGCACAGCGACGGTAGGTATTTCCCTCAATGATGAAGCCAAGGTTATCGAACCAGTAGGAGAACCAAGAAACACAAATAAACAACACCTGTACACAAATAACAACCACTCGCAACCCAACGTGTTAAAGGGGTTGTCAATCCCTTTCGTGTAACGGCACCAGAAATTGGCACGTGGACGGGAGATAAAATTGTAGTAGATTGATAGATCGAACGCCAAATAAGATAAATAAGAATAAATTGCAGCAAGGTATTTTTGTATTTTTGGTTTAATAGATCTGAAATAGAAGGCAAATAAAATACATCGCAAAAGCAAATAATATGAGAAAGAGACCCGGGGGCGTATGTTTCACTAGTGGCTTCTCTCGAGAAAAATAGCAAACGCTGGGTAAACAAATTACTGTTGGGCAATTGATGGAACTTCAAATACTCATGACAATATCCAGGCAATGATCATTATATAGGCATCACGTCCAAGATTAGTAGACCGAATCCTGCCTGCATCTACTACTATTACTACACACATCGACCGCTATCCAGCATGCATCTAGTGTATTAAGTTCATGAGGAAACGGAGTAATGCAATAAGAACGATGACACAATGTAGACAAGATCTATCTATGTAGAGATAGTCCCCATCGTTTTATCGTTAGTAGCAACGATACATACGTGTTGGTTTCCCTTCTGCCACTGGGATCAAGCACCGTAAGATAGAGCCCACTACAAAGCACCTCTTCCCATTGCAAGATAAATAGATCAAGTTGGCCAAAAAAACAAATATCGGAGAAGAAATACAAGTCTATAAGCAATCATGCGTATAAGAGATCAAAGAGACTCAAAAAACTTTCACGGATAAAAAAAGATAGATCTGATCATAAACTCTAAGTTCATCCGATCCCAACAAACACACCGCAAAAAGAGTTACATCATACGGATCTCCAAGAGACCATTGTATTGAGAATCAAATGAGAGAGAGATGAAGCCATCTAGCTACTAACTATGGACCGGAAGGTCTACAAAGAACTACTCACGCATCATCGGAGACGCACCAATGGAAGTGGTGAACCCCTTCGTGATGGTGTCTAGATTGGATCTGGTGGTTCTGGACTCTGTGGCGGCTGGAATTGATTTTTGTCGACTCCCCTAGGGTTTCTGGAATATTGGGGTATTTATAGAGCAAACAGGCGGTCCGGGGGCACCCGAGGTGGGGACAACCCACCAGGGCGCGCCCTGGTGGGTTGTGCTCCCCTCATAGCACCCCCGTAGACGCAGCCTTGGCCCATTGGGTGTCTTCTGGTCCAAAAAAATCTATGTAAAGTTTCATTGCATTTGGACTCCGTTAGGTATTGATTTCCTGCGATGTAAAAAACATGCAGAAAACAGCAACTAGCACTTGGCACTATGTCAATAGGTTAGTACCAAAAAATGATATAAAATGATTATAAAACATCCAAGATTGATAATATAACAGCATGGAACAATAAAAATTATAGATACGTTGGAGATGTATCACCTACCAACTCGCCGCTCTCACAGCCCAGCTCAATGAACGGGAAAGGAAAGAGACTCAGAAGTTTACCCAGGTTCGTGCCACCTTGCGGTGTAAGACCCTACTCCTACTTTGGTGTGGATTAGCCTTGCGAGGTGCTGAGGGTTATTACAGAGGTAGAACAAGCTCTTAAGGCTTGGGTGTGTGGTGGTGAGGCTCAGGATTGGATCGGATCGCCCCTTCTATGGTGGTGGCTAACCTATATATATAGATGCCTCGGTCCTCTTCCCCTAAAATGTACGCAGGAAGGGATTCCACAAGGACCAGTTTGAATGGGGACAAGAAGTACATCATATCCTGACGAAAGGTGGTCTTCGCCTGCAAAGCTCTTGCTAGTGATGCCATGGTGTGCTCGGCGATGACATCCGTCCTGCTGCCCTGGCGGTCTTGGTCTTGTAGCACGGGAATGGAACCCTTTGGTTGATTCCTCGGGACTCCGCGCCTACGCTTGCCTCCTTAGAACAAAAGAGGAAATCTGCTGCTCTGCGCCCGCTGGCGCCCGCCTGGCCTTGATCGTCATGGCTTGCGTCATCCTGACCTCATGAGGTGGGTGTTTGCATAGGAATCTCCGCTCCTCAGGAGCCATCCTGACAAGGCTGCTCCCTCCAGAGGTCTTAGTGTCATCCGCCTCACGAGTCTTGGCCCCTCGCGATGGTCTTGTCTTGTCGATGCTGAAGATGGGCCGTACCAGGCCGTTGATGGAGCCACGCCGTGGGCCGCATGCAGGCAAGTCTAGGTACCCTGGTTCCCAGAACGCTGACAGTAGCCCCCGGGCCCAGGGCGCGCTTCGAGCTTGGCTTCGAGGCGAAGCCAAAGAGCAAGGGCGAAGCACCGCGGGCCCCAATCGCCTGCGGACCGGGTTGATGCGTGGTGCTTGACGGGACATGGGCGCCTGCACTTCCCCACGCTGCCTCGGCAACAGCTCGACTTGACAACAGCCTGCTGCATGCAAAAAAATCATCATTACTCGGGATCGTGGGAGGCCGACGGTTGGCCTCCCTCTGGCTATAAATGGGGGGAGCCCCCTGCTCATCTCCATCTTCTCGCTGCTTGCTCCTCCTTCTTCCTTCTTGTCCCGCCATCTTATCGAAACATCCATGGCGCCGAAGAGGAGGTTTTTCACAGCGGAGAAGGGAAAACCCCTCAGGTCGAACTCGGGCTACTCCCGCCGAAGAAGAGTCTCGATTGCTCCCGCGACACCATCGAGGAGCCCGAGGTGACGTGACCTTGTCATGAACGGCCTTCGCCGGGCTTTTCGATCCCTATGCATGCCCGCATACAGAGCCCTGCACACACGGGCAGCGCCCGGCGCCGTGAGGAACAAGGTCGCGGAAGAGAACATGCAGTGTCTACATGGCCACCCGGAGGAGAACAGGAACGACACACGAGTTTGTGGTGTGAGCGGCAATGCTTCCTCGCACATGGATTCGGCTCCTGCGGTCTTTCGCAGAGGAGATACCGCCGAGGCGGCCCGTCGAGTTATGGCTGCAACACGCCGGGTGCTGCGGCCAAGCTTCTGAAGCAGAAGTCGAGGTCGTCCATCCCAACGATGTCTTCATAACTCGTGGATGGGGCAAGATCTCCCGCACCTGCTGCTCGGAGGGAGCTCTCACCATCCACTTCGAATACGATGGAGCTTCAATGCTCTTCTTCAAGGTTTTTGGCAAGGATGGTCGGTGCCTGGAATGCTGCCCCGGGAGGGGTGATCAAGGCGGTGTGGCTACGGGCGTTGAAATTTCCCTTGGTCTTGCCCGCGGCTCCTCCGACAGCAGTAGCGATTCTCTGGAATTCAGTGACGACGGCAGCTATAAGCCGCTAAGCCGTCGTGCTCGGAGCACAGCAGCGGCATCATCTCGGCGCCATCGGTGATGTCGCTGAGGCCCTTCAGGGTTCTTTTCTTTTGCTTTCCCTGCATAAAATCATGATGAGCCCCGTGGAGGTATGCAAAAACTGTGATTCTTTTGCCTTAATGCCATTATTCCCGATACGGCGTCGCGGTCGCATATCCCTCCTTCGCACGGTGCTCGCTTTCATTCTCGCGGTAGCTAGTGCTCTACGCTGATAGGACCTAGTCCCCAGGCAGGCTTTAGCCGTCGTTGGTATGCCCGGTCGCGATGCCATGGTGAAGGCCAGGAGGTGAGCGGCCCGAGGTCCAATAAGATCCCCTGAGGAGCGATGCTTAGGGGGTCCCCTTTAGCACATAAGCGGCTCCCTAAAGGCTGGAAGGGAAACGTCCCTGCCCGAGCGAGATCACGAGAGTCAAAATGCTGAATCGTGAGGTTCACGCCTACGTGTATGCAGTGACTTATCTCGGCGAGCCCATGGTGATTCCTTTGATGCGAGGATAGCTTTTGCGCGACGCCTATCTGTGTCATGGTGGCGGTGCTTCCAAGCAGGGCTCACACCTACCCATCCTCCCCGCTCATCTGGGTGATCTACGTCCTCGGGTCCCGTCCCTCGATCGAGTCTCAGCCGTCACTGGTATGCCAGGTCGTGATGTCGTGGTCTAGGCCAGGGGGGTGTGGGCTCGTGAGCCGGTAAGAGCCCCTGAGGCGCGATGCTCAGGGCCCCCTTTAACGTGCAAGTGATTTGCATGGGAAAAAAGGGGTGGATGGCCTTGCGTGGGGTTGTGACTCGAGGCACTGGCGGGGCCGCTTGCGATCCTGGCCCCTGACGTCCCTGCGGGTTAGCAGAAGAAAGAAAGCGAAGCCGCGCTTGCTGTCCCACCGGCGATCTTTCTGCAAGGAAACGATGGCACCGAGGACCCAATGAGGTGACATGCACGGGGCCACCCGCGAGCCAGAGCTCGGTCTCTTAGATTTATCAGCACTGCAGGGACAGACCCGAGCACGGGCGCCGTGCCAGTAGCCCCCGTTGCAAGACAACACTACAAAAAAAATACACTTCCGTGATGATACGTGTTTGTCACAGTAGGTCGCGTTTTTTGTCATGCATGTATATCCATGACAAATTTATGACAGAATCAAGATGGTTATACCTGTGCTGTCATAGAAGTGTTCCATGACATTACCAAAATTATCATCACGGAAGTGTCCACTTCCATGACGATAATTCGCGCGTCACAGAAGTGCTTTCATCAAGGGTGACCGACACATGGCATCCACCGTAGCGGAACGCCGTTAAGCTATCGGGTCGGGTTTTGGATCCGATAACCCGTTAACAGCCCCGACCAATGGGGATTTTCCACGTGTAAAATCATCATTGGCTGGAGGAAACACGTGTCGGCTCATCGCTGGGACAGATGTCATCCACTCATTGGACAGAAGGCGCCTATGATACGTCGACACGTGGCACGGCCCAACAGAGGCTCATTGGTGTGAAAAGGCCGGCCCGTTTGACTTGGTCAAAAGGTGGCGGGCCGGCCCATGGAAAGCCTGTTAACGGCCTGTTCGCATATAGCCCATTTACAGCCCGCTAACCCAAGGCCCGTTACGCCCTATTCGAATTAGGCCCAGTAGCGTCATCTGGGCCGTCCAATATGATTCTAGCCCGTTTTCACTTCTGGCCCATGTATGGCCCATGACGTCTTTCGGACCATATGAGGCCCTATGTAACTCTTGGCCTATTAACGGCCCGTGGTGAAACTGGCCTGTAATGAACAGTGTATCAGTTTACACCCATTAACGGCCCGTGGTGAAACTGGCCCGTAAGGAACAGTGTATCACTTTATACCCATTAACGGCCCGTTATTCCATTGGGCCATTTCCAGCCCATGTTATCTTTCGGCCTTCTCAGATCCCATTTATTCTTGGGCTATTTTCCAGCATTCGTTTACTTACGGCCCATTACTGTCATTTTCTGTTGGTGGGCCAAATTCAGCCCGTGGTTACAGTCGGCCCGTTTGTGGTCCGTTAATACGTTGGGTCGTTTTCATAGCGTCATCAAATACGGCCCATGAACGGGCGATTCCAACTCTAGCCCGTTTACAGCCAGAATGCGGTCTGTTTGACCCATGTTTGGCCAATCGATCATACGGCCCGTATAAGGCCCATTGATGATATGGCTCGTAGAAGGCCCATTGATTCTATGGCCCGTAGAAGGCCCACTGTTTCTACGGCCCGTAGAAGGCCCACTGTTTCTACGGCCCGTAGAAGGCCCACTGTTTCTACGGCCCGTAGAAGGCCCACTATTTCTACGGCCCGTAGGAGGCCCAGTGTCACTAAAGTAAATATTAGCCCATGGTTATAGTGGCCTAGTTTTAAAAAATAGGTTATTGCAGCCACTAGCAAACCGCAGAAAAAGAACTGCACTAACTATAAGCAAACGAATAAACAAGAGAACAAGGAAATAAATAAGCAAGCAACTTACACTAGGCTATCACGGCTATTACACATATTACATCCACTGGGCATCAAAGTTCGCCACCAGTGCAAATATAGGGAACACAGTAGCAGATAAACGCCGCAGCAAAACAAGTCCAGAACTGAAACCACTTCAGAAGAGCTCAAGAAACAATATCCTGGGTACCCATATTGCTGGCAAGATGCTTAGCAAGCTTATTAACTTTCTCTTGTTTGGCGCTCAAGTCCTCCAGCGCTTGCTGTTGCACCAGAAAGTATGCATCTGAATTCTGCAGGGACTTCCTCAGTCCTTCGGCTTCATGTCGCATAACATTTGATCGATGTCTTTCAACTTGAAGTTGAGACTCAAGAAGCCGAACTGATTCAGGCAACGAGTTCGAAGAGCTGGTGCCAGCAGTGGTAGCCAGTAACTCGAACACTACATCAAGACAGGACTTTGGGGTTAGCTCAATGTCTTCAATATAGTTTTTATCAGCTTTCTTGGAGACCAACAGGGATGTCTCACTATCTTGAACCTTATCTGCATTACTTCCTTTACAATTGCATAACAGGGTACTCTTCTCCAATATTTTATCCGTGTTCTAAAAGAGAAACAAACAAACACATCTCAGGTTTACAATGTAGTATATGAAACTCATTTTGGTAAACCAGTTCAGTAGTAAGGTGGACAGGATAACAGCATGAAACAAACATATATCTATGTAGTATGGTCACTGTATGGTCTATATCATTCTAGTTTATGTTGCCAAATCAAGATAGATACAGTTTGAATCGTATCTATTTAAGACAAAGCAGCATAGACAGAATATAAGTGTGGGAAACTACACAGCAATAACAACACTTGTAATGTGCATGGCATGAGAACATAACTGTTTATTCAATTGAAACTGAAATCAACATAGAGCAAGTTACAACAGCAAACAGCCAAACACGTTGAAGAAACAGGTTTAAAACATACCTGTTGCGCCACTGGAGTTTCAATTGCATTCTTCAAATTTGAAATTAGTTGGTATCAGTAAATACAGTGATGCAAGAGCAAAGTAGTATGAACCACAGCTACGGAACCTGACCTGAGAACAATTCTTCTTCTGCTTTAAGCGTTGACTTCGGGTTCGGAGTGGTGGCCCTCGTGATTTGGGCATTGCAGTTGCCTTACTAACTGCTCGTGTTTGGGTGCTCTGTGGTTGAGACGGTGCTGTATCAACGGGAACTGGGTGTCTATCTGCTGGGGTTGGGGTTAGAAGGGGTGTAGCTGGTTCTTTGTCCAACTGGGTAGGGGTACAATCTGCATGAGTGTGGTTTTTGTGTGGTGGGCCTGGTTCTTGGGCAAGTACAACCGTGGTTCTATCTGCATCGACAGGTAGCACGATCTTTTCTGAAGACCGTGTTTTTACTCCCACAGATACTGCCATCACTCCCTCCAATTGAAATGGCTGATAAACAAGAAAAGTAATTGAATGTACAGACATTGTAAGATAGACAGGTGCAATGGAAAGTAGGGAAGAAAACAGGGCATGAAATAATTCACATTTATGTTGTCTAAGCAAACAGAATAGCAGGACATAATTTCACATATATGATGGCTAATTAAACAGGATAGCATGACACAATTTCACATGTATGATGGCTAACTAAACAGGATAGAATGACATACTTCAAAATATGATGACTATGTAAACATGATGACATGATATAACTATACGATGTGTCTATTAAAGTGGTTGGCATGCCATAAATCACAAACATGTCGTCGATGGAAACATGATGGCATGATATAATTCACGGATATAATGACATAATTTAAAATATGATGACTATGTAAACAGGATGAGATGATATAACTATATTATGTCTTTAGAAAATGGGTTGGCATGCCATAATTCAGATACATGCTGTCTATGTAAACATCCTGGCATGACATAATTCAAATATATGATTTATATACTAAGGAAGTGAGTAGAGGGCAATCGCATATATGATGTGTCAACTAAGGAGATGGCATTCAATATTGTGTATATGATGTAAAAACTAAGCATTGCAATACAACATATGCATTATATGAGTAATATAACCCTACCAAGTTTGAGCATACACCTCAGGGGGATAATAGGACTGGTCATCTGCCTCTGAATCCTCCTCTAAAGAGCTATCTGTAACCAGCAAGATATCTGCTTCAGCAGGTAGCATTGTCTGCTCTGAAGACCTTGTTTTCACTCCAGATTTCTCCATCACCAATTCAAATGGCTGATGCATAGGAAGAGCAGTTGAATATACAAACATTGTCAACAAAAGCAATGAGAAATACAAAAAAGGACGGCATGATATAATTCACATATATGACGCTTGCCTAAACAGCATGGCATTGCATAATTCACATACATAATGCCTTGCAACAAGATAACATTGCATAATTCACATATATAATGTCTTGCAACAAGATGGCATTGCATAATTCACATATATGGTAATTAGACACTAAACAGGTGGCATTCACACAAAGCATGTCTAAACTAAGCAAATGACATAGCAATGCAAGATACCATACGCACGATATGAGCAACATAACCCTGCCAAGTTAGGGCATGCACCTCGGGGGGGGGGGGAATATGACTGGTCATCTGTCTCTGAATCCTCCTCTGAGGAGCTATCGGTAACCAGCAAGACATGCGCTTCGTTAGATAGCATTGTCTGCTCTGAAGACCTTGTTTCCACTCCAGATTTTTCCATGACCGTGCCGAATGGCTGATGCACAGGAAGAGTAATTGAATGTACTAAAATTGTTGACAAATTTAACACGTAATAAAAAAATGATGGCATGATATAATTCACATATAAGATGACTGGCTAACCAGGGTGGCATTGCAAAATTCACATATATGATGCCTGGCTAGACAAGATGGCATTGCATGATTCACATATACGATAAAGAAACTAAACAGATGGTATTGACACAAAGCATGTCTAAACTAAGCAGATGACATCTTTAATGTATACAGTAAGCAATGCAAGGCACCATATGCATGATATTAGCAACATCATCATGCCAAGTTAGAGCGAAGACCTCATGGGGTAAATAGGAGTGGTCTTCTCCTTCTGAATCCCCCTCATAACAGTGTTCTTCCTCTTGATTACGATCCGAAATGGGTGGAGGGGGGCTGCCTTTGCGCCCACCATGGAACGACATCTGCATGAAATTTTATTGCCACACAAGGCTCGTCTCTTTTTCTCTACATGATCAGTTCCACTGTGTACAATAACTGGCATGCATAGGAATAAACATAGTGAGATTATGTAAGGAGTGCATGCACAAATCCAGAGTGATGGTAGCAAACTGTGGATAGACCCAAAACCAATGATAGCAGGCAGATAATAGCTTTAGTTAAAAATACAGATAATGGCCCCTTTAATGTTTGTTTGCACCCAACATGAAACTCATAGTAGACACCGGAGATTAACCAGATAGTAGACAGATAGTACTGATTGCTGCCCCAATATGTACCCCACAACCATTTAAAAACTCAAGTTTCAGCATTAGTTTGGACCTGACTCGGAGTCTAATAGGTAAACACGACGATAATGTAGCATGTCATCATATTAAGCAACGCATAACGTAAGCAGACACAGAAGAGTGTGACCTCTCTTGCGGACCCGTGTAGTCCTCAAGGTCATCTGCTCAGTTGATGATGGTAATGCAGTTACCGTGGCTGCCGGTGGCGGGGAGGAAGATCTGAGGCGGCGAAAGACAGTCTGGAGAGCGGATCCCTGCTGTGGTGAACCCTTCCGTCGTTGGAGCAGCTGAGCTGGGGTGGAACACAGCGCCGCATGAGCAGGACAAACCACACAAGGTTTTCTTCGACACATATCTGTAACAGAAGTAATTGAGTAAGGGCTTGTTTGAATTTGAGGATTCTAACAATGCAGGGATAGGAAATAGACGGGAATAGGATAGGAATGCACGTGCAAAATAGAGAATTTAAAAACACAGGATTTCTGCCAATCTGGGTGTTTGATTCACAACAATTGGAAGATCACAGGATGCAAAAAAGCATGGTGAGATTAAGTCAAACCACAAGAAAATGTACTGTTATAATGCTATTATGCTACTATCTCTTTGTCTTGTGCTTGATGAATAGGAATATGAAAAGGAGGAGAAGTGGAAATTAGAATTCCTACAGTTTTTCTTTCAAGGAGACACTAAAGGAACAAATCCTACAGTTTTCCTTTGCTCCATTCCGTTGCACCAAATTCATGAAAAGTAGTACCATAGGAAACTTTCCAATTCCGATGTTTTTCATTCACTTTTCCTTTCAAGCACTAGCGATTCTAGTAGGCAGGCTTGAGCAAGGAAAATCCTACACTAAAAAAATATTTTTGTGCTACTTCTACTACTTTGGACCCAGGCCACTGCCATACTAGCTCAACTCCCAGGCCCATCGACAAATGCACAGCTCAAACGCGCAGAGATAAATAATGATGGCGTTCAAGAGAGTCCATCACGGATAGCTAAGTTGCCTGGTACCTCACTGCTTGTCATATAGTAGGATAAAATAATCGTATTTCCCGTTACTACGAGTGCTCAGTGGACAATATATATAAGATGTAGAGTAAAAAAGAGATGCAACAAGTGTACAACCTCTTTGGCGAAGCCATGTCGATCTCAGCGTGATTGGGTTGGCCGGTGAGGATGCTCCGACTGACTTGGCTGTCGGAGGAGGGGAAGAAGATCTTAGGCGTCTGGAGATGGAGCCCGAGGTACTGCTCCGCTGTGATGGAGGGTTTCGTCATTGGAGCAGCTCCGGTGAGTTATACGACGCCGAGGCTGAAGCAGGACAAGAGAGACAACGAACAACGTTAACCTGAGTGGAATTCTTATAGCATCTCCAATACATGACGTAAAATACATAACCACAAAGTGCTAGATGTAAAATACATCAGCCGCTCATCTGTGAACTTAACTGTCGAAACTGAATTTAACTGTCGAAACTGAACTTAACTGTCGAAACTGAACTTAACTGTCGAAACTGAATTTTGCTGTCGAAACTGAATTTTGCTGTCGAAACTGAACGCACTAGCAAGGTGACGCTACACGTCGGTCGACTGACTTTTTCATCTCTGGTCAGTCGATTTTGCAGCCGTTGGATATGAAATCAAGGGCCTGCGGTTCATCTTCAACCTCCACCCCCCTGAGTCGCTAGCCACCATCGGCCAAACATCAGCCCCGCGCCGCCCGCGGCCGGCGGTGCGCCGCCCCGCCCGCCCCGAAAACACTCCCCACCGCCGGTCCGCCGCCACCCCGACCATCCCTCTAGGCCCCCCCGTGCCGAGCTTTTTCTCCGGCGATCCCCACGCCACCGCCCCGCCAACGCCTCGCCACCGCCGGCGACCACCGCCCCCATCCTGAACCCTAAGATAGATAGTGGGGTACCTCTCCGGCGACCCCCCCCCTCCCCACTGCGGCTGGTTCTTCATTCACCCCGGCGAGCCCCCCCACCCCCTGAAAATCGACTGACCCAAAAGTCGATTCAGTCGACTGAAGTGTAGCTAAATCGGAGCAGCATCGCAAGCAAGAGCAAGAGCGAGAACAGCAATGCGAGCAAGAGCAATAGCAAGAGCAGACCAGGCAGGGGACCGAGAGCAAGAGCAGAGCAGCAGCGCGAGCGAGAGCTAAAGCAGCAGCAGCTCCTACTGATGTGGACGTCGCCGCCGAGGGAGCGACGCCGTGGAGGAAGTGGCCGGCGACGCCGCCATGGATGGAGCCGCGCCGTGTCGGCTCGGGACCGAGAGCCGGCAGCACCGTGAGATCGAATCAAGAAGAAAATGCGGTGATTAGTGTACAACCTCTTTGGTGACGCCGATTAGGCCGCAGCTTCATCCGAGGAAACGGTGATGATGATGCTCTTCCGGTGGTGCAGGTGAAGACGGCGGTGTGGGAATGGAGGTGGCGCGAAAGACGAGGGGAACATCGGGGCAGCTCCTTGGAGGTGGAGGACGAGGTGGCTGAACCGGCGGGACAATGAGATCGACGACTGATCCTCATCCGGTACGGTGGATGAGGGACGTCGAGGTGTTGCTGTGGACGACATCATCGGGGAAGAGGCTCCGGCTGGGTGGCGGACGTAGCAGGGTGTGGGGTTTCGTCGCGGGTTTTCGCGGCCTCGGTGTATGAATGGGTGGGCGGATGGGATGGCATTGGGGAACCATGGCTTAGAGACGCGCTTGTCCGAAATGTGGGTAAGTTACAAAAGTACCCCCACCGATTTGAGGCGGTTCTTTCGGTTCAGGGGTACCACGGGCATTTCGCGTGTCGGGATTTCACAGGAGGTGGGAGTTTTCGCGCGCGTTGTAATTTCGGAATAGCAAGGCGCAGGTTGAGATGGAGGGAGTTGTCGGAGCACAACGAGACAAAGATATATTTTAAATATTTCGGGCTAACAAGGCGCGGGTTGAAGAGGCGGGAGTTTCGCAGCACAATAGACAGAGACGCTAGCTTGAATTTTCGGCATAACAAGGCGCGGCTTGAAATTTCGGAAGAACAAGCTTAACGTGTACCCAAAAAAAGACAATTTGCACCTCAACACGCACAACACACACACAAACACCATTTAGACTAGAGTAAGGTGCACGTGCATTGCACACATGAGATTTGGCAACCAAATTATGAATAAATACCACATTATAGCATGCAAGCTTTGAGTCATATATGCATGATGTAGATGTTCGTTTAATTCTTTAGTTCATTTCATTCAAAATCATCTAGTTTTTATAAGAAAGCTAATCTATTTTAAGATTCATGGAATTGTGCGTCGTAAGACATAAAGTAAAAACAAATAATGGCAAATCATGTAGAAAAACATTTGGGCAATTCTGATACGGAAGATTCTAGAACAAATAAGAAGTGCTTGTGTTTTGATGTTTGTGCATTATGCTTAAGTTCAACCATGGAGTCTTCTAGATTATACATGTGGCGAAATCTGGTGGAATCTAGATGATATCCAATGGCCAGTAGTGCTCAAATTTGCCAACTTTGGACCATCGGATTCGCCTCATCCAACGACCATCTTTCAAAGTTAAAGTTACCCTCACACAATATAAAAAATATAAAATATAATATATATAGGGGTATAGATATAGATATGTGATGCGAAAGCCGCCCATCATCTCCAATTAGAATAGTGTGTCCATGCACGGATGCGATGTGGCCAAATGATGTCTGCCATCGGTATCTCAAATTCAAATCAGTCTGACCTTGTTCAATGTGTATACATTACAACATGCTTGTTTCCAAACCACACTGCGCAGATCTCCGTTATATTCATGCATGCATGGGTTTCAAACATCAGGATCTCTTATTCAAATATATGAATTCAACTTTACATTGATCATGACCTCACCTATTCTTTTACACCCACACAGTAGTCTTCTCTTTATAATTGTACCACTAACTTTCTCTCGTGCATGCATGCACACACACTACCAGTCGGCATTATCCATCGCACGCATACAATCTTTTTCTTCAGGTCGGTCTCCCATGAAGGCACACACCCACACACATCCCCCTCTCCATCATATCGGGCATTCTATATCTCTCACGCGTGCATGCGCAACGATCGATGTTCCTCTATGTATGTGTGTATATAGCTAGGTCTTTCATAGTTTTCCACACAAACCGATCAATCGATATATCCAGTGAGGTCTCACCCTCTTTCCCACGTCCAATCGATCAATCTATACCTCTCTATATAGGATTAACATATATAGCTAATACACCCACATTAATTATATATCCAACGTCCCCCTCTAATCATCCATGCCTTCCGCTTCATCTCTCAGAAGCGTGCACAATGGCAAAGACAGGGGGCAGTAAGGGCCCTGCCCCCCTCCCCCCTAACATCACTATATATCGAGGCTAATATGAATTTGATCATTAGACAATTTCTGCTAAAAATGGTTTAAGTTCATGAATTGACCCTCCTCATAAAGGATTAGCAATGCTTGGCCCCCTAGCTCATTTATTTTTCATGGCTCCACCACTGCGCGCAACAGCGCACATGTTCGCCCCCTCTCTCCAAATATCGATCTCGCACTTGTGCATTCCTTCATAGTCTCCCTCCACTCGGCCCCTCGCACCATCTTCTAGCCCCCCACCAGATTTTGCCACATGTACAATCTAGCAGACTCCATGGTTTAACTTAAGCATAATGCACAAACCTCAAAACAACAGTGGTTCTCTTTTGTTCTAGAATCTTCCGTATCATAACTGCCCAAACTTTTTTTCTAGTTGAATTGCCATTATTTGTTTTTACTTTATGCTTTATGACGCACAATTACATGAATCATAAAATAGATTAAGGCCTTCTTTGATTCAAAGGATTCTCAAAGGAATTTTGGAGGATTCTAATCATTAGGAATTTTTCCTATCTTGGTTGTTTGATTCATAGGATTGTAAACCATAGGAATTTTTCCATATGATTCATTTGCACTAGATTTCATAGGAAACATCCCATCCACTCAAACCTCTTTGAAGGAATTCTGCGTTTTTTCTATGCACAATCAAACACTCGTACAATCCTGTAGGATTCAAGACAACATTCCACTATAATCCCATGTTTTTCCTATTCCCGCGTTCTTAGCTTTTTTATAAAAACTAATTGATTTTGAATGAGATGAACTATAAGAATTAAACGAAGGGCTACATCAGGCATATATGACTCAGAGCTTACATGCTATAGTGTGGTATTTATTCATAATTTGGTTGCAAAATCTAATGCGTGCAATGCACGTGTACCTTACTAGTACTTCGAGTATGTGCAAAACACGTAAATTAGAATACCAATGGCACGCTACACAGTGTCTCTCTTACAGTTCATGAAGCCACATGGCACATGTGGAGGCGTTGTCGCGACCTCCTAGCGTGGATTGATCACAGTGATGTGCTGCTGGTTCCAGAAGAATGTACTCGTCCTCCCTGAGCCATACTGGAGGTACATGCACGAAGCGAAGATGTGCATGCACGCCACGCACGCACTCATTCCCTCGCACGCACACGCGGGTACACGGGCGGACGCAATTTTGTACCAAGATCCACCCCATGTGATAATTTGACGCGTGTAAAGTCGTTCACTTCATTGATGGTCAATTAATACAGCGCATGCAAATTGAGTGGACGTGAGGGGGGAAGAAAGACATTATTACTCCACTGCACGCATGCGAGTAGTTAAATCGTGGGTTGCTAGTAGTACTTCCATTGGTCTCATTCGTATTTTGTGCCAATTTTTGAGAGTAACATAATATTTACGCATTTGAGCAGTGTAGTACTTGAAATTTATGTTCCGCTAAACTCATCGGGAGCCGTTTCGGGCGTCGAAACCAAAACCATCAATTAATCTTTACCTTGTTCCCATCACATTCGAAAGCCTGCTCACACCTACTAGTACGTACCAAACCTGAACATATTCCCACTATGCAGGTATTAGTACTAGTGCTAGTACTTAGGTTATAAAAAGGGGAACTACCTAACCGAAAATTACTCTACCTTTCCTCCTCATAAGTGCTTCTTCTTCGTCCGTCGTTGCCATGCCGGTGAGCAGAGCTCTAGGTCGAGAACTACTCATAACAAGGGAGAGGCAACCAAGGCTGCGAAAAAAATGAGAGGGCTCGCCGCCACGCAGAGACCTCGAAAGATCTCTCACGGGCAGGCGATGGCTCCCAGGAGCGCCCTAGCCGCGGAGGCGAACATGCCGAGCCGGCGGAGCTGGAGTCGTTTTCCCTCGATGGCATGCCCGGTCAGCTCAATAAGCAGAAGGAGTTCATCCAAGGCTTGATGGAGTTGCTGAAGGAGAGCCTCGACGACATGCCCGCTGAGCTCAATCAGCGGGGGGAGTTGGCCGCCGGCTTGGTGATGCTGCTGAAGAAGAGCATTGCCTTGGAGAAGAAGGCGACCGGCGAAATCCTGCAACTTCAGGAGGACAAGGCGAAGCTCTGCCACGAGATCGACCTGTTGAAGGAGAAGAACGCCGGCTGGAAGAAGCTGCATGAGAATAGTAGTTCCTCGATGAAGATGTTGCAGGCCCTCGTCATGGAACAGAAGGAGGAGTTGGCGAAGCTCCGCATCGAGCACCCGGCTTCTGTCAAGGTACGTAATGCGGCCGTGGAACAGATGATAAAGGCTCGCGTCGAGAAATCCCGCGTCATGGACAGAATGAAGAAGATGGCGGAGGAGACGCGCAAGGAGATGGAGGTCGTGGAGGCGATGAAGAAGCAGTTACGACTCCGCGGCGAATTAGATCATTTGGGGTGATAATCTTCCTTCTTCTTTTGCTCCTGTGTTTCATCTTTTGCTTCGGGTGTTTCGCCGCACGTGTCACATTCTCTGCGAGGCATGAATAGAACAATGTTTTTTTGTGGGAATGAATAGAACAATGCTAACAATGAGATGACTAGCAAACTAGATCATTTTTTATCGCCATATGTCACTGGGCTGCCGTGTTTCGTGCTCCTCCGTCGCCGTACTACTCCAGTGGAAAACTTGAGTATACTGCACGGTTCTTTGCTCCTCCTCGATCAGGTCGTCGGCGCATTTATACGAGTAGTCAAATCACAAGGCCCCGCCTTCCAGCAGTAATGAGCTGTCAAATCACAAAGGCCCATGCCTCTCGTGAAATCGACCAAGCTAGACTGCCCCGCCCTCTAGCCTTTTAAAAAATGTATACTTTTGTACAACAGTAGTATCGATGGATTACGCCATGGAGCAAAACTTGAAATTAAAAAAAAGATGGTACATATAGAGAGCGCTCGTCGCCAAATTATGCATATAGTACTATTAAAAAGGCTAGTCACAATAATGGTGTCCAGCACAACCCACCCCTCAAATAAAACAAAGAGGGTGCTTGGATACGTTTTAGTCCCATGACTAAAAGTAGTGGGACTAAAACATGCTAGCCTCACCCATGCTTGGATCCAAATACTAAAAAGGCTATAATCTAGTTAATGAGCATTTATTATCCTCCAAACCCTCCAATTCATAACTCGCCTGTGTTAAAGGAGAGGAGTTAAATGAGTAGAGAGAGGACTAATCCACATTTTAGTAGGGGTACGCCTGACTAAAAATTTTTAGTCTCAAGACTAGTTTTAGCCCCTCTTTAGTCAAGGGTGCTTGGAACTTTAGCCTCTTAAAGAGACTATTTTTAGTCAGACTAAAATAAGTCCCTTGGATCCAAGCACCCTCTAAGCATCCTGGAATTCTTTGAAAAAATTAAGCACCCTGAAATTCTTTGACAACTAAACTGCTGGCTATATGATGTTGACCATATATATTGTACGTATATAATGTGAAGAAACGAGTGGTAGTACTAGACCAACTAAAAGATGAAATGTAAGAAATACTAGTATGTACGTACTGAAGAGTTAAAGTAACGAGAAGAAACATAACATAGTTCTGCTGGGGGCTCAGCACAACACACCCCTCAAATTAAATTAAGCACACCTGAAATTAAACTTTGCAACTATTCCGGTAGACACTGCATTAGAACCACCATGAGCAACGACACTGCCACCTTACTCGGAGTCCTCGTCCACGTCCTCGACTTCGTCCTTGTCCCTCTTCCTCTTGGCCGATACTTCTTTGCTTGAACCGCACACTTGGCTGTTGCTCTTCATCCAACCCTTGTAGATATTCCAGCAAAGGTAGCCATCCATTGCAGCATAGTGGATGTGGTCTATATCTAGTACATTCCGCTGCCATGCATGACGATGAAACGTGTATGGAGGTTTCTCCAGTTTACCGTACGAAGGTTGAACCATGGCTCCTGCCAGGGTCAGCATTGAAGGCTGACGAGAGGACACCAGCCGATTCTTCTGGAGGTCGAAGGTGTTGCCTACAACGAGGCCTATCCGACGCAGGACTTCTTTGTCATTACCAAAGTCTACAGTAACGAATTTGACTAGGTTGCTCTCGAGGAAGTCCTTAAAATCTTGGCACTCAACGTCGGCATGGTATATGTCGTAGACCAAGCATAAGTCATGCACGCAAACCTGGATCACGGCGGGCTTCTTCCTCTCTTCGTCCTTTAGATCCTTCTCTCATCCCAGGACTGTGGTGTACTCAACATCTAGCCCAGCGACCCACTCATCATCTGAGTCTTCGAACATGCGTCTGAAGCGAGAAAGGCATCCTTTCACCGCCACGGAAGAACGGGTGTAGATGACGTCGAACTCATCGCCGGTGATGGTTCTAACCTTGTACTCACCGCCGATCGTGGAGATTTGGGACGCATGGATTTGGGAGGAGGGTTAGCATTAGTGGAACTGCCGTAATGTGAATGGACGGGACGACTAGGAGCGAACCGCCGTAGTATTGAAGGACGTGCGGGGACGAGTAGGAGCGAACTGCCAACGTGTGAACGGCAGGGTAATGGCTTTCCATTCTCCCATGATACGAGCTTTCGAGAGCCCTTGGATCTGAGATCGAACGGTTGCATGACGTGATTCTAGACCTATGGGTGAATATCCTATCCTGGAGGGTTATTCTGCAAATTTTCAGCAACTTAGCATGCGACCGTTTGATCTCAGATCCAAGGGCTGCCAGCAGCCCGTATCATGGTCGCGCGTACCACGACCGTCGCGTCGCTCGCCCGGTCGCGCCCTTGGAGATTTAACACGGTGCATTAGGCTATCTGATGTTGGCATGTCATACATAGTTATCACTTAGTCACTCATACTACAACAAGGTTGGCTATAAGGTTGGCTATAAGTGTAATTGTTTTACTCCTCTCTGTCTCTTTCTTCATACTCCCTCCGTCCCATAATATAAGAACGTTTTTGACACTAGTGTAGTGCCAAAAATGTTCTTATATTATGGGACACAGGGAGTACTAGTATTTATTGCATTTGCCAAGGAGTGACCTCTTCCAATGACATGGAGTTGCTAAGTTTGCTTCATTTAATTAGCTATAGACTCAAAATTGTCTTTGCACCTAGGTACACGCGCTTAGCACCGTTTCTTCCTTGGGTCACCAAACTAGTCTCTCTCTTATTGATTAACTTGCCACATCAGACTTTATGCCTATGTGGCAAGCTTAAGCACCTATGGGAGCAAGTAAAAGTAAGTACAATAGTGCGCTTTACATGGCATTTTTGCATATGTGGAGGAAAGAGAGGCAAGGAAAAAGTGGAGAAGTGGGCTCTCATGCAAGAGCCAGCCTCTACTACATGGTGGAGCATTGGGAGAGGCACCTGTATGGATGTGGTCAGGAATCGGGAGACTCACGCCGGTCGTACCGCCGTAGTTAAAATGATAATGGCAAGTCAAATCACGGGGGCCCACCTGTCCAGCAGTAACTCGCTGTCAAATCACACAGCCCTACGTTTGCAGCAGCCTACTCCCTCGTCTTCTCGCGTCTCTGTCGAACCGACTAGGCGGAACTGCCCGGCCTACCGCGCAGGAAAAGCCCCGCCCTTGACTTTTAAATAGTATATAGTATACTAATTTTGTACCAATGGATTGCGCCCGCGCCATGGAGCAAAGCGTCTAGAAAACGGCGGTACACATGTACGGAGTATACAGCACGCCCGTCGCGTTCGCGTCGCACCCCAGACGGTCGGTCGGTCTGGCACGCTGCTCTCCGACTGGAACGCGCGTCATATTGCGTTTGCACACACATGTGGGACGGCAATTGAGAACCGACCATAGGCACACTCCCCGGCCCCGCAAGTCGGGTGACTTAATAGAAGAGGGAGACGAGCGATAGTACTAGAGAAGTGTTGTACTACATTGGTGCCTAGACGATCCCTGCAAGACACGGAAGATCAGTTCGTCCATGCATGTGACCAGACTCCAGCAGACACGCCTGGATTGGCTATCGTCTACATATCATGCAGGCTGTGTTGTACATGGCTATAGTTGTGGTGAGAAATCTAAAAAAAGGTTTCTTGTCATCTCGCAAAATTAGGTGTCATGTGCTTCGGATCACTGCGAGGGTTAAATAGCGACAACTGAGTTGGGCTAGTCATTGGGGGCACATGCACGAACAGTGACTACTCGGCTGCCATCTAGGTGAAGCCGGCTATGTTAATTAGGACATCTATCGACGGACCCCTTTTCTACGAGTTTATCTTTGATTTGAGGTTTGTTCCTCGTCTAGTTTGTCCGTCGGGATTCATGTTGTCTCCTTTGGGCAGTGAGGTTATGATTTCTTGTCATATGGCATTTTTTTGTGTTATATGTTATAATCCGGCGCTTCAGATCAAAATGACGACAACTGCGCCTCCGGGCCACGTGCATGAAGACTTCTCGACAGTCATTGACGAGGTCAAGCCGGCTCCGGTAGACAAAAGAAAACTTGTACTACTCCACTATATAGGTAGGAGCCTCCGCGCTTGCTTGCTAGTGTTGCTCTCTTCACACTGTCTCGGCCTCTCCAGATCTAAACACGACAGCGGTGGCCACACACTCTCTCTCTCTCTGCTCACCGCTGGTCACAGATCCAGCCGGATCCTCTCCGCCGGGGAAGGTGAGAAGGTGCAACGTTCACGCGGATGTCCTCGGCGACGGCTCTTACCCACTGCTGGGCGCGTCCCTATCAGCCTGCCTTGCCGTTCTCTCCCACGCACCGCTGGCGAGGGAGGGCCTCCGACCCCTTCTTCCTTGCTGCCGTAGTGTGGGCAGATCCGGCCTCCCGCCGCCCACCTAGCGACATCCCGGCGACCATCAGGCATAACTTCCTTCGAAACCGGCCTTGCTCTACTTCCCGAGCTCCTGACGTCGCTGCATTTGTATCTTTTACTATTTCTCAGGCCCCCTCATAGATAGGATCGATCGGCTGTTCGAAAACCACCTAATTTTTTTACGTTTAAGAGGTAAAACTAGTTCATGCACTCGAATCTAGTACTACTTGGTTCAAACAAGGAAGAAAGGGGGTGGGGGTGGGGGAGGATTTGTTACCTGAATCTAGGACTTGGTCGAAAGTGGAAATAATGGGGGCGAAAAGTAGCAGAGACTGGCTATCCAACTGGTCTCTAGGTCTAATAGGGAAATAAAGGGAAACGCGGTACAAACTCAATATAAACCCGATCTATTGGTTGAAAAAGGAAAGAAAGTGGGGACTGGGGGACAAGTCAACAGAGTAAGTCCAGCACTAGATTTGCTAGCGTCACACAGTATAAGGTGGCTATACCGAACAAAAATGGGACCAACCCAGATATCCTGTTCTGATGTTTGTTGCCCCGAGCCACTCTTATGTAATGCCATTGGTAAAATGTAGCAGTCGCACTATTAAAAGTAAGGACACGTTAAACCAATGTTGTTTTCAATTTAATGCCTCCAGTAATATGAATCAATGGCACTTCTTTACAGGTCCTGCTAAAATTTCCCATTAAGATAAGTTGGTTCTTTTCGTTAGAAATGCAACTGTCCTGGTCCGCCTACTCTCCCGTGCCCAAAGTAATGTCGTATTTAACGGTTGTCATAGTTAATCCTAATGCCCACACTAATATCTAGCAATGCCAGTGCTTTAGAAATTGCTACTGTCCTTGTAGGATTGCCATTCAGATAAGGAACATGCTTCTTTTCATTTGATGCATGTTTCATCACTTGTTATTCACCCTCCTTTCCACCTTTTTTGTGCAAACAGAGATATACATTTCACGCTCGATCTTAGTTGAACTGCACAAATGATATCCAAATTATAGTTGAGCATTCCAGGAGCTTCACAACCAACCTTGATGTTTCTCAATTTTATTGCAACTAATGAAGAAGAAGCTTTGTGGGTTTCGTTTTCTGATGGAAATGGAACCGGGGCTGGAGCCCTTTTCTTAAAAAAATTTGAAGAAGAAGCTGCTAGCTCACAGGACATTGCTTCATTTTACGTGAACTGCACCAAAAGGTCCCATGAATTGAATCATCCATGTTGGTGACTGAAAGAGCCAGCTTCCGCATCCCAGTCTAAGCACCCCCGGCCTCCATCCTTGCGACGCACGGTACACCTTGTTTGCCACCTGCTCGACCCTAGTGTCACTAATAAAATGAAGTAATAATACAGTTAAAATAGAGCAAGTGTCATCTCTATCATTTCATTTCCAATGTAGATAAAGAAAGTGCTTATCTTTGTTAATGTATGTTTCATCAACTAGTCCCATTGTTAATGTTTAAGCATTTCTGCAAACTGGGGTGCTTAATTTTAGTTGATATATACAAAAATAGAGATTTGAATGTCTCAAGGCGCCTCCTCGTACTACCGATGTACACTGATGTTCATCACTGGCAGAAGGTGTATCTGGGAGACTTGGGACGATGTCCAGTATGAGGCATACCGTATGAGGCGTTGCAGGGCCCATCTCGCCCTCGCAGCATGGCATACTATGATACTATCGCAATATTTTCTTCTATTTATTTTGTGTGTTTCATCAACTAGTGCCACTATAATGTAATCACGCTTTTTCATTATCTGTGCAAATAGGGTTATTCAGCTGCATTTTGGTGGAGCTGCACAAATGTACGTATGGAACCGGCATATATGCAGAGTGCGAGGTGTGCCAAGTAAAAATTACCGACACCAACCATGTTGCATGCACGCATTGGCTTCCAGCACCACCAGTGGGATGTGTGGCGCAGACGGCGACCCTGTGAAGCTAGCTAGGATGTTGGAGATACAGTCTTGGTTTGACAACAAGGACCAACTAGCGGCGACGGCGAAATCCATGGCCAAATATCTACAACAGAGCGAAAAGGCGGCGATACTCCCGGAGGGAGTCGCGCCGGAGTACATAGAGCTACTCCTCTGGGCCATGGAGCAAACAGATTCACCGAATCCGATCGTGAGGGAGCGGTGGTGGGAGTATCGATCCTAGATGGAGCATCCACCAGAGATTGAATGATCGAGCATCTATAGGGTGCCGTTTGTGAGGGTGTCCTGCCAGAGCGAGCCGGTGGAGTCTTTATCGACCGAACCCAACTGCAAGAGGAGAAAAGCAGTTGGCCCGACGATGCTTCCCCGCCATCGTCTCCCTCGCTGTTCACATCGTCTCACGGGGCGGGTGTCTGCCGCCGAGGAATAGGAGGGGGCTGTCCCCCCAGCCCAATAGTCGGGCAGGTTGTTAATTGTCAGGAGGAGCTTAGGGTTGTCAGTATTTGCAGGTTGTGAATTGTGTTTTGTGTTGTGTATTTTGAGAGTACTTTCAGATATGAATGTCTTTTGAATTTCAGATTTGCAGTATTGAGCATATGAAGTATTTTATGAATTCTAGAGATCTATTTTTAGCACTTAAAAAAATGTAGTTTCATAGGAGTATAAAAGTGCAGACAATGTGATTCTCAGAGAAGAAACTGCAAGTTTCAGTTTCAGATAAGAAACTGCAAGTTCAGTTTCAGATAAGAAACTGCAACTTTCAGAGGCAGAGCATTTATATTAACACGGCCTTTTCAAACAGGGTTAACATCATGTTGGAAGTTTTATTCATGGTCGAAAATGGAACTACCAGCCAGTTAACATCATGCTGATCAACATTCATGCATAGCACATCTTCATATGATGCACAGTCAAAATGCCCACACTATGTCGAGTGTGCGAAACACAGAGAAAATGAGGGACGAAGTTTTGGCAAGTGTTGGACGTGGTTTTGGGCTGCCCCGTCTAGGCCTGCTCCCTCCTCCCCGCGGCCGGCTCTGCTGCCGCGCAGGCATCACCGCCCCACCGTACTCCCATCGCTGGCCTAGCCATCCCTCTACTCACCCACACCTGCTGTTATTCTCCGACGACGGCAGACGAACTAGTAAACCCTCATACAGTCGTACTCCCCTCCGCGTGGGAAACAACTGCCAAGTCTTCCCTGCCTCTGTGTCATTCCCTTCCTAGGTCTCGCCGTCGTCCACCGCCCTGGTGCTCTCGGCGCGGCCTGGTCAACGTGGTCAACGACCGACATGCATCTGAAGTGGACTGTACGTGGAGAGGCCGACAGCTGGGTCCACGGCCGCACGCAAGGAAATGCCTCCTTATTACGCGCAAAATAATGATTCCTCCACCTGACAAAAGGGACCCACTGAAAGGGCCTCTGTATTTCGCGAAAAAAATGTTACCGCCGCTGACAGCTCGGACCCACCAACTATATCTTCGCACGCAAGGAAGTGCCTCCTTATTACGCACAAAAAAATGAATACTCTTCCTGCTAGCTGGGACCCACCATGGTGGGAGGCTGACTTTTGGGCCTACTAAGTGTACTGGGACGGGAGCCTTTGTCAACTTTAGTCAATATGAACAATTCTAGCTCAAGTTACCGTACGATGTCCATCCAACGGCCGTAGTGCTTCTTCAACCTCTGGTCTTCTTGCTCCAGCCGCCCAAAGCAGCGCCGGTCGTGCCGCATGCTCCTGCCTCCTGTGGCCGGCTGTGCTGCCTGCGGAGGCCTCAGCGCCCCCTACTATTCCCACCGCTGGCCAGGCCCTGCGGCGACGACAACCTCACACCGCAGCCGAACCAATGAACCCTCGTACTCTTCTCCGCGCGGGCTTCCACTGCCGCGTCTTCCCCGGCTCCGCGTCGTCCCCTTCCTAGGCCTCGCCGTCGTCCACCGCCGTGGTGCTCTCCGCGCGGCGTGGTCAACGTGGTCAAGGAACGACTTCCATCGGAAGAGTACTGTACGTGGAGAGGCTGACAGCTGGGTCCACGGCCACAGCCCAGTTTTTTTGTGATTTGCCAAGTAAGTCGCTTTGTCAGGCCTGTTGGGCTGCAAATCTTTCAAGACGAGGAGAGCTTTCGTTTGGCTGGCCGAGAAAATGGCCCATCAGTAATGAGAAATGGGCTGTACATTTTTAAAACACATCAAACCGGCAATTAGTTTCAAATATCTTTTTTTCATTTCGAGATTTTAAATTACATTAATTTTTATGCGTGGAGAATTTGTTGGATTTTATATTGATATACATTTATTTTTAAAATCAGTTTGAATGTGAGTCGAAATTTCGGGATTAAAAACAGTTCGGACCGCACCGAAATATGCAAAATTTCGTATAATTTTTTAACCGTGGCCACAATATGGGCTATAATGCTAACAAAAAGAATACGGGCTCCAAAAAAACCTTAATAATTAGCAAATGGGCTGTAAATTATTAGAAATAATGGCAGATGGGTTGTATGCTGTTTTCCACAGATTTGAGGCTTTCCTAAAAAAATGTTGACGCACAAGCAGTGACTGTTGGATGGCCATCCAACGGTCGTCGTGCTTCTTCAATCTCTGCTCTTCCTGCTCCAGCCGCTCAAACAAGCGCCGGCGGGACTGCCTGCTCCCTCCTCCCCGCGGCCGGCTCTGCTGCCGCGCAGGCCTCACCGCCCCATCGTACTCCCATCGCTGGCCTAGCCATCCCTCTACTCACCCACACCTGCTGTTATTCTCCCGCGACGGTAGACGAACAAGTAAACCCTCGTACAGTCGTACTCCCCTCCGCGTGCGAAACAACTGCCGAGTCTTTCCTGCCTCCGTGTCATTCCCTTCCTAGGCCTCGCCGTCGTCCACCGCCCTGGTGCTCTCGGCGCAGCCTGGTCAACGTGATCAACGACCGACATGCATCTGAAGTGGACTATACGTGGAGAGGCCGACAGATGGGTCCACGGCCGCACGCAAGGAGATGCCTCCTTATTACGCGCAAAATAATGATTCCTCCACCTGACATGAGGGACCCACTGAAAGGGCCTCTGTATTTCGCGAAAAAAAACGTTACCGCCGCTGACAGCTCGGACCCACCAGCTATATCTTCGCACGCAAGGAAGTGCCTCCTTATTACGCCCAAAAAAATGAATACTCCCCCTGCTAGATGGGACCCACCATGGTGGGAGGCTGACTTGTGGGCCTACTAAGTTGACTGGGACGGGGGCCTTTGTCAACTTTAGTCAATATGAACGATTCTAGCTCCAGTGACCGTACGATGTCCATCCAACGGCCGTAGTGCTTCTTCAACCTCTGGTCTTCTTGCTCCAGCCGCCCAAAGCAGCGCCGGTCGTGCTGCATGCTCCTGCCTCCCGTGGCCGGCTGTGCTGCCGCGGAGGCCTCATTGCCCCCTACTATTCCCACCGCTGGCCAGGCCCTGCGGCGACGACAGCCTCACACCGCAGCCGAACCAGTGAACCCTCGTACTCCTCTCCGCGCGGGCTTCCACTGCCGCGTCTTCCCCGGCTCCCCGTCATCCCCTTCCTAGGCCTCGCCATCATCCACCGCCGTGGTGCTCTCGGCGCGGCATGGTCAACGTGGTCAAGGAACGACTTCCATCGGACGTGGACTGTACGTGGAGAGGCTGACAGCTGGGTCCACGGCCGCAGCAAGGAAGTGCCTCCTTATTACGCGGAAACTAATGATTCCTCCACCTGACAGGTGGGACCCACCGGACGGTCCACTGTATTTCGCGAAAAAAATGTTTCCCCCTGACTGCTGGGACCCACCAGCTACATCTTCGCATGCAAGGAAGTGCGTCCGGGCAAAAAAACGATTCGCCCCCTGACTGCTGGGACCCACCAGCTACATTTTCGCAGGCAAGGAAGTGCCTGGCAGTCGGGACCCACCTGGTCGAAGCGTACGTAGCATTGTCATTCTGGTCGCGAACGTGTACGTACATATATACTGGTGGATGTAGAGGCGCGCACGTGTTGGAGTAGAGGCGCGTACGTGTCGTAGTAGAGGCGCGCACGTAGCATGTACACGTACGTACAGCGGCCAGGGTGCAAGAAAGAAAATACGGCCACGTATGTGTACATACGGGCGGGGTCTCGAACGCCTACTCGCGCATACGTACGGCCAGGGCTCGTGTATATGGCTGGGTCAGAACGGAGAAACAGCGTCGTCGTCGTGTTCATGGGGAGGCAACGGAATGCGTCGTGTTCATGGGGAGGCAACGGAATGCGTCGTGTTCATCGGGAGGCAACGGAACGCGTGGGAGCCAACCGGCTGGGTCAGAACGGAATGCGTGGTCGTGTTCATCGGGAGGGCTTGGACGGAACAGGCGATGGAAACGAGGCCTGGCATACCGCACAATGGAGGAAACGGACCTCCTACGTTCGGAACGGGGTCCTGTTGATCGGGAGGGGTGTGGCGTACCGCAAAATGGAGGAAACGGACCTCCTACGGTCGAAGCGGGGGTCCTGCTGATCGGCAGGGGTGTGGCGTACCGCAAAACGGATGAAACGAACCTCCTACGGTCGAAACGGGGGTCGTGTTGATCGGGAGGGGTGTGGCGTACCGCAAAACGGACGAAACGGACCTCCTACGGTTGAAACGGGGGTCCTGTTCATCGAGAGGGGTGTGGTGTACCGCAAAACGGGACTCCACGGGATATTGTTCATCTCCACCGTCGACCTCCTCCAACCTCAACGGGCTACCATCGACCTCCTCCAGCCTCCACGGGCTCCTGTTCATCCAGCCTCCACCGCGCGCTACTCCACCGGCTACCGTTCAACCACCCCTCCACGGGCACCCCTCCACCGTCTACTGTTCATCCAGCCCTCCACACCATGAGGTCCTGTTCAACCACCCCTCCACGGGCACCCCTCAACCGTCTACTGTTCATCCAGCCCTCCACCACACCACGGGGTCTTGTTCATCCAGAGGCAATGCCACCGCTCACTGTTCATCCAAACCCCCCCGCAACGCTCACTGTTCATCCCAGAGGCAGTATCGATCGGCTTCAGTTAGCAGCAGTAGCGAAGGAATCGCTCGATCGGGTTCAGTTAACAGCCATCGATCGATCGCTCGGGTTCAGTAACACGTAGACTACAGTGCAATCGCTCGGGTTCAGTTAGAGCCCAAAGCCTCGCTCGGGTTCAGTTGGAGCCAATGCCTCGCACACACGCACGTACGTGTACGAGAGAAACGTGCATCGCTCGGCCCCCGACCTCCCACCGTAACCGGGAACTCCCCAAAATTTTCCTCGCCCTCGCTTCTACCACGGTTTTTTCCGTGATGGAAGGCCCAAAGAATGTCATGCAGCTGCGTCTCCGGCCCGCCCAGGACGAAAAGCCCATTTTCTGTCATGATTTTTTGTCATAGAAGTAGGAGCCCACCACATCTAAGATGATACCGGGTTTTGTCACAATTATTGTCGTAGAAGTGTCATATGTATGATAGAAAAAAAATCCGTTCAACCCAAAATGTCATGGATGTGTCTTTTTTTTGTAGTGCAAGCAGGAGAAAAGTTAGCAACGCGTGGGGGCCGCGAGGGGCGGTTCCACAAATAATGAAACAACAGGGGTAATGATAAACAACCATAAGGACATAAGGCATGCAAACTATTTCGGAGTACACGAATCAAAATGGTGCGGCTGCAGGACTGGCCCTGGCAGCTTGAGGAGAATGCAGCCTGAGGGGCGCCCTCAATTGAACAAACCAAAAAGGTCACCTGGCACCGTTGCCGAAGAAGTGTTGGAGTGGCTGAAGACGCGTCCCCCAGAAGTCGCCCCTCATGAGTCGTCTAGCTCCTGAGCCTCATGAGGCTCCGGAGGCCCGGGGGGCTCACGAGGGTCCGTCACCTCCTCCGTCTGCACCATCCTGCGCCTTGCCTCGTGAGCATCCAGGACGGCCCGCATGTGGCGCTGGTGTGCAGCACCTGCATTCGGCAGACCGAAAGGCATGCGAATGTAGCTGTGAGGGGGCCTTCACACCAGCCGACATGGGACGGCCAGAAGAGCTCCTAAGACGCGGCTCTACTGAGCCCCGCGATGTTAATGCAGACGTGTAGCTCACTACCCACATCAGGGGCGGGAGCTGCACTGGGTGGTGCAGGGCGACGCTCGCCTCGCATGGCTCTCGCCTCCTGAAGCACCTCGATTGCCTTGGTGATGAACTCCTGAGCACCTGGCATCTCACGCCCTGCGCTCTTCTCGCGGAAGCGCGCGTTGAAGCATGCCTCCACATGGTGCCCAAACGCCTCCCCCGTGATGCTGGCCAGGTCTGAGGCCCTCCAGAGAGATCCCCCGAGCCCAAGCTAAGAGGGGCACCGGGCCCGCCTTCCTATGCGCTAGGACAAGGCGCCCCATTAGTGGGCGCGAGGGCTGAGGCATGATCATCGGATACCCCACCCTCCTGAGATCCTCGGCGGAGCAACTGCTTCTTCTTCTTGGGGATGACCTCAGGGGGGTATATGGCGCCTTCATCATCTGAGTTCTCGACCGCCGAAGCCTGATAGGCACGCTCGAGGGAGCACACTGCATCCTTTTCGTCGCAGGCGATCGTGATGATGCCGCCGTTTCCAGACATCTTGAGGACATTGCAGCCGTGGTGAGCCGCAGTCATGAACTTGGCCAGGGCTGGATATCCAAGGATGGCGTTGTACAGGAGGATAATGTGGGCGACGTCGAAGTCGATGAGCTTAGAGTGGTAGTTGTCGCGCTTGCTGAAGGTGACAGGGAGGCGGATCTGCCCTATGGGGATGGTCGAGCCATCGGTCACCCCCGAAAAAGGCTTGGTAGGCTGAAACTACTCGTACGGCACCTGGAGCGTGTCGAACATCTCGACGGAGAGGACATTGAGCCCCGTGCCGCCATTGATGAGTGTCTTGCTGACGAGAACGTTGCTGATGGTGGGAGAGCAGAGCATCGGGAGGGCGCCGGCAGTGGCCGTGCACTTGAGCTGATCAGTAGAGTCAAAGGTGATAGCGTACTTGGACCACCTGAGCGAACGCGGCGGCTCGAGCTTGGGGAGGGCCGCGTTCACCTCGCAAGCGAACTACTTGAAGATGCGATGGGAGGCGGGGGCCTGAGCGCCGCCTAGGATGCAAGCAATGCCACGAGGCTCTTGGAAGCCCCAGCCCCATCATCTTTGCAGTGGTCATCATTCCTCCTTGGCGGCTGCAGCAGTGGAGGAAGGCTAGCATTGCCCTGAGGATGATCCTCACGACATTGATCCTTCCAAGGGCCTTCACGAGGTTGGCCCTGCCAGCGATCCTCACGAGGCTGGTCGCGCCAGTCCTGGCGGGGGTCGCGGTTGTCCCAGCGTCCCCACCTCGGCCTCCTCCACGGCCGTAGCCACAGTCGTTGCGCTCAGGGCGGTGACCAAGGCGCACGTCTTGGATGGCCCTGAGTTCTTGGCAGTTGTTGGTGTTTTGGTCGTGTACATTTTGGAAGATGCAGAATGCGCGGCTGCCGTTGGAAGACTCGGGGTGGTTGCAGTCGCGCTTTATCTCAGGTTCGGCCGCGAGCACAGCCAGGCCCTTGTGCTTCACGACCTTGGCCTTAGCCTTCTTATCTTCAGGATCGACCTCCGGGAGCTCAAGGAGGGAGAGGCGACCTTCCTCAGCCCTCGCGCATCTGGTTGCCATGTTGAACATCTCCAGAGCCGAGCACAGGTCCTCGTGTATGGCGAGCTCTTCCTTCATCTTGACATCTCGGACGCCATCAGTGAATGCAAAAATGATAGCCTCGTCCGACACCTTGGGGATCTTGAGGCGAACATTGGTGAAGTGCTGAATGTATTTGTGCAAGGTCTCCCTGTCGGCGTTCTGGGAACGGGGGTCCCCAGACTTGCCTGCGTGCAGCCCACGTCGTGGCTATGCGAGCAGGCCTATATGGCCCATCTTCATGAACAAGGCATTCAAGACCCTCACGAGGGGCCAAGCCTCGCGGGGCGTACGACGCAAGACACCCTCGCGAGCGGCCACGCTCGGCAGGCTCACGAGGGGCAGAGAGATCAAGGCAAGGCAAACCTCGCGAGGACTTCGTGACGTGAGCCATGACGATCGACGCCAGCCAGACGCCGGCGCGCGCAGCGTCCTTGTTTCCTCTTTGGTGCTAAGGAGGCAAGCGCAGGCGCGGAGTACCGAGGCATCAAGCAAAGGTTTCCATATCGATGCAACGAGACCGAAGACCAGCAGGACGGCAAGACGGAGGTCACCATGGAGCCCAAGACGGCGTCACCACCAGAGCCTTTTGCAGGCGAAGACCACTTTTGCCAGGATAGCTTGTACTAGCTGTCCCCTTCCAAATTGCCCGCCGTTGTTGGCTCCCTTCCCACTCAATATTTGGGGAGAGGACCAGGGCCTATCTAAGTAGAACTAGCCACCACAGTAGAGGCAAGCAAGCCTGAGCTGATCAGATCTAGAGCCAATCCCTAGCCACACACCAAACACAAGAACACCTCAACCTCAGGAGGCTGTTCTTCCCCTTGTACTATTCATCATCAGCCCTAGAGGCAATCCACCACCACCACAATGGAGTAGGATATTATGCCACAACGGTGGCCCGAACTAGTATAAATCTCGTGTCTTTCTGTGTTGCAAGTTCGTCGAGTTCGTCCGCGAGGTCTAGAGAGCTAGGGCGCCGATCGGTAGGGAGAGAACTTCGCGCGCACCCCAGAGTTTGAACCTTAAGGGTTTTGCCGGAACCCGAGATCCGACATCTGGCGTACCAGGTAGGGGTGCGCCGTAGCTTCTCCTCTATCGATCTGTGCTTCACCTTCATGGCAGGCGCCCCGCCACCGGCTCCAACGGCCGGTGCTGACGACGGGGCCAGGGGCTCCGAGCCCAGGCCCCAGCCCTTCGGCAGTTGCGATGGCCACCCAAGTTCAGGCCGGAGATGCCGCCGCGCTATGACGGCGCGGCGGACCCGTCAGCATTCCTGCTGGCATACGAGGAGGCCGTCCTCGAGGCCGGGAGCGGCGACAAGGTCATGGCCAACTGGCTCCCCGTGGCCCTCGCCGGCAAGCCACGCGCCTGGCTGCTCAACCTCCCTGGATCCACGGTGGCATCCTGGGGGGAACTCCGCGACCTCTTCACTGCTCGCTACGCGGTACCGGCGCACCATGCAGTCGCGGCCCTGCGAGGCGGCTCTCAAGCACCACCTTCAGATCGCCACATCAAGCCGTTCCTCCGCCAGATTGGTGCCTCGGCAAGCCTTTCTCAGGAGTTGGTGGCGGCACTACCCGCTCTCTAGGACAGATCCGCTTCCCCGTCACCTTCGGCACACGCGACAACTACCGCACCAAGCTAGTCGACTTCGACATCGTGCGCATCGGCCTCTCGTACAACGCCATCCTCGGGTACCCAGCTCTGGCCCAGTTCATGGCGATGACTCACCCGTCCTATAACCTCATGAAGATGCCTGGGAGCAAAGGCGTCCTCGCCATCAAGGGGGACACCAAGGAGGCCGTGACGGCACTCAAGCTCACCCTCAAAACCGCTGCGGCGGCACAGCCTGCCGACGCGGGCGCCTCCGAGCCCAAGGGAGCCATACCGACCAAGAAGAAGCAGTTGTTCACACAAGACAAGGCGGAAACCAAGCAGGTGCCAGTCAGCGAGGACGGACCCACAGGAGCCACCTTTACCATAGGTGCCAGCTTCGACCCGGGTCAAGAGGAAGCATTGGTGAAGTTCTTGTGCGCAAACAAGGATATATTCGTGTGGGAGCCCAGTCAGCTGGTAGGAGTCCCGAGAGAGGTGATTCAGCATCATTTAAGGGTATGCCCCAATGTACGCCCCGTGAAGCAGCGAGCGAGACGGTAGTCCACTGAGAAGCAGACCTTCATCGTCCAGGAGACCCGCAAGCTGGAGGCGGCGGGTGCCATTCGTGAGGTTCGGTATCCCGAATGGCTGGCGAACCCCGTCATAGTGCCAAAGAAAGGCGGGAAGGAATGGATGTGTGTCGACTTCACCAACCTTAACAAAGCCTGCCCCCAAGATCGGTTCCCGCTCCCACGCATCGATCAGATCGTCGACTCCACCGCCGAGTGCGACCTGCTGTGCTTCCTGGATGCGTTCTCAGGGTATCACCAGATCAAGATGGCGGTAGAATATGTGGAGAAGACAGCCTTCCTGACCCCGTGTGGGGTGTACTGCTACACATGCATGCCCTTTGGACTGCGCAACGCGGGCGCAACCTTTCAGCGACTGATGCAGATCGCCTTGGGGCGGCAGCTCGGGAGAAACATAGAGGCCTACGTCGACGACATTGCGAGCACCTTTGGGAGGCAAGGACACTGATTCAAGACCTAGAGGAGACTTTCGCGAGTCTGCGCCAATGAACTTGAGGCTTAACCCGGAGAAGTGCATGTTCGGCATCCCTTCCGGCAAGCTGCTGGGCTTTCTCGTGTCCCACAGAGGCATCAAGGCGAATCCAGAGAAGATCAAGGCCATCGAGGACATGAGCCCGCCGCAGACCCTTAAGGAGATGCAGAAACTGGCTGGTCGGGTAACAGTGTTGGGACGCTTCATCTCCAAGCTAGGGGAACGCGCCCTAGCCTTCTTCAACCTGATGACGAAGAAGGGCGCATTCGAGTGGACCGGGAGGCCGACCGAGCTTTTCAAGACCTCAAGAGATACCTGACCAGCCCTCCGGTGATGGTGGCGCCACGACCCCTCGAGCCCCTAGTAGTCTACCTCGCTGCTACCCCGTACTCCGCCAGCGTAGCACTGGTGGTGGTTCGGGAGGAGCACCAAGCCAAGGGCGCGCTGCGCCGGGCTACAGCTGAAGCAATGCAAGATCAGGAAGGCGCCGCAAGAGCCGTGGCACCGCCGACAGAAGACAAAGCTCAGTAGGACGACGCTGCCAAAATTCCCGTAAGCCAACAGGCGTCAAGAGTCCCGTCACCTCAGGAGATGTCCCAACTGCCACAAGGCACGAGCCTAGACAGCGCACCAGCCCTCATCGAACCCCCGGTGTATTTCGTCAGCACCGTGTTGCGAGATGCGAAGGCGCGATATCACATGCCCCAGAAGCTCCTGCTCACACTCTTGGTGGCCTCGCGCAAGCTACGGCACTACTTCTAGGGGCACCCCATCAAGGTTGTCTTAGCCTACCCGTTGGAGAGGGTGATCAGGAGCCCCAATTCTACTGGAAGGGTCGTTGAGTGGAACATCGAGCTGCAAGCATTCCAGTTAGAGTTCAGCACTACCAGGGTCATCAAGGGAGCTGCGATCGCTGATTTTGTGGTGGAATGGATGGACGTCCCGACGCTTGAAGCAGGCGAAGACCGGTCCACCTCGCCAGGAAGTGAGGCACCAGACTGTTGGGTCATGTACTTCGATGGCACCTTCGCGCACCAAGGCGCAGGGGCTGGAGCAGTACTCATCTCGCCCACTCAGAATAAACTCTACTACGCCGTGCAGCTCTGCTTTCAACATGGCGAGAAGGTCTCCAACAACATCGCGGAATATGAAGGCCTCATACCTGGCCTGAAGGCCGCGACAGCTCTGGGGGTGAAGCGCCTTACCGTTAAAGGCGACTCGGAGCTCCTCGCCAACTTCTCCAACAAGGTATACGAGCCGAAGGACGATCATATGGAGGCATACCTTGCGGAGGTGCGCAAGATGGAGAAGCAATTCTTGGGCCTGGAGCTGTAGCACGTGCCCCGGGGCACCGACAAGGAGGCTGACGACATTGCCAAGAGAGCGTCCAAGCGGCAGCCGCAAGAACCCGACGTCTTTGAGGAACGGCTCTTCAAGCCATCAGCGACACCACCTCTTTCAAGCACAACTCAGCCTCGGGAGGAGCTCCTATAGCCTCTTGCCATAGGAGCCCCGGCCTGTGGCCCGACCTCAGGAGCTCGCTTGCTCCTGGCACTCGAGCCTCGGGAGGGATGTTGGACCAAGGAATTCAAGGAATATCTGATGCAAGGGGCGCTGCCGGAGAAGGAGGAGGATGCAGAGCGTGTAGTTCGGCAAGCCACGGCGTACAACATCCAGGACGGTGAGTTGTACAGGAAGCGGCCAAACGACGTTTCTCTCCGCTGCATTTCTAGGGACCAGGGGAAGGAGCTGCTAACTGACATACACGGTGGGGACTGCGGGCACCACTCGTCATCACGGACCCTCGTCGGCAAGGTATTCCGTAGTGGGTTCTACTGGCCCACTGCGCTCAACGACGCAGCTGAGCTGGTGAAGTATATCGAAGCCTGCCAGTTCCATGCCAAGCAGATTCATCAGCCGGCTCAGGGCCTCCAAACCATTCCGCTCACGTGGCCGTTCGCGGTCTGGGGGCTGGACATCTTGGGCCCGTTCCCTCGAGCCCCTGGGGGCTACCGCTACCTCTACGTCGCCATCGACAAGTTCACCAAGTGGGCGGAAGTGGAAGCTGTCCGTACCATCCCAGCCGGCTCTGCTGTCAAGTTCATCAAGAGCCTCGTGAGACGCTTCGGGGTCCCCAACCGTATCATCACAGATAACGGCTCGCAGTTCACTAGTAACCTCTTCAAAACCTACTGTGCTAACCTTGGAACGCAGATTTGCTACGCTTCAGTGGCGCACCCCATGAGCAATGGTCAGGCTGAACATGCCAACGCGGAGGTCCTGAGGGGCCTCAAGACCAGGACCTTCAAGAAGAAGCTCGAGGCCTGTGGCAGCGGCTGGCACGACGAGCTCCAGTCCGTGTTGTGGTCCATCCGCACCACCGCCACCAAGCCAACAGGTGAGACCCCATACTTCCTTATCTACGGAGCTGAAGCGGTCCTTTCTCACGAGGTCAAGCATCGCTCCGCACGGGTCCTGGCGTTCGATGAAACGCAGCAGCACGCCACGCGGGATGGACCTCATGCTGGGGGAGGAATGTCGTCGTGAAGCTGGACTGAGGGCGGCAAGGTACCAGCAAGCGCTGCGGCGATACCACTGCCGCAACATCCGCTCCAAGACGCTCGAGGCGGGCGACCTCGTCCTGAGGCGGGTCCTCTCCAGGGAAGGGCTGCACAAGCTTTCACCCATGTGGGAGGGCCCGTTCAGGGTCGTCCATGTCTCCAGGCCTGGCGCCGCGCGCCTGGAGACGCAGGACGGGATACCCATCCAGAACGCCTGGAACATCCAGCACCTCCGGAAGTTCTACCCATGAAGCAAGGCCCAGAGCCTGTGAAGAAAGGCCCAGAGCCTGTGAAGAAGGCCCGGTGCCTGTGAAGAATCGCCGCCCATGACACTCTCACGTAATAATGAGTGGGGCTGTACACGCCTCAGAGTCTCAGGAGCGCCGGCCTCAGGCCCTGGGGCTCCCTCCCACGCCTAGTGGCAGCACTTAGCTCCGCGCTGGTGAGAAGACTTGAAGACTAGATTAGGTGTCGGACGCGGCTTTTCGTTTGCTTTCCGCAGTTGGCTCGCTTTTCCTTAATCGAAGTTTGCTTCTGGTGTTCCTTGCTGATTCGAATCCCCCGTCTCTTGCCGCATTTTCTGGCTCTGGTTCGCACATATTCTCTCTCTCGCATACCTCGCGAAGGGGGCTAGGCAGGTGCCCTCGCGAGCGTTTTTCTTCACTCTGCCTTCTCTTCAGTGTTTTTCCTTCCCACTGCCTTCTCGCGAGCCACCCTCGTTCGAGACCGAAAGCTGGCGCATCTCTCCTAATCCGTGCCCCTCGGGTATCGTGATACAAAGCGCCGGGTCAAGGCTTGGGTGAACGACGAGTCTCCTGGCAGATTCCCTAATGAATTTCTTGCAGTTCCTGAGCAATCGCGGACCACAGGGTCAAGATGGACACAAGGAAACAAACTCCTCGTGAGGAGGAGGGCGCCCCGAGTGCACCAGGCTAAGTTATCTTTGCGCAAAATAGCAACACAACACTGAAACAACAAGCGTAGCTTAATAGTTAATAAGTTATAGGTTCGATACACGCCCCTCCGGGCCCATGCTGGTTTCATTTCGATGCAGGAAGGAAAAGGGGAAGAAAACAAAAGCGATGCTCGCCCCTGCAGTAGCCGACGGGGGTAGGGCCACTGGAGGTGGTTGGCAAGGGCGGCTTCAGTGCGGGAGTGCACTGTAGCGCGCTCCAGAGCGCCCAAATGGCCGGCATGGCCATTTTCTATGCAATGCGGGCGCGGCCAAAGGTGTCCGGTAGCTCTAGAGGGACGTAAAGAAGTGGGCTACGGCCTTGGATGCCCTGGGGAGCCACTAGAGTGAGGAGGGAGGTTGAGGGAGAGAGAGAAGCTGCTGTCCAGGGAGGTAAATGGGGGTGTTTCACCCCTCAATCATTGAGCAATGGCCAGGGGAAAGTTACTAGAGGTAGAAGAGGGTCAGGAGTAGCTGTGGTAAAAAGTTGAGCCCATTGAGATTTGTGTAAGAGGTCAGAAATGGAATTTTTGTAAAGTGGCAGAAGGTGTTTGATGCTTGTTTGGGTAAGCAAATGAACTCCATTTGGCATGAGACTCCACAGGGTGAAATGGCACATATAATTAGGGCCTTCCACCAATTTTGAGCTCCTTTGGGCAAAGTTGCCAATGCAACTTTTGTAAACCCTAGAAATCAACAGAAATGCATTCACCAAGATCTAGTCATGCAAAACCATTCCCCTTGATGCACCACTTGGTGTAGTGTCATCATTTGGGCTTTTGAGCATGACCACAAAGTTTGGGGCATTTGGAATAAGTTGGCAATGTAAAGTTCTTCAAACTTGAATCTGGACAGCGATGGTTTTGGGGCACTTTGGTGAACCAAAATTGTTTGGATTGAGCTGAAACTTTGCAAGGTCATCAAATTATGCATATGTGACTTGCTACAATTTTCCTAGATTTATTCGAAAATATTTCTTGTAGAAATATTTCAAATACTTGAAATGGACAGAAATGGTTTTGGAGGGTTTTGCCCAATATTTTTAACATGACCATGTGTTGAAACTCTTATATATGGAAAATATATGTCCACTGAGTTTCCCTGATTTTTCTCAAATATTTGTGAAGCTTTTAAATAATTTTAACCTATTAAAGACCATTTCTGGCCTAAAGAAAAATCCTTTAAATAAAATAGGAAAATTACTTTTAAAATTATATTTTTGTGGTTTATGGGAGTCCTATATCTAATAGGTTTCAAATATGCTCTTTGAAATATTTTTCATACCCCAAATCAAGTACTTGTAGTGCAAACCTCAATTCAGGGGTTTTTGGGAACTAATTTTTGAAAATACTATTTGGCCAAATTATTTTTGTAAGAAAATACTATTTTGCACTATACACATTGCATGATCATTGGGCAGAAGTTTGGGGCAGGGAGACGAAGTACATAAGGTGGAGTAGTTGACTTTAAAGAGCACTTGAAAATCACAGAGGGAAAACCAACTCCAAATAAAAAGCCAAATAATGCAAAAGGTTTTGTTGGTCCAAATTTTCATGCTTTATTAATGCAAATGACATATTACAAAATGCAGGGTGTGACAGACCTACCCCCCTTACAAGAATCTCGTCCTCGAGATTCCCAAACTAGGCTTTAAAAGAGATCGGGAAACTCGGATCTAAGGTAGTCTTCACGTTCCCATGCTGCTTCTGCTTCAGTGTGGTTGCTCCACTGGACCTTGAAGTACTTGATGGTGCAGCTTTGAGTGCATCATTCAGCCTCGTCCAAAATGCAGATGGGCCTCTCACAGTAGGTCAAATCAGGCTCAAGGTCAATGACTTGGTGATCGACGTCCTTGTAAAGATCCGGCTTGTCTGGAACTTGGAGACACTTCCGGAGTTGTGACACGTGGAACACATTGTGCACATCAGATAGTTTAGGTGGCCGTTCCAACTGGTAAGCCACTTCTCCTCGCCGTGCGGTGATCTTGAAGGGGCCGATAAATCTTGGTGCGAGCTTTCCCTTAATGTGGAAACACTTGGTCCCCTTAAGAGGAGTTACTCGCAGGTATACATGGTCTCCGACTTGGAAGTCTACTTGTCGGTGACGAGTATCAGGATAGCTCTTCTGCCTTGACTTGGCGGTCTTCAGTCGCTCTCTGACTAGCTGAACTTGCTCTTCCGCCTCACGGAGAACATCTGGTCCAAAGACTAGCCCTTCTCCGGTTTCTGGCCAATTGAGGGGTGTGCGACACTTGCGTCCGTACAACACCTCAAATGGTGCCATCTGGAGGCTTGACTGATAACTGTTGTTGTAGGAGAACTCGGCAAATGGTAGGAAATCTTCGCACTTGGCTCCATTTGCTAGCACACATGCACAAAGCATGTCTTCAAGTATCTGGTTCACTCGTTCTGTCTGTCCTCCGGTCTGGGGGTGGAAAGCGGTACTGAACGATAGTTTGGTCCCCAAGGCTTCATGGAACCTTTTCCAGAACCTTGAGGTAAATTGGGTACCTCGGTCAGACACAATCTCCTTAGGAACTCCATGGAGGCTCACGATCCGGTTGATGTAGAGGCCGGCTAGCTGGCTTCCATCATAGGTGGTCTTGACTGGAATGAAATGGGCTACTTTGGTCAAGTGATCGACAATGACCCAGATGGAATCATGCCCATTGCTTGACTTAGGTAACCCGGTGATGAAGTCCATTCCAACCTTGTCCCACTTCCATTCAGGAACCTTGAGAGGTTGCAACAATCCAGCGGGTCGTTGATGCTCAACCTTGACTCTTTGGCATATGTCACACTTAGCAACGAAAGTAGCTATTTCTCTCTTCTTGCCATGCCCCCAGAATCATGCCTTAAGGTCTTGATACATCTTGGTTCCTCCAGGATGGATGGAACATGGAGTGTCATGAGCTTCTTGCAAGATCAAGTTCTTGAGCTCAACTTTGTTGGGTACGCAAAGGCTATTCCCGAACCACACAACTCCTTGCTCATCTTCTAAGAACCCTGGGGCTTTGCCTGCCTTGATCTTCCTCTTGATGCCTTCAATACTCTCGTGTCCCTTCTGAGCTTCCTTAACATCATCCATCAGGGTGGGCTTGACTTTGAGGTTGGCCAAGAATCCTGGTGCAACCAGTTCCAACCTGAAGCTTTCAAGTTCCTCATACAAGGCGGGTAGCCTTTCCATAAGCATAGCATTCAAGGAACAAGCCTTTCTGCTTAACGCATATGCTACCACATTAGCCTTCCCAGGGTGGTATTGAACACTGAGGTCATAATGCTTGATCAACTCTAGCCATCTTCTCTGCCTCATGTTCAATTCCTTCTGAGTGAAAAATATACTTCAGACTTTTGTGATCCGTGTATATCTCACACCGCTTCCCTAGGAGGTAATACCGCCATGTTTTCAGGGCATGAACTACAGCTGCCAACTCGAGGTCATGAGTAGCGTAGTTCTCTTCGTGAGGACGTAGCTGTCTCGACAGATATGCTACGACTCTACCTTCTTGCATAAGAACACCTCCAAGCCCGGCTCTCGACGCATCACAATATATCACAAACTCCTTGTGAATGTCCGATGTGGCCAGAACTGGGCGGTGGTCAGCCTCTTCTTCGGCTCCTGGAAGCTTTCTTCGCACTTCGGTGTCCACTCAAACTTCTTGTCCTTCTTCAAGAGCTGGGTCATGGGTCGGGCAATGCTTGAGAACCTTCTACGAACTTGCGGTAATATCCCGCGAGTCCGAGGAAGCTTCTGACTTCCTTCACATTGCTCGGGGTTTGCCATTCAGTAACGGCTTGAATCTTGGTGGGATCCACTGACAATCCTTCGGCAGTCAACTTATGACCCAAAAATCCGACTTCAGGTAGCCAAAATTCGCACTTGCCGAACTTGGCATACAGTTAGTGCTCTTGAAGCTTGTCTAGGACCATCCTCAGGTGTTGCTCGTGCTCTTCTTCCATCTTTGAGAAGACAAGAATGTCATCAATGAAGACGACAACAAACTTGTCCAAATATTCCATGAAGACCTTATTCATGAGATACATGAAGTAAGTTGGGGCATTGTTCAATCCAAAGGACATGACCGTGCACTCATACAGGCCATATCTGGTTACAAATGCCGTCTTCGGAATATCTTGGGGTCTGATTTTCAGCTGGTAGAACCTAGATCTGAGGTCGATCTTGGAGAACACCTTGGACCCATTGAGTTGATCAAACAGATCTTCAATCATGGGAAGTGGATACTTTTTCTTGATTGTAACTTCATTAAGGGAGCGATAGTCAATGCACAAGCGGATGGTACCATCCTTCTTTGCCACAAACAGAACAAGTGATCCCGAAGGGGAGGCACTAGGGCGGATAAATCCCTTCCTCAACTGCTCTTCCAGTTGCTTCTTCAACTCTGCTAACTCTTCTGATCCCATTCTATAAGGCTTCTTATAGATGGGTCCTGCTCCGGGCATGAGCTCGATGATGAACTCAATGTCTCGGTCAGGAGGCATTCCCGGTAGCTCATCAGGAAAGACATCGGGGTATTCGCATACTACTGGCACTTGCTCCAATCCAACATCTGACAGACAGTTGACTTGGGCGCCTTGAGCAGAGGAGGGGTTGGGAGCAAACTTAACTTCGACTCGTTGGTCATTGGTCACAGTGACAGTTCGGTTGGCACAATCTAACAAGCCTTGGTGCTTGATGAGCCAATCCATTCCTAAGATCACATCCAAGCCTTGTGATCTTAAGATGATAAGGTCTGCTAGGAAATCTACCCCGTTAATGACAATCCCAACTCCTTTACATCCTATCTTGGCTCTCATCTCTGCTCCGGGGGTTTGTACCACCATAGGGTTATTCAGGGGTGTAGGGGCCATGCCACTTTTTAATGCAAACTTTTGGGTGACAAATGAATGCGTGGCTCCAAAATCAAACAAGACAATTTCAGGTGCTAAGTTGACAAGGAACGTACCCAGCACGACGTCCGGGTCTTCCTGGGCTTCTTCTGCAGTGACATGATTCACACGACCCTTGCCATTGTTGGGCGGGTTGCGGGGAGCTTGGTTCCTTGGTGGCATCCCACGGCCTTGGCCTTGGTTCTGCGCATTGGGGCGCGATACATTTGGCTTCTTGTTGGGGCAATTCTTGGAATAGTGTCCTGGCTGACCACATCCAAAGCAAGTGAGTTGGTTGGAGTTGTTGCTCTTGCCGGCATTGTTATTGGGGTTGTTGAAAGCTGGCCTGGGGTTAGCATACTGCTGAGGCTGATAGTTGGTGCAGGGTGCAGGGGCTCTTGGCTGCTGATAGGTTGGCCTGACATGGGCTGGTTGCCACGGGTGAGGCTTCTGGTTGCTGGAGCTACCCTTGTCGATCATCTTGCTCTTACGGGTATCATCCAAAGCACGTCGCTTGTCGTCAAACATGAGTGCCTTCTTCACCAGGTCAGGAAAGGTTGGGCAGTCACACACAACAAGCGAGTACTGCAGCGTCTGGTTAAGGCCCTCCATGAAGCGCTCTCTTTTGGCAGCATCAGTGCTGACATCTTCAGGAGCATACCTTGACAGAACACTGAACTTCTGCATGTATTCCTTGCTTCAGGGCTCGGAATTCAAACTTCTTGATGGCAATGATTCCAGAAGGAATGTGGTCCTTGTGGAATTCTGCCTTGAAGTCATTCCAAGTGATGTTTTGCCCAGCATGCATGACCTTGAATCCATCCCGCCAAGCTTTGGCAGTTCCCCCGAGACAGTGAGCAGCATATGCCACCTTCTCACGGTCCTCAGTGCAGCTGACTAGTTCCAACAGATCCTCAATGGTGCGGACCCAGTCATCTGCATCCAGGGGTTCAGCAGTCTCGATGAAGGTGGGTGATGCATGCTTCTTGAACTCCGCCAACGTGGAACGTCCATTGCCATTCCCCGCCGGCTGGCGGTTGACAGTCTGAGCAATCATCTGGAGGGCTGCAGTGTTGGCTTGGCGTTCCTCTTGGAAGGCTTGGAGAAACTGAGCCATGTCCATGTTTGGAGGTGGTGGCGGTGGTGGAGCTTGTCCTTGGGTTTGGTCCTGACTGGCTCCTGCTCCAGCAGAACCTCCGGCTTCTTGCTGCTGGGTAGAGGTACCAGTACGAGTTACAACAGGCATCCTGTTGGAGCAGTCAAGGTCTCATGATTGGGAAAGATGGGGAAAGCAATATAGATGGAATGCCTAGTAAGGGGGTCGGTATGACACTAATTGTTTTCATGCAAGGGCCAAAAAGGCCAAACACATTCATTAAAATTCAAATGGGTGATGTAGTCGCTTACAAGTTCCCTAAGGAAAGCACGACGTCCATCAAACACATCAAAAGCAAACACAACACTACATGGTTTCATATGAACCATTACAAGGACTCGACTTCGCATAGGGGGTACATGACCTATCCTACCGTAGGGGTTACTAACGGGCATATCCAAGTTGCGAATGATACCTAAGTGGTGGAATGCTCGGTCGCGTAGTCTTGCTCTTTTGGATCTTCCTCCTCGTCATCAGTAGCCTGGCTTTCTTCATTGCTTGAAGGAGTGGGGGAGTGGAGGAGCTCAAAACAGCGTTGCTTTGCTGGTGGTGTGAAGAGCTTGCAGTAATCCCTTGCGCTCATGTGGTGCTGATGTGGTGGTTCTCCATCCTTTGGGGGTCTTCTGCCTTGGTATGCAATTGCTGGCTGTCCAGGGGGAGCACCTTCCTTCTTGATCCTATCCATCTTCCCTTGTGCTTGGAGAAGAAGTGCCTTGGTCTCATGAAGTTCCTTTCGGAGCTCCATTGATTCCTAGGCCAAGTGTTGTGCCAAGCTATCGGCACAAAGGCTGAAGTAGGTCTGGAATCAGAGTGGAAGTGCGTCCTCCAATGGTGGAGCTGGTGCGCTGCTCTCATCCTCACCCTCCTTCCGATAAGGCAAGAAGCGGGTTGCTAACTCGTCTGCCATCTCGGGACGAAGGTCTCGGAGGCGGGTGAGTGTCTTGAGGGTTGCCGTCTCAACGGCGAGAACTAGTGTTGCCATCTGGGGTCCCTCGAAGAACCAGCTTGTTGGAGAGACATTAGCCTTCACGGTCACTTCCACATGATACTCTGTCTTGGTGTCATTGACCCAATGCTCATGGTAGGTGAAAATGGGGGCTCGGTGAAACTGGCACTTCTTGAGGCTATCCTTGAGAAGAACGGGGAATCCGGTGATCAGGAAGTCTTCGGGTACAACAGCCATCTACAAAGTTTGAATGGGAGAGGTCAATATGGGAAATATATCTTGGGTTTGGTAAGCTTTAGAAAGAAGAGGAGTATAGAGGGTTTTGCAAAATGGGTTCTGTCCTAACAAATGCCCATGCTAACTAAGGCTTCCTACAGTCAGGATGGCTCTGATACCAGCTCTGTGGGGACCCCGACTCATAAGTCGTGATCACCGAATGCACGTGTACAGTGATCCCAGAGATCAATGCTCACTGAACACATAGAAGCTGAATAACAAGAGGCTTACATCCATACATACCGTCTTACACAAATTATGACCATTATGGTCAAGTCTTACATAGATAAAGCCACAAGGGCTGAATACCAAATAAACTTAACCAGCGGAAATCTTCGTCAATAAGTAGAACCCATGCCATTTGCCTTAACCCTACAAGCATTCTGACTGGGAAAGCGTCCTAGTTCGCATGTTCGTCTCCAAAGAACTCTTCTTCGAATTCCTGCTCTTCCATGCCTGGCCGATTAAATAACCAGTGGCAAGCCAATGAGTACTTTGAATATACTCGCAAGCAACCCATGATTGGAACAAGGCACAATAATTCAATGATATAGCACTAAGTAGGTAGTTTGCAGAAAGCTAGTTTTGAGTGCAATGACATGATCTCTCAACCTATAAAGTATGCATCATGAGGGTACAGATATCCGTATGAACAAGTTGCAGATATCAACATAAGCAGAGTTGGACACCAATCCAACTTGATCATCGTGTCAAGTCATTTGACTAAGCCCAAATAGTTTCATCAACACACACACACGCGCGGTTTGTATAACTCTGGACATAGTTTAAGCAGCACCACCCAACTTTCCTTGACCGTGGACACGGCTATTCGAATAGTTTTACACTCTGCAGAGGTGCACACTTTACCCACAAGATCCGGGGAACTTCCGTATCATCCACGACCCGCGATACCTCAAGTACCCAGGGTAAGCACCCGATTACTCTCTTTCCCTAGAGGACACTAACATAGAGTCCACTCGATTGGTAGTAACCCCCGTGCCCCACATTTCACATCTTAAAATTGTGGAGCCTCGCTCCCATATTCATCACATACCACTGGCACGGGGTACCAACGGTGTGTCCAGTGCCCTGTGAAAACAGTCATGGCCGCCCTACCTGGCACGACCCCGTCCCGAGAGTGACTTCATGTCACCCCCGTCACTAGTATTGTGGGCACCATGCTAGTATCGGCCTAGGTAATCAATAATGCCCTTTCCCATATAAGGGTAGAGTGGTTGCGCATGTAAGGTTGGGACAGTCGGCAAATCTTAAATCTAATCCCTTTTCGAAGACACTCCCACACAACTTGCTCCAGTATACCACTTCTTTATCAAGCAGTAACCTAGCTCACCATCTCCCTCGAGCATTAGTGGCACCCGACGGGGTTTTTGAGAAGTCCTTGAAAACAACTTGGTTTCCTTCACCATGCATATACCCATCCCATTTGCGTAGCAGCTACTTAGCATCCTAACTACACCCACTCGCATAACCCTCGTAGAAAGGTAGGGTAATGCATCATGCAAGTGTCAATGAGAAAAGCAATGGAGGCAGACCACCTGAAGTGGTCACCACATCATCATGACTTCGATGCAAGCAATAAAAGTGCCATATGACCTGCATAAAAATGGTTTCTTAGACATGGTCAAAGGGCTGCTTGCCTGGCTCAGCAAAGTCTTCTGGGTCTTCAAAGTCTTCTGGTCCAATTCCTTCGTCAGCAACGCAATCTATCATCGCAAAATAATAACGAGAAAAATTAAGGCAATAATAAATCAGAAAAACCAAATTGCTTAGAAAAATGTCAACTTATTTTTGTAAAATACCAGGGAGGAAAACTAAGAAGGCTAAAATTCTTAGTTTTGGATTTGGAGTAGCAGAATAGAAGAAATGGATTTTCAGAGGGGTTTAAACATATTCAAATTTGAATTTGAATATGAACAGTACATAAAAGTTGGTTGGACATGAATGAAAGTTATACCATTAAATAGGTGGGATTTTTACAAGATTTTAGGAACTGGAATTATTGCATTTGGATTAGTATTTAATCCTGTGGAATTTTTGGGAAGGTGACAGAAAAAGAAAATGAAAAAGGCCACTGTGCAACTGGGCCAGAACAGCCGCACTGCACAAGCCAAGAGGCGATTCAGCCCAGGCGAGCCGAGCGGCGTGCGCGCGCCAGGTTTGAACCTGACGGGCGGGGCCCAGGCGCCAGGGAGAGAGAGGGAGGCGAGGAAGAGGAGAGGCTGACAGGCGGGGCCCGCCTGTCATCCCTAACCCTGCGACAGAGGGCCGGCGAGCTCACCGGCGACGTTTCCTGGCACGGCGGGGTGACCTGATGGCACGGCTGGACTCAGCGTCGAGTCACCGTTCGGGTGGAGGTGGTCGACGTCGCCGGAGATGCCTGGTTCGCCGGCGACAAGGAGCGCGTCAGGAGGTGGTCGCACCGGTCGTCTCCGGCTGAAAATGACGCGGAAAGGAGAGGGAAAGGGGTCAGCGAGGTGAGGCGGCTCCAGATCGGGAAAGAACGGGGGCGGAGGAGGTCTGTACCACGAGATCGACCGTGACCCGAGGCGGCGGAGCTCGAGCTCGATCTCGAGCTCGGGCGCTCCTGGAGATGAACTGGGGGTGCAGGGGGTTGATTTGGAGCTGCAGGGGGTGAGTGGTGAGGAGAGGAGGGTTCGGCGAGGCCTTATATAGGCAGGCGACGGTCCACCGTGAACCAGTGCGCCGGCGAGGTCGTTGCTGTCGCTACGGGTCAGGGGGGCTCGCAGCATGGTGTCGGGGGTGCTCGTGGGGTTCGTCTAGGGCGAGGGGAGTGAAGAGAGAGAGAGCAGGGGGAGGGCAGAGGCGCCGCGCGTGTGAGGCCGCTCACTGGAACTCTCGGGCGGCCGGTGCGCGTGCGAGCAGGAGCAGGAGAGAGAGAGAGGAAGGAGGGGGCCGACCAACTGCCGTGTTGCGGACGCCGAGGCGCATCGTCGGGCGCGCTGGGGAGGCCCGAGGTTGCCAGAGGTGGTTAGCAGGGGGCGGCTACAGTGCGGGAGCGCACTGTAGCGCTCTCCAAAGTGCCCAAATGGCCGGCATGGCCATTTTCTATGCAATGTGGGCGCGGCCAAAGGTGTCTGGTAGCTCTAGGGGGAATTAAAGAAGTGGGCTATGGCCTTGGATGCCCTGGGGAGCCACTGGAGTGAGGAGGGAGGTTGAGGGAGACAGAGAAGCTGCTGTCTAGGGAGGTAAATGGGGGTGTTTCACCCCTCAATCGTTGAGCAATGGCCAGTGGAAAGTTACTGGAGGTAGAAGAGGGCCAGGAGTAGCTGTGGTAAAAAGTTGAGCCCATGGAGATTAGTGGAAGAGGTCAAAAATGGAATTTTGGTAAAGTGGTAGAAGGTGTTTGTTGCTTGTTTGGGTAAGAAAATGAACTCCATTTGGCATGAGACTCCACAGGGTGAAATGCCACATATAGTTACGGCCTTCCACCAATTTTGAGTTCATTTGGGCAAAGTTGCCAATGCAACTTTTGTAAACCCTAGAAATCAACAGAAATGCATTCACCAGGATCTAGTCATGAAAAACCATTCCCCTTGATGCACCACTTGGTGTAGTGTCATCATTTGGGCTTTTGAGCATGACCACAAAGTTTGGGGGCATTTGGAATAAGTTGGCAATGTAAAGTTGTTCAAACTTGAATCTGGACAGAGATGGTTTTGGGGCACTTTGGTGAACTAAAATAGTTTGGATTGAGCTGAAACTTTGCAAGGTCATCATATTATGCATATGTGACTTGCTAGAATTTTCCTGGATTTATTGGAAAATATTTCTTGTAGAAATATTTCAAATACTTGAAATGGAGATAAATGGTTTTGGAGGGTTTTGCCCAATATTTTGAACATGACCATGTGTTGAAACTCTTATACATGGAAAATATATGTCCACTGAGTGTCCCTGATGTTTCTCAAATATTTGTGAAGCTTTTAAATAATTTTAACCTATTAAAGACCATTTCTGGCCTAAAGAAAAAGCCTTTAAATAAAATAGGAAAATTACTTTTAAAATTATATTTGTGTGGTTTATGGGAGTCCTATATCTAATTGGTTTCAAATATACTCTTTGAAATATTTTTCATACCCCAAATCAAGTACTTGTAGTGCAAACCTCCATTCAGGCGGTTTTGGAAAACTAATTTTTGAAAATACTATTTGGCCAAACTATTTTTCTAAGACTATACTATATTGCACTATGCACAGGGCATGATCATTTGGCAGAAGTTTGGGGCAGGGAGATGAAGTATATAAGGTGGAGTAGTTGACTTTAAAGAGCACTTGAAAATCACAGAGGGAAAACCAACTCCAAATAAAAAGCCAAAAAATGCAAAAGTTTTTGTTTGTCCAAATTTTCATGCTTTATTAATGCAAATGACATATTACATAATGCAGGGTGTGACAGGCAGGGAACGTCAACAACAAGGGACGCAACAGGGTGGCCATGGTGCGGAGGTTGGGCGGCGTGGCTGACTTCGTCGCGTGCGAGGACGGCCGGCAACGAGTTCAAGGCGATAGTCGAGGACGAGCTATGTAAAGATTAGGGGGAAATTGTCAGCCATAATCTTGACTTAGTGCGTCCGTTGGCGCAACGTCGTTGTGCTCGCCGAGACTCCGCACATGAAGTTGGGCAGCCAGACGTGCTGCAGTTTTTGGAGCGTGGAGAGGCTCAGTCTTGCGGCCGTTGAGGAGCTGCTCAAGTGCTGGAGCCATGCATGTAGCTAGCAGTAGTTTGTTACTGCATGTGCGTGTGCATGCATAGTTGGTTAGGCAGGCCGTGGGTTAGTTGAGTTAGTGGCCGGTGGTTCCCGGGTCATGCGTGCGTGCGTGCGTGCGTGGTGACCTTAGGCGTGGTAGCTAGCTAGGTGTGTGTGCGCGATGGGTACAAAGACCCATCCCCTCTGTATTGGTTGATAGTGCCGGTATGAGCCGAGCCTAGAAGCCAGAGAAGAGGTACTCTCTGCCGGGACCGTGGTATGCGCCCGGTCGGCTGTGAGAGAGCTCCTCTGGGTAGGCTGCGGTGTGTTGCCGCGCCCGGGTATGTGCCTAGTAAAGTGAGGCCGTTCGAGTGGCCGAGGCGCCGTTCATGAGGCGGAGGCGTTTGTGCGCCGGAAAAATTGTGTGCTCCATCTTCCACCTTCGTTTGTGCGAGTGAGAGAAAGAGAGCGGCAACAACACCCCAAGCCCACTGAGCTACCCTGCCGCCTCCCTGTGAGCGCCCGCTTCGACTCACCCTCTTCCCCGCCCTCTCTGCATTCCCTATCTGCCATTCCGGCCATGGCCGATGCTCGCCGCTGCCATGCCGTGTTGCCGTCGTGGTTATAGCCACTGGAGTTCCCACCTACGCGCACCATCGTGCTCATAACGACCTCACGAGCCTGTAGCCACCAACAGTTCCCCCACTCGTGCTCCCTAGCACCGAGCCATCCTAACCCGACCTCCGGCCGCCGCCGTTGTGGTTACCGCTGTCGATTCTAGCCAACCATGGCACTCCAGTGAGTTCCAATCGATGCGGGAGCCCTTCGCCGCTTGAATGGTCACCGGAGCCACCGTCCCGAGCATCGCCGCCGCGTCTGTGTACTCAGGGGTGTTGAACTCCAGTGAGATGATGTGCCATGTCGTTAGCAGTTAACATCCCCGCTAATTAACCCCCAGGGTCAATTATAGTGGGCCCATGCGAGCTAATTATTTTGATAGGATTTAAGTAGCGACATAATTAGGACTGTTACGCTGACAGGTAGGCCCCACCAGTCGGATTTGACTTTGGTCAATGCTAGCATCACCCTGACACAAAGCTCACGCAGTAATCTGTTTTCTGGACTTTAAATAAATGAGAAATGATTTATTAAGTTCAGAAAATTGTCTAAACATCTAAAATTCATAGAAAATAATCTGTAACTCCAAATGAAATAATTTATATATGAAAAATTATCAAAAAATTGAAGAATCTGTTTATTCCATGTTCATGCATGTTTGAACAAGTTAACATCACCAACTAGGACAAATTATGTTTAGGGCAATTTTGATAAATAGGTTTGTAGTTGGAATGTGATATATATTTGAATTCCACTTCAATTAAAATGTCTTGTTGTTGCATTAGCTCAATTCAGTACCTTAATATGCCATAGCATTCATCTGATTATGCATTTAATTGAATGTGTTCTTTCTTGTCTGCCGGTGTTGTCCCCTCTTGGTAGACATTTTCCGATGTTGAGATCAATGTCACTGATGTAGACACAATGCTATCTTCAGAAGTGCCAGGTAAGCAAATGTCCTTTGAGCATTCCGATACAATCCCACTCTCTCGCTCTTGCTCTCTTTTACTGCATTAGGACAACAACAATTCAACTGTTACATATTGCGGTAGTTGAACCCCTTTCCTCTGCATGACCTGTCTTTGCCATAGTAAATAGTTGAAACCCACTAGCATGAGCAGGAGTTGTTTGAGCCTTGATGTGCCTACTCATTCATGCTTGCTTGTTATGCCTGCTATGCTTAGAGTTGTGTCAGGTCTAATTCATCTGGGATGGATTGGAATGTTGGTAAATGACACGTCTCCAACGTATCTATAATTTATGAAGTATTCATGTTGTTATATTATCATTCTTGGATGTTTTACAATCATTTTATAGCAACTTTATATCATTTTTTGGGACTAACCTATTGACCCAGTGCCCAGTGCCAGTTGCTATTTTTTTTGCTTGTTTTTTACATCACAGGAAATCAATATCAAACGGAGTCCAAACACCGTGATACTATTTGTGGATTTTTTTTATGGACCAAAAGACATCCAGTGGGCCAGAGAAGCACCTGGGGGGTGCCCCGAGTGGGGCACAACCCACCAGGGTGCGCCTGGGGGCCCAGGAGCGCCCAGGTGGGTTGTGCCCACCTCAGTGGCCTCCCGCACCCCCTGTTTACCATATAAATTCCCAAATATTCCAAAAACCCTCGTGGAGACACTAGATCAGAAGTTCCGCCGCTGCAAGCCTCTGTAGACATGAAAAACCAATCTAGACCCCATTCCAGCACCCTGCCGGAGGGGGGGAATCATCACTGGTGGCCATCTACATCATCCCGGCAGCCACCATGATGACTAGGGAGTAGTCCACCCTCTGGGCTGAGGGTTTGTACCAGTAGCTATGCGTTTAATCTCTCTCTCTTGTGTTCTTGATGGCATGATCTTGATGTATCGCGGGCTTTGTTAATATAGTCGGATCATACGGTGTTTTCCCCTCTCTATCTTGTTGTGATGAATTGAGTTTTCCCTTTGAGATTTCATTTTATCGGATTGAATACTTTTATGGATTTGAGAGCACTTGATGTATGTCTTGCATATGATTACTCGTGGTGACAATGGGGTATCATATTGATTCACTTGATATATGTTTTGGCACTCAACTCGCGGATTCCCAAGGTGACATTGGGGTAATCTACGCATAGGGGTTGATGCACGTTCTTGTCTTTGTTTCACCGGTAGAAATCTTGGGGCACTCTTTGAGGTTCTTTGTGTTGGATTGAGTATTATGAATCTGAAATTATTTGGTGTTATTTTAGTATGAACTCTTGGATAGATCGATCGGCAAGAATAGCTTCGAGGTGGTTTCGTACCCTACAAACGATTTCTTCTTATGTTCTCCGCTGGATAGGAACTTTGGAGTGATTCTTCATCGCACGTTGAGGGATGGTTATATGATCCAATTATATTATAATTGTTGAGAGATTGCACTAGCGAACGTACGGACCCTAGGCCTCATTTTCAAGCATTGCAATACCGTTTGTGCTCACTTTTGTTACTTGCTACCTTGCTATTTTTTATTGTTTCTATTACAAAAATCAATATCTACTATCATTACTACACTTGTATCACCATCTCTTCTTCGAACTAGTGCACCTATACGAATTACCATTGTATTTGGTATGTTGGGGGACACAAGAGACTCTTTGTTATTTGGATGCAGGTTTGTTTGAGAGAGACCATCTTCATCCTACGCCTCCCATGGATTGATAAACCTTAGGTCATCCATTTGAGGGAAAATTTCTACTGTCCTACAAAACTCTGCACTTGGAGGCCCAACACGAGTCTACAAGAATAAAGTTGCATGGTAGACATCAAGCTCTTTTCTGACGCCGTTGCCGGGGAGGTGAGTGCATGAAGGTATATCTTTAGATCTTGTAATTGAATCTTTTAGTTTCTTGTTTTATCACTAGTTTGGTTTATAAAACGAAAACTACAAAAAATGGACTTGAGGTGGTCTCATATTATTCATCTTTATAATGTCTTTCGTGAAAATGATGGAAATGAAAATTGTGCTCAGTTGATAGAAGAATAATTCTATATTTGGCACAAAATATTTGAATTATTAGCATGATTGCAATGTTGTTAGTATGAATTCTTTGAATATCCATGATGCTAATGATATGCAAAGCCATAAGCTCGGGGATGCTATGTTTGATGAAGATGATATTTTTAGTCCCCCAAGATTTGATGTGCGAATTTTTTATAATGATTGCATGCCTCCTATTTATGATGATTATAATGATGAAAGTGGATTTGGAGAGGTCATGACTTTATTTAGTGATGAATCCACCATTTTGGATGCGGCTTCAATTGACTATGATAACAAAATTGCTATCTATGATGATTATGGTGATGACATGTATGCTATAATGAATAATGATAACAAAGAAACTTTTCATCATGATTTTAATTTTCACTCTCATGATAGTTATTTTGTTGAGTTTGCTCCCACCACTATTGATGAGAAGAAATTTGCTTATGTGGAGAGTAATAAGTTTTCTATGCTTTTGTGTCATGAAAAGAACACTTTATGTGATGGTTATATTGTTGAATTTCTTCATGATGCTACTGAAAATGATTATGAGGGAGGAACTTATGCTTGTAGGAGTTGCAATAATATCAAGTTTCCTCTCTATGTGTTGAAAATCTTGAAGTTATGCTTGTTTTGCCTTCCTATGCTAGTTGATTCTTGTTCCCATAAGTTCTTTGCTCACAAAATCCCGATGCATAGCAAATTGGTTAGGCTTAAATGTGCTTGTCATGTGATTCATGATGCTCTCTTTATGTTTCAATTCTTATCTTTTATGTGAGCATCATTGAAATCATCATGCCTAGCTAAAAGGCACTAAAGAAAAGCGCTTGTTGGGAGACAACCCAACATTTACCCCTACTATTTTTGTGTGTTCACATGATTAAGCTACTGTAGTAGTCATGTTTTATAGCTTTTGTTTCAATAAAGTGCCAAGTAAAGCCTTTGGGATAGTGTGGATGATAGTTGACTTGATTCTGTGCAAAAACAGAAAATTTTGCGCTCAGTCCAGGAATTTTCATAATTCACTGAAACGGGATTTTGATTTGAATTTTTTACAGGTGATAGATATACAAATTTCCCAGGATGTCATAATTTTTCAGAATTTTTGGAGTAGCAGAAGTATGGTTGGAGTACAAATTACTACAGACTGTTCTGTTTTTTGACAGATTCTGTTTTCAATGAATAGTTTGCTTGTTTTCTAGTTTCTATGGCTTATATTGCTCAATATAAATTGTGGAAATGATATGATACAGTAGGCATTGTGTGAGAACAATTATGAATCTTGTTTTTGACAGTACCAAAGTGAATGACTTGTCTTTATCATACTAACCTATCTCACGAAGTTCCGTCAAGTTTTGTGTGATTGAAGTTTTCATGTTTTGGGTGAGATTATCGATATGAGGAGAATAATGAGTGACAAGAACCTAAGCTTGGGGATGCCCAAGGCACCCTCGAGGTAATATTCAAGGAAGATACAAGCAACTAAGCTGGGGATGCCCCGGAAGGCATCCCCTCTTTCGTCTTCAACATTATCGGTAACCTTACTTGGAGCTACATTTTTATTCGTCACATGATATGTGTTTTGCTTGGAGTGTCATTTTATTTTGTTAGAATTTTTTGCTGTTATTTATAATAATGTTTTTCATATTTCGTTTCAATAAAAATGTCAAGGATAGCCTTTACCATGCTTATTTGCAAGTCTACATGTTGTTTGAAAACAAAAAGTGTATCGCTGTTGCAAAAATTCCCCAGAAAAGTCAGAATGTGATAAAATGTTGGAACTATTTGCACAATAAGCTCTGATAAATTTTCTACAGTGTGTTAAATTTTCGGAATTTTTTGAGTTAAATAAGTATTGATATTCATGCGTTCTTTACAGACTGTACTGTTTTTGACAGGTTGCTGTAATGTTTGCATATGTTTGCTAGTTTAATGATTCTATTTGAGGATAGGAGTATTAAATATGCAGAGGCATTTAGTATGCAATGTTAAATTATAATTTCAGTGATTTTCTACAGTAGAGAATGATAAGGTGTTGCATTGATTTATACTAACGTATCTTACGAGTTCTTGTTGAATTTTGTGTGGATGAAGTTTTTAAGAATTAGGGGAACCGTGTTATGAGAAGAATGAAGAAGACACAAGAGCTCAAGCTTGGGGATTCCCAAGGCATCCCAAGTTAATATTCCAAGAAGTCTCAAACATCTATGCTTGGGGATGCCCCGGTAGGCATCCCACCTTTCTTCATCAAGAACTAACGGTTAGTATCGGTTGAGCCTAAGTTTTTGCTTCTTCACATGATGTGTGCTATTCTTGGAATGTCATGTTATTTTGTTTTTGCTTGCTGTTTTAATAAAATACTTAGATCTGAAAGTTTTCTAAATAAGAGAGGGTTCACAATTAGCTACCTATTTACTTAATTAACTACTTGTTTGATCTTCACTTATATCTTTTTGGAGTAGTTTGTCATTTACTCTTGTGCTTCACTTATATCCTATGAGTAAATTGTTGAATAAATTGAATATAATGAAGCTGAAATTATATGTTCATATCATGCCTAGTTGTAGCTTCACATTGGGTTTAGAAAGAGAAATCTTTTGAAGCTTGACAATCACAATATTGGTCATACAAGCAATTCATGAACGATTAGTAGAAGGAAGAGAACTTTCACATGCAAATACACTATCTTGGAAATATTTTGTGATTGTGAGCCCCCATCAAAATATTATATGCCAAAATAGTTGACGTTGGATAAGGAAGACAACGTAATGATTTATGTTTGTTCATATTCACATAGAAGTTATATTGTCATAGATCCTTCAACATGTTGTGCTTGCCCCCATCTTTGCTAGCCAAAAATTCCGCACCAAGTAGAGATACTACTTCTGCATCCAAAAACCCTTAAACCCAAATCTTGTTTTCAAGAGTCCACCATACCTACCTAAGGATTGAGCAAGATCCTTCAAGTAAGTTGTCATCGGTGCAATAAGGCAATAAAAATTGCTTTTAAAAGTGTTAGATCATTTAGTGTAAGAGAAAATTGAGCATTGTACGAACTTGTGATGGCAAAGAATAAAAGCGAAAGATTGCATAATAAAGGTTGCTATCATAAGGAGCAATATAACGTGATGTTATTTTGCACTAAGGGATTGAGCATACAAAAAAAGCCCATGGCAACCTCTGCTTCCCTCTGCGAAGGGCCTACCTTTTACTTTTATGTATTTACTTTCATGCAAGAGTCAAAGTTTTTCTCTTTATTCCTTTTTATTTTTCTCTTTTGGCAAGCATCATGTGGTGAGGAAAGATCTAGGCACATATATCCAGCTGAATATGGGTAGCATGAGTTATTATTGTTGACATCACCCTTCAGGTGAATACGTTGTGAGGCGAAATTATAAGCCCCTATCTTTCTATGTGTCTGGCTGAAACGTTTTGCTCATGTGTACGAGGTGAGTGTTAACAATCATAGAAGACTATATGATGGTTGAGTATGTGGAGCTCTTATTTAGACTATGTTGAATAAGTTGAATTGCAATTGTTTGGTGACTAAGAATATAGGTTGTTGAGTTTCAAGTGAATTCATTGTTTGAACCTTAACATGTGATATGGTTGCTACTTTAACATGAGAAATTTTATGAGAAAGAATTGATGTTATGATGCTAAGAAAAGTGATTGAACTTTGCCAGCATTCACACATCATAAATTATTTCTTTTATCATTTACCTACTCGAGGACGAGTAGAAATTAAGCTTGGGGATGCTGATACGTCTTCAACGTATCTATAATTTATGAAGTATTCATGCTGTTATATTATCACTCTTGGATGTTTTACAATCATTTTATAGCAACTTTATACCATTTTTTGGGACTACCCTCAACCCACCAGGGCGCGCATGGGGCCCCAGGCGCGCCCAGGTGGGTTGTGCCCGCCTCGGTGGCCTCCCGCACCCCCTCTTTACCCTATAAATACCCAAATATTCCAAAAACCCTTGGGAAGACCCTATATCAGAAGTTCCGCCGCCGCAAGCCTATGTAGCCATGAAAAACCAATCTAGACCCCGTTCCGGCACCCTGCCAGATGGGGCAATCATCACCGGTGGCCATCTTCATTATCCGGCGGCCACCATGATGAGGAGGGAGTAGTCCACCCTCGGGGCTGAGGGTTTGTACCAGTAGCTATGTGTTTAATCTCTCTCTCTCTCGTGTTCTTGATGGCACGATCTTAGTGTTTCGCGGGCTTTGTTAATATAGTCGGATCATATGGTGTTTTCCCCTCTCTATCTTGTTGCGATGAATTGAGTTTTCCCTTTAAGATTTCATTTTATCGGATTGAATACTTTTATGGATTTGAGAGCACTTGATAATGTCTTGCATATGAATACTCGTGGTGATAATGGGGTATCATATTGATTCACTTGATGTATCTTTTGGCACTCAACTCACGGATTCCCGAGGTGACATTGGGGTAATCTACGCATGGGGGTTGATGCATGTTCTTGTCTTTGTTTCTCCGGTAGAAATATTGGGGCACTCTTTGAGGTTCTTTGTGTTGGATTGAATATTATGAATCTGAAATTATTTCGTGTTATTTTAGTACGAACTCTTGGATAGATCGATCAGAAAGAATAGCTTCAAGGTGGTTTCGTACCCTACAAACAATTTCTTCTTATGTTCTCCGCTAGATAGGAACTTTGGAGTGATTCTTCATCGCACGTTGAGGGATGGTTATATGATCCAATTATATTAGCATTGTCGAGAGATTGCACTAGCGAAAGTACAGACCCTAGGCCTCATTTTCAAGCATTGCAATACTGTTTGTGCTCACTTTTGTTACTTTCTACCTTGCTATTTTTTATTGTTCCTATTACAAAAATCAATATCTACTATCATTACTACACTTGTATCACCATCTCTTCGTCGAACTAGTGCACCTATATGAATTACCATTGTATTTGGTGTGTTGGGGACACAGACTCTTTGTTATTTGGTTGCAGGGTTGTTTGAGAGAGACCATCTTCATCCTACGCCTCCCACGGATTGATAAACCTTAGGGCATCCACTTGAGCGAAAATTGTTACTGTTCTACAAAACTCTGCGCTTGGAGGCCCAACATGAGTCTACAAGAATGAAGTTACGTAGTAGACATCAGTGAACATGTCCTAGTGCTAAGAGCTAAGTGTGTGAACAGAATTTGGTAAAGGTAGCGCTGAGAGGCCATGTAGGAGTACATGGTGGGTTGTCTCATTGAAACCACCCTTAGGTACTGAGTTCCGTGTTTGTGATCCAAGAAAGTTACTACCACACATTGGAATGCTTAAGTGCCTGTCAGGGGGATGACCCCCGGGTATGCCCAAGACGGCGAAACAACACTTCAAAACATTGCCAGGGGAGTGCCCCCTGGCTGGCTGGAATTTGGCTGGCTAGAATCTGGCCGGGTTGACTTTGGCCAGGTTGACCTGTCCGGGTTGACTTTGGCCGGGTTAACCTGTCCGGGTTGACCTTGGCCAGGTTGACCTGGCCGGGTTTACCTGTCCGGGTTGACCTTGGCCGGGTTGAGCTGGCCGGGTTGAGCCCATCCGGGTTCTCCCTGTCCAGGTTCTTCCTGGCCGGGTTGAGCTGTTCGGGTTGAGCCCCGTCCGGGTTGAGCCTGTCCGGCTGGAATCTGGCCAAGTCAACTAAGACGTCCCGTCGGACCTGCGCAGACGTGCTGGCCATACTCTACAGTGGAGAACTTTAGATGAGCAGCCAACACTGTTCTTGCATCATGTGACACTTCACTGCGCTCCAATAGTGATGCAGTGTAGCTTGCATCATCATATGACATCTCAATAGTGTAGTGAGTGTGTGAACCACCCCTTGTCCCTGGGCACTAGTATATAAAGTGACTGAGGGGAGGCCTCACACACCCAACCTCGCTTGGCCACTCACGCACACATCCATTCATCCATGCCCACTCGGCCACACACATGAACGCTCATAGCTAGAGCCCTTGGCTCTCACGCGACACACACTCACGCTCACTCACACATGAGGCCGAGTGGAGAATAAGTGTAGTCAGCTTCCCGATTCGTCCAGATACAGTTTTAAGAGCAACTCTGTACTGCTACGTATACACTGCATATATCATCAGACATGTAGGAGTAGGGGTATTATCTCTCCGGAGAGCCCCGAACCTGGGTAAATCACCGCGTGTTGTTTGCCCAATCCCGTCCCTTGATCTCTAGAGCAGTCTTGCCCTCACCTCAAACCACCCCGTGGCATCTGTCATCTCACGAACCCGACCGCGAGATAACCACGACAGTTGGCGTCCACCGTGGGGCGGTACTATGAAACCAGCTGCCGCGGAACTGTGGTCTGGGCGGGACCATTTTCATCATCGTCGCCGTCGTTGCCTCTCCGGTTGCGCTCGGGGGCTCGACATCGACAGGCCCCTAGGGCGACCGCGCTGGACGGTGCGTTCTCGTCGTCGGTCTCGGCCTCTTTGTCACCATCGCTGCAGCACAGGCTGTCCGTCGCGGCTCAGCGTTGCTCTGTCCGCCGCCGCCTTCCCCGCGAGCGACGCCTGCCTCGTCGCCTGCTTCGCGCCCTTCTTCTCAGGCTTCGCTACCATCTGTTGTTGCTGCTACTTGTCGCTGCCCATACACTACCAGACACTTCTCACATGCTAGCCAGACACAAGCCAGATAATACTCGTAGCATGGTCAGATAATGCCTTACATTGGTCAGACTATGGCCAAATACTACTCGTACACCACCCAGACTATAGCCGTACACTGTACGTGCCTTGGTCGGATGCTCCATCTCCGCGCTGCTCCGGCCGACTCCGCGCGTCCGTGCGCCGCTGTGCTACAGCCAGCTCGTCATCGCCGTCGTCTGCTCCCGCAGCAGCGGCCACGGCAAACACTCCCCTCGTGGGGTCATCTCCGTCCTCGCCCGCAGGCCATCCGCTTCGTCCTCGCTCCTCCTACCAACGCCCCGCGGGCACCCGTCGGCGGCCCGTCCTCGAGCAGCTCCTCCGCGGCCAGCTCCGGCAGCCCGCCGGCTCCGTTCGCCGCGCCCACCCCGGCCGGCTCTAGCCCCGCGCCGGCTCGCGTCCCTGCCCGGCAGGCTCCGGCCCCGCGCTGGCTCGCGCCCCTGCCCGGCCAGCTCCGGCCTCCCTTCTGCGTCCTCCGCGAACCCGGCTCCGGCCTCGCAGCGCGCGCCCCACGGCCGGCTCCGTTCGCCGCGCCTGCGCCAGGCTCCGCTCCGCGCCTCTGGGCTCGCGGTTGTGTGCCTCCAACTCCGGCTCCGGTTCGCCCCACCACGCTGCTGCGCCCCAGGCACGAAAGCCTCCCGCGCCCGCGCCGGCGGCCGCCTGCCCTGCACGCCTGCACCCCCCCTCCCCCGCGTCCGGGTTCGCCTTCCCGCGCCCTCCTCTGACCCGGCCACGCCCGCTCGCCGGCTCCGCGCAACCCGGCCCGTCCGGCGTCCTGCTACCCGGCCCGTCCGGCGTCCCGTGACCCGGCCTCCTCCGCCCCGTCGCCTCGCGTCTCCCCACTCCGCCGGCTTCGCGCCACATCACCGCGCCCGAACCGCCGCCGGCCGCGTCCGCCTCGCCCCTGCCGAGTCCGCGTGCGCCGGCCTCCCCGCCGTCTCGGTTCCGTCGCTCGGCCGGCTCGTGCCCGCAACCCGACCCCCATCGCGGTCCTGCCTCGTGTCGCCTCCTCCGGCTCGCCGCTCCACCCGAGCTGGCTCCCCGCCCCGGCCTGCCGCCGCCACGCACGTCCGAATCAGCGCGACCGCGCCTCGCGGGCTTGCGCTTTCGTAACCCCGGCCGGCTCGTGTTGCTCATCTGCTGCGGCCGGGTGCCCGGTGGATATAAAAAAAGTGATGCCAGCAAAAAAAAGAAGTCGGCTAAAAAAAGGAAGAAGAAGGCTGCGAGACGCCTCCGCCCGACCGCGGCGCCGCTCCGCCGGCGCCCCTGCCTGCCCGGTCGGCTGTGCCAAGCCGACCCAGCCGCCTGCCACATCGCCGGCTGTGCCAAGCCGGCTCAGCTACATCTCGCTCCATCGTTTGGCCGGTCAGGCTCGACTGGTCGGACCCCCTTCGAGCGCCCGGAGGATTGAAGGCTACCCCCAGTGGGTGCGCCGGTATGCTCCGCGAGCACCAAGCCGCGTCGGCTGCAAGCCGGCAGCCGGCTGTCATCGACGACCTCTGGCTCGTCCATGAAAATGCACTGTGAGCTCCTCACCCACATATTTTTGCATAGTACGCACCAACCCGGATAATCCCGAGCGACACTCGGGGATCACATCTGCCTTTATTACAGTTGCACTACTGTTTGCCCCGGCGTCGGCTAGTCTCGGCCCGGAGGCTGGCCGCTCGGCCCGATACGTTCGTTCCCGCATACGGCTTAGTAGCGCATACGGTACCAAAGGTCCACTCTCAGCCACAGACGGTAGCGCGGCTGTCCGGCAAGCGAGAGCAAAAGCTGGAGGTCACCCCACGCGAAAAACGTCCGGGAGAAGATGGCTTGGGCAACCCGGCCGTTTCCTTTATGAGTATCTACTCGGTCGAATCTGCTCCTGTAGTCCGAGCATTGTACGCTCCACACCGCGGCCACTCTTCATAACAGCTACAGACCGGCTCCGGGCTGTCTAGCTAACAAGAGGCAAAGCCAAAAGAGCGGAGGGGACATGAAAAAGACTGAAGGGGGCTCGGACGAAACCGAGGCAGCACCCACTGCATAAACCTTGCACCATGAAAAGAAAATATTTGATATATCTGCACAGACTAACCTTGTCTCTTGGCACGATCACCTCTGTGGGGAACCCCCTCCTCGCCCGGAGGCTCGGAGGCTACACGCCGGGTGCACCGCGCAGTCGGCCGCCGTCATCAACAACAGAAAAGACCCTCCGCCCAACTCTTCCCAGTTGCGCGGAGGCTCGGAGGCCACACCCAGTGGGTGCGCTCGCGCGCCCCCACTCAGCAGGCGGACTCCGCGTCCGCGTCCGGCAGGGCCCCGTGCCCTCCAGCCGGCGAACTCCATGTCCGCGCCCGGCACCCTCGACGTCACCGTCGGCTTGTTCATCAACAGCAAGACCCTCCGCCCAACTTTTCCAAGTTACCCGGAGGCTCGGAGGCTACACCCAATGGGTGCGCTTGCGCGCCCCCACTCGGAACACACCGCGCCTGTTGCACGTCCACCGTCGGCTGCAGCCGGCATCTTCGACACCATCTACTACATCGACACCCGCTAAAACCCTCCGCGCAACTTTTCCAACTTGCCCGGAGGCTCAGAGGCTACGGTCAGGGGGATGACCCCCGGGTATGCCCAAGACGGCGAAACAACCCTTCAAAACATTGCCAGGGGAGTAACCCCTGGCTGGCTGGAACTTGGCTGGCTGGAATCTGGCCGGGTTGACTTTGGCCGGGTTGACCTGTCTGGGTTAACTTTGGCCTGGTTGACCTGTCCGGGTTGACCCTGACCGGGTTGACCTTGGCCGGGTTGACCTGTCTGGCTTGACCCTGGCCGGGTTGACCTTGGCCGGGTTGAGCTGTCCGGGTTGATCCTGGCCGGGTTGAGCCCATCCGGGGTCTCCCTGGCCGGGTTGAGCTGTCCGGGTTGAGCCCCGTCCGGGTTGAGGCCCGTCAGGGTTGAGCCCGTCCGGCTGGAATCTAGCCAAGTCAACTAAGACGTCCCGTCAAACCTGCGCTGACGTGATGGTCATACTATAAAGTGGAGCACTGTAGATAAGCAGCCAACACTGTTCTTGCATCATGTGACACTTCACTGCGCTCCAATAGTGATGCACTATAGCCTGCAACATCATATGACATCTCAATAGTGTAGTGGGTGTGTGGGCCACACCTTGTCCCTGAGCACTAGTGTCGGTGTCCTGGGAACGGGGGTCCCCAGACTTGCCTGCCTGCGGCCCACGGCGTGGCTCCTCCAGCGGCCCTGTACGGCCCATCTGCACCAGCAAACACTCAAGACCCTCGCGCGGGGCCAAGCCTCGCGAGGCGGACGACACAAGACCTCCTCGGGAGCGACCTCACCAGGCTGGCTCGCAAGGGGCGGAGAGATCAAGGCAAGGCACACCTCTCGAGGTTCCTGTGACGCAAGCCATGACGACTGGAGCCAGGCGGGCGCCAGCGCGCAGTGTCCTCGTTTCCTCTTTGGTGCTAAAGGGGCAAGCGCAGGCGAGGAGTCCCGAGGCATCAGGCAAAGGTTTCTATATCGGTGCAACGAGACCAAGACCAGCAAGACGGCAAGACGAAGGTCACCGTGAAGCCCAAGACAGCGTCACCACCAGAGCCTTTGGCAGGCGAAGACCACCTTTAGTCAGGATAACTTGTACTAGTTGTCTCCCTTCAAATTTGGCCGTTGTTGGCTCCCTTCCCGCTCAATATTTGGGGAGAGGACCAGGGCCTCTATAAATAGGACTAGCCACCACAGTAGGAGGCAACTGATTCAGATCATCCTCACCCACACAAGTCCACTAAGCACAAGAACACCTCTCCTCAGGAGGCTGTTCTTCCCTTGTACTGTTCATCCTCAGCCCAAGAGGCAATCCACCACACACACTGGAGTAGGGTATTACACCACAACGGTGGCCCGAACCAGTATAAATCTTGCGTCTCTTGTGTTGCGAGTTCGTCGAGCTAAGCTTTGAGGTCGCGGTGAGGCTAAGGGCGTGATTAGGTAGGGAGAGATCTTCATGCGCACCCCAGTGTTCGAACCTCAAGGGTTTTGCCGGAACCCGAAATCCGACAAGTAGTATATAAAGTGACCCAGGGGAGGCCTCACACACCCAGCCTCACTTGGCCACTCATGAACACATCCATTCATCCATGCCCACTCGGCCACACACATGCACGCTCATAGCCAGAGCCCTTAGCTCTCATGCCATACACACTCACGCTCACTCACACATGAGGCCGAGTAGAGAATAAGTGTAGTCAGCTTCCTGATTCATCCGGATACAGCTCCAGGAGCAACTCTGTACTGCTACGTATACACTGCATATATCATCAGACATGCAGGAGTAGGGGTATTATCTCTCCGGAGAGCCCCAAACCTGGGTAAATCACCGATGTTTGCCCAATCCCGTCCCTTGATCTCCAGAGCAGTCTTGCCCTCACCTCAAGCCACCCCGTGGTATCTGTGGTCTCACGAACCCGCCTGCGAGATAACCACGACAATGCCCCTCTCGACTTATTAATCTCCTCGATCTCTGTTTCCTCAGAGCCTATTGAATAAATACTTTGAGTCGTAGAGTTTTTTTGTGATGCCATGTTGTATTTACACATATCGAGCGTATTGTGTGTATGTTATTGAAATGCTTGGTATGTGTGGGATCCGACACCTAGTTGTTTATTCTTGGTAGCCTTCCTTATGGGGAAACGTCTCCTAGTGCTTCCACTAAGCCATGGTAGTTCGCTACTGCTCTGGAACACTTGTTGGTCGGCATGTATCCTTCTTTGTTCATGTGTCTGTCCCTTCGAGAAAATGTCACGCGTTGTTCCTTTAAGTCCGTGTAGCTTGCTACGACTTGGGTTCATACATTGGTGACCAACACGTTCACTGTTGGGTTATGTATGCATGTTCCTGTAAGTTTGTGCCACCTTGGGTTTATGACTAGTCATGTCATCCCAGGTTCTCGGTCATGTGGATGCTAGTGACACAATCATATATGTCAGCCAAAAGGCGCAAACGGTCCCGGCCAAGGTAAGGCTGCAGCCGTGGGAATACCGTGCGTGAGGCCGCAAAGTGATATGATGTGTTACATGCTAGATCGGTGTGACTTAGGATCGGGGTCCTGACAGCCAGTCTTTTGTCAGCCTGGGCAGTTGCCGAGGCAACTGGGGAAGTGGAGGTGCCCGCGCCCCATTTTGCGCCACGCGTGAGGCCTGGCCCGCAGGCGATTGGGGCCCGTGTCGCTTCGCCCTTGCCCCTTGGCTTCGCCTCCAGGCCAGCTCGAGCACGCCTTGGGCCCTGGGGCTACTGTCGGCGTTCTGTGATCGGGGTACCTAGACTTGCCTGCCTGCGGCCCAGCACGTGGGCTCCTCAATGGCCTGGTACGGCCCAGCGGCAAGGCCTCTTGGATAAGTCCCTCGCGAGGCGGGTGATGCCAGGACCTCCAGAGGAGCAGTTGCTCGAGCCTGCCTCCTGAGGGGCGGAGAACTCTATGCAAGCCTCCCGCCTCATGAGACTGTGATGACGTGAGCCATGACGAGCAAGGCCAGGTGGGCGCTAGCGGGCGCAGAGGGGACAGTTTCCTCTTCGGTGCTAAGGGAGCAAGGGCAGGCACAGGTTCCCGAGGAAGGCCCCAAACCTTTAATTCCGGTGCAACAAGACCAAGACCACAAGCTCAGCAGGATGGATGTAATCGCCGAGCCCACAGTTGCGTCATGGCCAGAAGCTTTGCGGCCAAGACCGCCTTTCGTCAGGATAAGATGTACTCCTTGTCCCCTTTCAAAATTGGTCGTTGTGGGATCCCTTCCCACCTAAGCTATGAGGAAAGAGGACCAAGGCCACTATAAATAAGGGCCAGCCACCACCATAGAAGGGACCTGACCCCAGACCAATTCGTCCTCACCGTCTGAGCCCTTGTGAGGCTGCTCATCCACTATACTGGTTCATCCTCTACCTCCTCATGAGGCCAATCCACCATAAAGCAGGAGTAGGGTTTTACACTGCAAGGTGGCCCGAACCAAGGTAAATCTCTGTGTTCATCTTCTTCCCCGCTCGCACGGACTCGACGAGGCTAGGCCGCGGGGTGATGAGGTTGAGGCTAGAGCTGGTTGGGATCTTCACACACGCCCTAGTGTTCGGACCTTCTTGGGTCTGCGGAGCCCTGAATCTAACATGAGGTTTTTGACCTCCGCAGCAACAGCTGCAGGCATAATATCTCTTCCTTGCTTAGGGTTCACGTCGGATACTCCACTAGATAAGGAAAACCAAACTGCTAAAAGTTTAGTCCGAACTAACCTTGCGCCTCGTCAAATCGCTTCTTGACAAGGTCGAGCTCCTCATCGGAGCTCTTGAGCTTCCAATTCACTTTGGCTAGCTCCATGACATTGGCAGTCACCGCCAAAGACGAGGCCTACAAAAAACAGCTCACATAACTTAGTATCCCGATTCAATGATTTGGATACTCTGCCAGGTTTTTCAATCCTAACAGAGTCTCGGGGGCTACTATATATGAGGATTGGATGGCCTCGCTTAAGAAATTTACTTTATAAAAAGGGTATTACATGGCTTACCTCGAAGCCCGTCAGAAGGCCACCAAAAGCTTCCTTCAGTTCGTTGTTAACAGACCAAATACTTTCCAAAACCACGCCCATCAGGACTCAGGGGCTACGGATCCGTCTTTAGGGAGGGCTCGGATTGACAAAGATCCCCCTCCTTGTTCACCAGGAGGGATCCCCCCTCATGTTCTTCAATGACCAAGGTATTAACCTCGGCCATGATGTTGTCGCCACCTGTCAGTTTTTTGGGAACAGGGGTACCCAGACCTGCCTGCCTGCGACCCATGGCGTGGCTCCACCAATGGCCAGGTACGACCCATCTTCAGCAGCAACCACTCAAGACCCTCGCGAGGGGCCAAGCCTCACGAGGCGGACACCACCAAGACCTCCTCAGGGGCAGCCACACTAGGCTGGCTCCCGAGGAGCGGAGATATCTATGCAAGGGGCACGTCACGAGGTTCACGTGACGTGAGCCATGACGACCAAGGCCAGGCGGACGCCAGCGGGCGCAGTGTACCAGTTAACTCTTTGGTGCTAAGGAGGCAGGCGCAGGCGAGGAGTCCCAAGGCATCAGGCAAAGGTTTCCATATCGGTGCAACGAGACCAAGACCAGCAGGACGGCAGGACGGAAGTCATTGCGGAGCCCACAGCTACAACACCACCAGAGCCTTTCGCATGCGAAGACCACCTTTTGTCAGGATAGCTTGTACTAGTTGTCCCCCTTCAAAATTAGCCATTGTGGGATCCCTTCCCGCCTACATTTGGGAAGAGGACCCGCGCCTCTATAAATAGGACTAGCCTCCACCATAGGAGATGGGAAAAGGAGGACGGATCATTGAGACCACCCTCACACGCACAACTCACGAAGCTCAAGAACACCTCTCCTCAGGAGGCTGTTCATCCATTGTACTCATTCATCCTCAGCCCACGAGGCAATCCACCACCACCACACTGGAGTAGGGTATTACACCACAATGGTCGCCCGAACCAGTATAAACCTCTGTGTCTCGTGTTCTTTGGGTTCGACGAGCTAGGCCGTGAGATCGTTGTGCGTGTGAACCAGGGAGAGAGAGGTCTTCGTGCGCACCCCAGAGTTCGAACCTCAAGTGTTTGCCGGAACCCAGAATCCAACATTTGATGCGCAAGGTAGGGGTGCGCTGAAGCCTTTCTTCCATCGATCGACGCACCATTGCTCCGCCGCATCCATGGCTGACGCTCGCTGAGCCTGTGCTGAAAGCCAGGCTGCCCTTGCCGCTCGCATCACTCAGACGGCGCCTGTTGGCAGACCTCCCCGCCGTTCTCCATCACCCGCTGCCAAAGCCGCCACCGGCCCGGCTGGAAACGAGCAGCAAGCTTCACTGCTGTACCCCTTCATGCGCCGGGATGGACGCACCGCCACCCCGTCGCTGACTCCGGCCGGCTCGTCGTCCCATGCTCGTCGCGCACCCACGGACGCGTAGGCCGCGCTGCTCATGGCACGCGAGCTCCTGTGTTACCGCCCGGTCGACGACCTCTACGAAGACTAGCTGGACCACATCACCGAGCTCGTCAGCGCCGCTGTGGGCTCTCCCGTACCTTCTCTCTCACTGCCTCGCCCACCTCCAGCTACGGGTGACGTAGCCCACGGAGTGCCTCCACCACCTCCGCACGAAGACGCCGCCCTTGCTCCAAGACGCGCGGCCCCGCGGCATGACCCACTGTGCAGGGCACCCGCGCACGAAGAAGGAAGCTGCCCATAAATCCCTCGGCCGCAAGAAACCGCTCCCGCACTCCAAGCACCACCACGTCAAGACCGCGCACCGCCTGCGGCGGTGGCGCGAGGGTACGAGGACCAGGCGCCGCCTCCACAACGGGCTCCAGTGACCACGGCGGGCTGCCGCGCCTGCACCCCCGAGCTGCGCAGCGTTGTCTGGCCCGACAAGTTCAATCCCGACCTGCCTCCATGCTACGACAGCACCACCGAACCTGTTGAGTTCCTGCAGCTCTACAAGCTGAGCATCGAGGCGGCGGCGACAAGAAGGTCGTGGCGAACTGGTTTCCCATGGCTCTCAAGGACGACGCGCGCTCGTGGCTCCTCAACCTGCCTGCGGGATCAATCTCCTCCTCGGGCGTGATGCGTGAGCGCTTCGTTGCCAACTTCCAAGGCACTCGCGACTGCCCGCCTGCCGCTGGTAACCTGCGGCACATCAAGGAGCAGCCAGGGGAGACCCTGCAGAAGTACATCCAGCGTTTCAACAGTGTTCGCCTCAAGATCCCCAAGGTGACTGATGAGGCCATCATCTCAGTGTTCTCCGATGGCGTCCGCGACGTCAAGCTGAAGGAGGAGCTCGCCATACACGAGGACCTGTGCATGGCTATGGAGATGTTCAACATGGCGACGAAGTGCGCAAGGGCTGAGGACGGACGCCTTTCCCTCCTCGAGCTCCCAGCCGCTGACCAGGAAGACAAGAAGGCCAAGGCCAAGGACGTGAAGCGCAAGGGGGCTGCTGTGCTCGCGGCAGAGCAGGAGATGAAGCGCGGCTGTGACCACCCCGAGTCGTCCAAGGACAATCGCCCATTCTGCGCCTTCCACAATGTTCATAGCCACAACACCAACGACCGTCAGGAGCTCAGGGTCATCCGTGATGGGCGCTTTGGTCGACGTCCCGAGTGCAACGACCGAAGCTACGACCGTGGGGGAGGCCGCAGCAGAGGACGCTCGGATGACCGCGGCCCCCGTCAGGATTGGCCCGACCGACCTCGCGAGGACCGCTGGTAGGACGAGCCTCGTGAGGGCGCCTGGAGAGACCAGCCTCGTGAGGACCGCCCCCAAGGCAACACTGGCCTCCCTCCGCTGCTGCCAACACCAAGAAGGAATGACGACCATCATCAGGACGAGGGGCTGGGGGCCTCCAGGAGCCTCGCGCCATTGCTTGCATCTTGGGTGGCGCTCACGCCCCAGCCTCTCAGCGCATCTTCAAGCAGTTTGCTCGCGAGGTGAACGCGGCCTTTCCCAGGCTCGAGGCCACGCGCCCACTCAGGTGGTCCAAGTGCGCCATCACCTTTAGCTCCTCCGACCAACTCAAGTGTGCGGCAACTGCCGGCGCCCTCCCGATGCTCTGCTGACCCATCATCAGCAATGTCCAAGTCACCAAGACCCTCATCGACAGCGGCGCGGGGCTCAATGTTCTGTCCGTCGAGACGTTTGACCGCCTCCAAGTGCCATATGATCAGCTAGAGCCTACCAAGCCATTCTCAGGAGTGACCGACGGCTCCACCACCCCGATAGAGCAGATTCGCCTCCCTGTCACCTTCGGCCAGCGCAGCAACTACCGCACCGAGCTCATTGACTTCAACGTCGCCCACATCCGTCTGCTGTACAATGCCATCCTTGGGTATCCAGCCCTGGCCAAGTTCATGGCAGTGACCCATCATGGTTACAACATCCTCAAGATGCCCAGGAGCTGCAGCGTCATCACGGTCACCTGCGAAGAGAAGGAGGCGGTGTGCTCCCTCGAGCGCGCTTACCAGGCTGCAGCGGCCGAAGACCCAGACAATGAACGCACCCTGTACCCTCCTGAGGTGGTCCCCAAGAAGAAGAAGCAACTGCCCCACCAAGGGCCTCAGGAGAGCGACGTTTCCAGCGGCACCACCTTAGGACCGGCGCCCGCAGATGGGGCACCTCCCTCCCTCGCATAGGAAGGCATGCCCGGCGCCCTCCTCAGGCTCAGCTCTGGGACTCTCTTCTGGAGGGCCTCAGACCTAGCCAACATCACGAGGGAGGCGCTCGGCACCACGTGGAGGCATGATTTGCCGCACGCTTCCCAAAAGAGGGCACGAAGTGTGGAGTGCCTGGCGCTCAGGAGTTCATCACCAAGGCGACCGAGGAGCTTCAAGAAGCAAGGACCATGCGCGACGACCGCCGCTCACCACCTGGCGCAGCCCCTCGTCCTGGCGAGGACGACGAGCTGCGCGTCTGCGTCAACATTCCCGGGCTCGATAAGGCTGCAACTCAGGAGCATTTCTGGCCTTCGCGCGTTGGTCGGTGCGAGGGTCCACCTCACAGCTATGTTCGCTGTTAAATGTATAATTTGGCTGCTAGGTATTCTCTGGGCCAAATTAATTTAAATGTGTGGTTGACATATATGTTTTTGGACTTGCTATTTATTTTGAAATGCAGGCTTGTCGGGCGTAGGAAGTTATTTTACCCAAGACAAGTATATGGAATTCTGTATGGACTAGCGGCTACATGGACATATTCTCATGTGCTGGGCCAAACCGTGGTTGCTAAGATGAAGGAATTTTAGCATGGGCAATGAAGTCACCTAAACAAAAGCTAGCACAGATGGTGGGTCATTAGTCCTTATTATATAGTGTAATAGCGACCTTGCCGGAATATTTTATTCATATATCCAAGAGTCTTTGTACATGAATATGGCCTAGATATGTACTACATATAGCATGCAGATTTTGTACACGTGTATTACATGGTAACCGAATCGATTCGTGTTCGGTTTTAGTTTTGGAGTTGTATTCCTGTACGGCAAGGCATGCTACGTAACTAGGTCTTGCCTTGTATACGCAAAGTCCAGCGTACCTTATTTATAAGGCCACGGCCGATTGGAAAAGGCCCCAACAATCGATCTATCAATACAAACTACTTTTTCACGGACGTCTATTTTCTGTCGCTACTTCCTGCCGAGCCCTAGCAGCCCTAGGGTTTGGCGATCTTTGCCGTTTTGCGCTGGAAAGCGGCCGGTTCTCCTCCACGAAAGCGAGGAAATCTTTGTTGCTTTGCTCATAAAACAATCGTTCGTCGTCACGAAAGCACGACAAATATCTTGGTGTTGCGCGGCGTTTTCGCGTGCCAACACAATTGGCGACTCCGCTGGGGACGAGAAGAAGAAGAAGAGCTACACGATGAGTACCGAGTCCAAGAACGGGAGCGACATCGACCCGGAGAACGTCATCGCCGTCACACCCGACGATCTGTCGGAAGATGTTAGGCGCGAGCTTGAAGAGGAGCTTGAGGAAGAAAAGGTTGAGAGGTTGAAGCTGAAGTTGGCTGGATACGCGAAGACGAGGAACGACGTCGTAAAAAAGGTAGTTCCGAGCCCTTCCGATGCTCAGGTAAAAAACTCAACCGAAGAAATTGCTCATCTAATTGATGTGTCCGTAGCTAGTAAATATGGTTCTGATATGGAAAATACGACACGTACAATTACTCGAGCAGTAGCTAATAGACTTGAAGAATTTAAGATACAATTTAATAAAGATCTTGAAAATTGTCTACCTGGTCAGGTACGCTCATTAGTGCTGCAAGTCAATGATGAATATTCTGGGAAAAAGCCGATGTCACCACAAAATAGCGGATTCATTAATCTGCCTAATCATATACATACACCTAGTTCATCGGCTAACGTTACGCAGCTTCTTGTCCCTTTAACAAATAATCAAGATGGTCGGAATTATGTGGGCACTTCGGCTAATAATTTTGTTCCTAGTACCACTGCTCCTATCATTTCGACTTCAGCTCCACAAAATCACAATAGCAATAACCGAAGTTTTGGTTTTAATTCTAATTTGCAGCAGCCTAGTTATCGGACAGTGGAATATAGTACGCCACCACTGCTGCCTATTGGTATCGGGGTTCCGTATGGGCCGGTACCCGATTCATACTTTAGTGGGTCTCCGTTGCAAATTTCACATGCTCAAATTTCGTTGCCAGAGCTTCCGCCACGTGCTTGTGTTCCATCTGATCCACAAACTAGTTCTCTACAGCCGAATGATAACTTTAAGGATCAGCTTGCTAGTATACTTAGAGAATTTGGTTTAGAACCTAAGGGTAGAGCACCTGCATATCAAAAACCATACCCTGATTACTTTGACTCGACACCATATCCTCGTGGTTTTAGAATTCCAGATTTTGTTAAATTTACGGGGGAAGATGGTAGATATACTTTTGAGCATGTAGGACAAGTTTTAGCACAATGCAGCGAGGTCGGCACATCGGATGTTTTTAGATTAAAATTATTTCCTTTATCTCTATCTGGTACTGCATTTACTTGGTTTACATCGCTTGCTCCTAATTCTATTTCAACATGGGCACAATTGGAGCAAAAATTTCATTAATATTTTTATAGCGGTGAAACAGAACTTCGGCTTTCAGATTTAACTATGGTTAGGCAGAAATATAATGAGCATGTTCATGATTATATTAGGAGGTTTAGGGATGTCAAAAACCGATGTTTCAGCTTGACCATAGCCGAAAAGGACTTAGCCGATCTTGCCTTTTCGGGTTTACTCGCTCATATTAAGGATAAACTAGAAGGGCAAGAATTTTTAGATGTTAACCAAGTTTTGCAGAAGGCTTTGGCGCAAGAAAACCGGGCTAAGGAAATTAAACAATATAGCCGGTTTAAAGATAACAGAAATAAAGAGAAAGATAATCATGCGGTTAATGCCTTAGATTATGATAGTGATTCGGCTAGTGAGGATAATGTTAATATATGTGTAGCCGAATGGGTTCAAGCACCAAAGTCAAAACCTTTTGCATGCTCTGCTTTGAAACCTACACCTGCTAGAAGAGACGAAATTAAATATACTTTTGATGTAAGAAAGTGTGATAGAAGTTTTGATATGTTACTGCAAAATAAGTTAATTAGAGTGAGGGAGGGTCATGTAATTCCACCTCCAGAAGAATTGGGTAGAAGAGCTTATTGTAAATGGTACAATTCTTTTTCTCATGCTACTAATGATTATAACGTGTTTCGTCGACAGGTGCAATCGGCCATCAATGAAGGACGATTGACGTTTGCAGAAGGTTCTAAGATGAAGCTCGACAGTGACCCTTTTCCTATCAATGTGGTCGAGCTTGAGAGTAAAAAAATGCTTATTCGGTCGGATCAGACCGAATCCGCAGGAGAGAAAAACGTTGTTGATAATAGTGCTCCTCCAAGGATGATCAAACCAAAAAATCCAGAAATAGGAGTGTGGAAAGTCAACGGAGGGAGGAGACAAGCTCCAAGGCCAAAACCGACAGTTAGCATGTTGTTGGAAAAATATACCTCACGCAAGACCAGCAATGTGTTTAATCGGCTCGGAGGTAATAAGCGTCCAAGATCTCCTTCTGGACCTCGCAATCATGAGCAATGGCAAGGAAGTGCATATGACCAACAGCCGTATTTTGCAATGGAGCCGACATATTGGGGTTGTGTACCTCCTATGTATCCGCAGTTTCCTCCATGGGGTTTAATCCTTGGGCTCCATATCCTACAGGGCCATCATGTTATTTTCAGCCTATATGGACTCCGCCAAGGCCTATGTTCAGACCAAACGTGCATGAGAAAAGGGCTCGGTTCAATGAGGAAGCTAGATCACATAATGTCATCGAGATTCGAGGAAGTCTATCACCGATACGCAATGTAGATGGCAAAAACAATAAGGGTGGTCATAAGAGCGTGTGGGTGCCGGTGAAGCATGCTGAAAATAAAGCGGCAAAAAATTCAGATGATTTAGATGTTGATCATGGTCTGAAAATAGCGGAACACCAGTCAGATGAAGGTGTTGTCAATTGTACAGAAACAAGCAGTGTCTCGAAAGAAGCTCTCAGTACAGAGGAGAAAGGTAATGGCGTAAAGTTGCGGCAAGCTGGCCAGTCTGATCAATTTGAAATGCAAACTAATTCAGGGCATGACCCACATGCACGGCCAGATGCTATATCCTCACGTACTATTCAGAAGCCTAAATCGGCTAACACACAAGCTGATTTGATCATAAAGAATTGTTGCATAGGAACGTCCAGGAGTTTGCCTCCGAGGAGTTTCAAGTCTAATACTAATGAATCTACACGATGGGACTCAGGCAATGTACGCGGCCACGGATTTAATGCCAGTACCGTATATGATCAGCAGAGAAGTTTTTTGGCCAGAGATAAAATGTTTGCCAGAAAAACATAAGTACGTCGGTATAGGCCGAAGGACCTGGGGGTAGCCAAATTAAGTCTGTCGCGCCAGGGACTAAACCAACACCGCAGTGGTGCCCGAATGGACTTACCCACACTCAGAAACGACGTGTACAGCGACTGCGGACATTGGAAATAAAGCAAGAGATAGCTGAGAAGAAGCGCGATAGATGGTTCAATCAGGATAAACCAATGATGCCTACAAAGACTTGGAAGGAGAAGTACACCGTAGCAGAGGAAAATAAAAATACGGATGACACCATTATTGCAGAAAATTTAGAGAATATTAAAGATGTACCAACTGATATGGATGTTAATATGGTGTTCGCATTGCATGCTGAATTTCGCGAGCCCGAGGCAGAAATTGCTGTACTTGTTCTTGGCCCAAAGAATGCTACATTTGAGAAACCAGAGAAGCATGGGCAGCACCTAAAGCCATTATTTATCAGAGGCCACATTGATGGTAAGCCTATTGGTCGCATGCTTGTTGATGGCGGTGCAGGTGTTAATATTATGCCCTTTTCGGTATTTTCTAAACTGAACCGAAAAGAGAGCGAGTTAATGAAAACCAACATGGGACTTAGTGGGTTCTCAGGAGAATTGTCCGAGGCTAAGGGTGTTGTTTCCATGGAGCTCACAGTCGGAAGCAAAACATTGCTGACTGCAATTTTGTTGTCGATGTCAAAGGCCGGTATAATATTCTATTGGGACGTGACTGGATTCATGCAAATTGTTGCATCCCTTCTACCTTACATCAGTGCTTAATTCAGTGGGTTAATGATGATGTGGAGGTGATTGAGGGTGATAATTCTTCATGCATTGATTTGACGGACGCGTCGGTTGATTGGCAACACGGTGAGATGCGATGTTTGACCGGTAGGGATTTATCGGACTATGATTATATCAGTATTGGTAGAGATGGTTTTGTACCTATAAATGCACAGCCGGCTAGTGTATCTCGGCTTAATGATTTATCTATATAAATGATGAATAAAGACGACAATATTAAGTGGCTGCAAAGACACACGCAGGAGTATCGTTCCGGAAAGAACGATATGCATGAGACTATTGAAGATTTTGATAACATGGAAAAGCTTGGACAGGGATTCTCATCGGCTGATCCACTTGAAGAAATTGATATTGGTGATGGAAGTATTCCGAGGCCTACATTTATCAAAGCTAGCTTGAAAGCCGATCAGAAAAGTAAGGTATGTCTATTACTTAAAGAATTCGTTGATTGCTTTGCTTGGAATTATACTGAGATGCCCGGTTTGAGTAGAGATTTGGTAGAACATAGATTACCTATTAAATCTGGTTTTAGGCCGTATAAACAACCTCGTAGAAGTTTCAATCCTAATTTGTATGACCGCATCAAAGAAGAAGTTGATCGGTTGTTAAAAGCTAAGTTTATTCGGCCGTGTAGATATGCAGATTGGGTTTCTAATATTGTGCCCGTGGAAAAGAAAAATACTGGTAATATTAGAATCTATGTTGATTTTAGAGATTTGAATAAGGCTACTCCAAAAGATGAATATCCTATGCCTATAGCCGACATGCTTATTAATGATGCCTCAGGACATAAAGTAATTAGCTTTTTAGATGGTAATGCAGGTTATAATCAAATATTTATGGCCGAACAAGATATGTCTAAGACTGCTTTTCGTTGCCCAGGTTTTGTTGGTTTATTTGAGTGGGTCATTATGACATTTGGGTTGAAAAATGCGGGCGCTACATACCAACGAGCTATGAATTTAATTTTTCATGATCTTCTAGGCATTGTACTAGAAATATATATTGATGACATAGTTGTTAAATCGGATGGGTTTGATCATCATTTAGCCGATTTAAGATTAGCTTTTGAAAGGATGCGCCGGTACGGATTAAAAATGAACCCACTCAAATGTGCTTTTGGTGTGTCGGCTGGTAAGTTTTTAGGATTCATAATTCATGAAAATGGCATAGAGATTGACCCTAAGAAAGTGGAGGCAATTAGAAATTTGGAGGAACCCACGTGTAAAAGGGATGTGCAAAAGTTGTTAGGAAAACTTAATTACTTGAGACGATTCATATCTAACTTTGCAAGGAAAATTGAATCGTTTGTTCCTCTACTTCGGCTAAAGAATGAAGCCGAATTTACTTGGGGGGCAGAGCAACGAGATGCTTTTAATTATATAAAACGATGCTTCTCGAATCCTCCAATATTGCGGGCGCCTAAGTCCGGTGCGCCGTTTAGGCTGTACATTGTTGCAGAAGATATGGTGATCGGTGCGGTGTTGGCGCAAGAGTTCAGCGGGAAAGAATACATCATTGCATACTTAAGCCGTCGTTTGCTCGACGCCGAAAGTCGGTACATGTTTATTGAAAAGTTATGCTTATCTTTTTACTATGCATGTACCAAGTTTCGGCCTTGTCTTCTTTCTAGTACGTGTGTAGTAGCTTGCCAGGCTGACGTCATTAACTATATGTTGCAACGACCGATTCTTAGTGGTAGGATTGGAAAGTGGGCTTACGCACTAATAGAATATGATTTAACATATGAATCGTTGCATGCTATGAAGGGTCAAGTTATCGCCGATTTCATTGTTGATCATAGGATTAAAGATGATGAAAACATTAATTATGTTAGTGTATGCCCATCGAAGCTTTATTTTGATGGATCGGTTTGTAGGGAAGGGCAAGGCGTCGGTAATGTTTTAGTTTCACCTAATAATGTTTTTTATGATACATCGGTCCGTTTGGAATATCCTTGCACTAATAACCAAGCTGAGTATGAAGCTCCACTGTTTGGTTTACAAACTTTAGTTGATATGGGCGTAAAGGATGTAGATGCTTTTGGGGATTCACTTTTGGTAGTACAACAAATTAAAGGCGAGTTTCAATGTTTTGATGGATTATTAAATAGTTATTTGGACCGATGTTTAGATATAATTAAGTCTCTAGATACGTTCACCATCCATCATATACCTAGAGAAGAGAATTCTAGAGCTAATTGTTTAGCACAACAAGCATCCGGTTATCACATTAGTAAAGGAATGTTTTTTATAATAGAAAAGCCGATGCATGTTGAGTCTATAATGATGGATACTTTGCCACAGGGTGCACTTGGGCCTAGTACAGTTGAACAACTAGCTGTACAATGTACTGCAGATTCGGTGCATGGGTCACAAACGACCGAATTAGCAAATAAATTAGAATTAAGTGATTGGAGAGTTCCTCTAGTTAATCATTTAAAGGATCCAAGTCAAACAAGAGATAGGAAAATTCGGCGACAAGCTTTAAAATATACTTTGTTTAATGATGAGTTGTATCGCCGAACAATAGATGGGTTATTTTTAAAATGCTTGGATTATGATCAGTCTAGAATAGCTATGGGTGAAGTGCACGAAGGAATATGTGGAACACATCAGTCGGCTCTCAAAATGCGATGGTTGTTAAAATGAGCGGGGTTTTATTGGCCGACTTTGCTAGAGGATTGTTTTTGGTACTATAAAGGTTGTGAGGCATGTCAGAAATTTGGCAATGTACAGTTAGCGTCTGCGTCTATGTTAAATCCCATAATTAGGGCATGGCCATTTAGGGGATGGGGTTTAGACTTTATTGGTGAAGTACATCCTTCGTCTTCTAAAAGACATCGCTTCGTCCTAGTTGCCACAGATTATTTTACTAAATGGACTGAAGCAGTTCCTTTGAAAAATATGACTCATAAAGGAGTTATTAGTTTTGTTTTAGAGCATATTATTCATAGATTCGGCATTCCTCAAACTTTAACTACTGATCAAGGTGCTTCTTTTATGTCTCATGAATTTCGTGAATTTGCCGAATCTTTAGGAATTAAATTGTTAAATTCGTCGCCTTATTATGCTCAAGCTAACGGACAGGCCGAATCTAGCAATAAAACTTTAATTAAGCTTATAAAGAAGAAAATTGAGGAGCATCCGAAAAGATGGCATGAGGTACTATCAGAAGCTTTATGGGCTCATCGGATATCTAAACACGGAGCGACTCAAGTAGCACCGTATGATCTAGTATATGGTCAGGAGGCGGTGTTACCTGTAGAGGTTAATTTACAAGCTCTTAGAGTGGCCAGACAAAATGATTTGTCGGCTGTGGATTATAATGATCTAATGATGGATAAGATAGATGACATTTCAGAAGAAAGATTAAGAGCATTGCGAGAAATTGAGAAGGAGAAATTAAGAGTAGCCAAGGCTTATAATAAAAGGGTGAGAGAAAAATCGTTTCAAATAGGAGATTTAGTGTGGAAAACGATTTTACCTATTGGAACTAAAGATAGGAAATTCGACAAATGGTCGCCGAGTTGGGAAGGCCCGTATAAGGTTGTAGAGATCGTTCCTGGAAATTTATATTTTGTACAATCTTTGCAGGGAGAGAAGTTGCCCAAAGCTCTCAATGGGAAATATTTGAAGAAGTACTATCCTAGCATGTGGCAGGAGGCTTGAGCAAATTTGGCCGATATATTATTTGAGATATCGCCCTAAGAAATTTTGGCCGATGTACTCTTTGAACATCGCCCTAAGAAATAATATGGCCGGTGGATTGATCAACATCGCCCTAAGGTATTGTTATGGTGTTTTTGATAAATCCAATTGTAACAAAAAAGGGGGGCATGTGTTGAATGTATAATTTGGCTGCTAGGTATTCTATGGGCCAAATTAATTTAAATGTGTGGTTGACATATATGTTTTTGGACTTGCTATTTATTTTGAAATGCAGGCTTGTCGGGCGTAGGAAGTTATTTTACCCAAGACAAGTATATGGAATTCTGTATGGACTAGCGGCTACATGGACATATTCTCATGTGCTGGGCCAAACCGTGGTTGCTAAGATGAAGGAATTTTAGCATGGGCAATGAAGTCACCTAATCAAAAGCAAGCACAGATGGTGGGTCATTAGTCCTTATTATATAGTGTGATAGCGACCTTGCTGGAATATTTTATTCATATATACTAGAGTCTTGGTACATGAATATGGCCTAGATACGTACTACACATAGCATGCAAATTTTGTACGCGTGTATTAAATGGTAACCGAATCGAGTCCTGTTCGGTTTTAGTTTTGGAGTTGTATTCCTGCACGGCAAGGCATGCTACGTAACCAGGTCTTGCCTTGTATACGCAAAGTCCAGCGTACCTTATTTATAAGGCCACGGCTGATTGGAAAAGGCCCCAACAATCGATCTATCAATACAAACTACTTTTTCACGTACGTCTATTTTCTGTCGCTACTTCCTGCTGAGCCCTAGCAGCCCTAGGGTTTGGCGATCTTTGCCGTTTTGCGCTGGAAAGCGGCCGGTTCTCCTCCACGAAAGCAAGGAAATCTTTGTTGCTTTGCTCGTAAAACAATCGATCGTCGTCATGAAAGCACGACAAATATCTTGGTGTTGCACGGCGATTTCGCGTGCCAACATTCGCATGCCATTCGGCTTGCCGAACGCGGCTGTCACTTTCCAGCGCCACTTGCGGAGCATTCTGGCCGCTCAGGAGGCCAGGCATCACGCAGTCCTAGCGGAGATGGCGACGGTCCTTTAGGAGCCACCCGGGCCCTTGATAACCCACAAGTATAGGGGATCAATTGTAGCCTCTTTTGATAAGTAAGAGTGTCGAACCCAACGAGGAGCTAAAGGTAGAACAAATATTCCCTCAAGTTCTATCGACCACCGATACAACTCTACGCACGCTTAACGTTTGCTTTACCTAAAACAAGTATGAAACTAGAAGTACTTTGTAGGTGTTGTTGGATAGGTTTGCAAGATAATAAAGAGTGCGTAAATAAAAAGTAGGGGCTGTTTAGATAAAGACACAACTAAATTAGTTTTATTAAAGAGCTTTTTGTCACGAGAAAGTTATTTGTCCCTAGGCAATCGATACCTAGACCAGTAATCATTATTGCAATTTTATTTGAGGGAGATGCATAAGCTAACATACTTTCTCTTCTTGGATCATATGCACTTATGATTCAAACTCTAGCAAGCATCCGCAACTACTAAAGATCATTAAGGTAAAACCCAACCATAGCATTAAAGTATCAAGTCCTCTTTATTCCCATACACCATGACCCACTTATCCGTGTTTGTGTTTCAGTCACTCACGCAACACAGAAAATAAGAAAACCATGAACATATTGCAAACCCTACAGCAGGGATCCCTCACGCTTGTGCGACACGGTGAGCACCATAGGACCGCACCAATAATAAAACATGCAACTCCAACCAATCACGATCATCAATTAACCCATAGGACAAAACGGATCTACTCAAACATCATAGGATAGCCATAAATCATTGGGAAATAATATATAGCGTTGAGCACCATGTTTAAGTAGAGATTACAGCGGGTAAAAGAGGGGTTACACTGCTGCATAGAGGGGGGGAAAGTTGGTGGTGAGGGTGGTGAAGTTGTTGGTGTAGATTGCGGTGATGATGATGGCCCCGGCGGCACTCCGGTGCCACCGGAAGTGAGGGCGAGAGAGCCCCCTCTTTCTTCTTCTTCCTTGACCTTCTCCCTAGATGGGAGAAGAGTTTCCCCTTTGGTCCATGGTCTCCATGGCATGGGAGGGGCGAGAGCCCCTCCGAGATTGGATATGTCTCTCTGTCTCTGTTTCTGTGCTCCCAGATCTGGCCTTTCACCGTTTCTTATATTCCCGGAGATCGGTAACTCCGATTGGATTGAAATTTGAACATGATTTTTATCCGGATATTAGCTTTCTTTCGGAGAAAGAAGGGCTCCAACCGCCTTACGGGGTGTCCACGAGGGTCAGGGGCGCGCCTTCCACTCTGGGGCGCGCCCTCTGCCTCGTGGGCCCCTCGAGCATCATCTCGCGTTGATATCACTTCCCAAAATTCACATAGATTCCAAAAAAATCTCCATCAGTTTTTATCCTGTTTGGACTCCGTTTGATATGGATTTTCTGCAAAACAAAAAACATGCAACAAACAGGAACTGGCACTGGGCACTAGATCAATATTTAGTCCCAAAATGTCGGATTTCGGGTTCCGGCAAAACCCTCGAGGTTCGAACACTGGGGTGTGCACGAAGATCTCCCCCTACCTGATCATGCCCTCAGCCTCACCGCAATCTCAAAGCCTAGCTCGATGAACCCACGACTCAAGAGACACGAGGTTTATACTGGTTCGGCCCACCGTTGTGGTGTAATACCCTACTCCAGTGTGGTGTGGTGGATTGCCTCTCGGGCTGAGGATGAACAGTACAAGGTGAAGAACAGCCTCCTGAGGAGACGTGTTCTTCTGCTTGGTGAACTTGTGTGGGTGAGGATAGATCTAGTCCGAGGTGAGATGAGTTGCCTCCTACTTTGGTGGCTAGTCCTATTTATAGAGGCCCTGGTCCTCTCCCCCAATATTGAGCGGAAAGGGAGCCAACAACGGCCAAATTCAAAGGGAGACAACTAGTACAAGCTATCCTAACTAAAGGTGGTCTTCGCCTGCCAAAGGCTCTGGTGGTGACGCCGTCTTGGGCTCCACGGTGACCTCCGTCCTGCTGTCCTGCTGGTCTTGGTCTTGTTGCACCGATATGGAAACCTTTGCCTGATGCCTCGGGACTCCTTGCCTACGCTTGCCCCCTTAGCACCAAAGAGGAAACGAGGACACTGTGCGCGCTGGCACCTGCCTGGCCTTGGTCATCACGGCTGACGTCGTAGTAACCTCGCGAGGTTCCCTTGCCTTGATCTCTCCACCCCTCGTGAGCCAGCCTAGTGAGGCCTCTCCCGAGGAGGTCTTTTGTCGTCCGCCTCGCGAGGCTTGGCCCCTCGCGAGGGTCTTGAATGTTTGCTGGTGAAGAAGGGTCGTACGGGGCCGCTGGCGGAGCCACGCCGTGGGCCGCAGGCAGGCAACTCTGGGGACCCCCGTTCCCAGGACGCTGACAGTAGCCCCCGGGGCCAACGCGAGCTCGGACTTGGCTTCGAGTCGAATCCAAAGGGCAAGTGTGGAGCGCCGCGGGCCCCTATAGCCTGCGGTATTGGTCGACGCGTGGCGATTGATTAGACGTGGGTGTCTCCGCTTCCCCACGTTGCCTCCGCAACTGCCCGCCTGACAAAAGGCTGGCGCGGGCTACGCTTGCTTTCCTTTGCTTTGCTCCAGATCCCCTTTCTCGCTCCTCGCTTCCGAAATCTCCAGATCTGCTTCAATCCCCTTCCAAGCTTCCGACCAATGGCGCCCTGAAAGGCCAAGGTTGCTGCGATGCCTGTTTGGTACGAGCCGGCTCTAGACGCGCCCAACATCTCAAAGAAGAACCTTGCCTCCACGCGCCTGTTGATGGCGGGGGAGAGCAGCGAGAGGGGGAAGACCGAGCTCCGGGCCAGCTCCGCCGAGCCGGAGACTTCGAATAGCACCTTCTACCCCTTCTTTATCAGCAGCAACGTCGCGGGCCTGGTTCCCCCTTTCTCCGACTTCTTCTACGCCATCGTCCGCCATTACGGGTTACAGGCCCTTCACCTCCATCCCAACTCCATCCTTCTCTTGTCGATCTTCGCCTTCTACTGTGAGGCGTATGTTGGCGTGGTGCCGTCCGTGGCTCTGCTACGCCACTTCTTCTTCCTCCGCATCAACGATGGTCGTACCTCCGGGTGCGCCAACTTCATCGCGGCCAGCAAGGCCAACGCAATCTCGAAGGCTGGGAAGAAGTCCGACAGCTTCATGAGCAAGTGGGTCATGATGGACGCAAAGTGCGTCCACCCACGCTTGAAGCTGCCGACGGAGATGCCCCCAATCTGACGAGGGGTGGTCTCGAGCGAAGCTCACTGATGACCGGGCGACGTCGGTGCTGGAGAAGATGAACGCCGACCTGAAGCCGGGCAACGCAAAGGCGGCGAAGCTGACGGGGGCCATGCTCCTGAGGGAGTTCCTGATGCTGCGGGTGGCTCCGCTTCAGGCGCGCTCGCGCCCCTTGTGGACGCTTGGGGGTGAAGAAGACAAACTTCGCCTGAGTCCGGGAGCCTTGTCTGACGAGGAGCTGGCTGTAGCTCTCCGCCTCTTGGTCGGGGATGACCAAGAGTATCCGCCGAGCGCTATCGTTCCCTTGTTCCGTCACAAGGATGGGGCGTAGGTTGCGGCCGCCATGCCCACCTTCGACGAGAGCGGCCTGGTGCCGCCGGTGCCCCTTATGGTCCCGGAGGCGACGGCGCCGGTGGACGTGTCTTCTGGCGACTCCCACAAGGAGGAGGAAGAGGGGGAAGACGAGGAGCGCGACTCGAAGTGTGACACCCCAAAATTTTGGCCTTGTTTTTATTTATTAAAATGTTGCCAGGAAATAAAACTTTTCCAATTGTCAAGTTTACCTTTTGTGATTTTGGATTTATGTCTCTTGTGGGAAAAACCTTCAAAGGTATTGTTGGACTTGATTTCTCTCTATAATAAAACAATTATTTATCAGTAGATTCTATTGTTGCAAGATTTATTTTCTCAAAGCTTTACCCCTTTAAAATGATCCCTTTTGCATTTGGGGCCTGTTTTGCACTACAACCTTTTTACAAATGTATTCAAAAATTCCACCAAAATTTGGGGATGTCATGTGATGTTCCCACATCACTTTTATGCAAAAATATCTTCTGGCCATTGGAAATTTTGGGCTCTACACCAACTTTTCCAATCTGGTCCAGTAGGCACTTTTGCACTACAACCCATTTAAATATTCTTCAAAAAATTCTTCCAAGTGTTTGGAGATGTCAATGGATGTATACAATTCATCTTCAAGCAAAAACCCAGTGATGTTCTTTGAAAAATTTGAGTGGATCAGCCTCTTTTACATTCTGGTCCAATTTGATGATTTGTACTGCAACCTTATCTTTCTTTACCCTAGTAACCCTGAGCTTTTTCCTACTTGCAGCCCTCCCTAACAAACTCTTAAGTCCAGGAGAATGGGCTCATTGGAGGTTTTGAAATGCATGTTCTAAACCCTTTTTCTTTCTGCCCAAAACTGGAGTTTTGCAAAACTTGCACTATCTACCTTCGGTTTTTGCCAAACAAATCCTACCACCATCTCCTGCATCTAAAGAGAAACTGATCTGGAGATTTTGGCCACTCCAAGAGTTATCTTAGTGCATATGGCATTCTGTCGAACACCTGGTGTGCACAGCTACTTTTGGCAAGCTCTCTGGTTTGCATTGTGGACTTGAACTCCTGACCTATCCACCTTGTCCACTGAGTGTCTTGCTACCCCTACCTCCATCCTGTGCAGTGCCAGCTCCACCCTCGAGCTCTAGAGCGCGCTGGCATTTCGTCGAGCAGGTGCCGTGCATGCTCTGGGCGCGCCCAGAGCGCACGTTTTGCATGCGCGCGCACTACGCCGACACGCCGCACTGCCGCACTCGACGCGACCCGACCCTGGCCCCCTCTGCATCGCTGAACCGCGCACTAGCCGCCCCCTGCTCCACGGTATCTCTGACGTCCTGCTGCGCCGCTGGCCGCGCCCTTGGCGGCACGCCGGCGTCGGCAGCGGATTCCGCCGCGGACGGCGCCGCCCAAACCACCAGCACGCGCCAGCTGCCTCAGAGCACAGGCCGTGCTTATCCTCCCGCTCGTCGCAACGCTTTCGTCGCCGCCACGATGCCCTGCAACTACAGGAAAGTGGTTCTGCCGCCATAGAGCCAGCCTCGCCACGCTATATAAAGGGACCCCGAGCCCCTCCGAGCACCCAGGCGACATCAGACACTCCCCGTAGAGCTTCCCACGCAGTAGATCGGCCCGTGGTGGCCGTTTTCCTCAACTCCGGCCAGCTCGGCTGCCGCCAAGCTCCGGTGCGATTCGTCACAGCCGGCCACCCGTTCGCCAATCCAGCGCCACCAAGAACTTCCCCGTAGTCTTGCGGAGCTGCCCAGCTACCCAACTTCGGTCGGAGACCACCGGAGCACCAAAGTCACTTCACCACCGTAGCTTTCCTCCGCCGCGGAGCTCGCCGCCGGCGATCCCTGCCACCTCCGTCGACCCATCAACCACCCAAAGGACCGCCTCGGTCTAGCCGTTCCATCCCCGCCCCTGGATGCCCGTGAGGCGCTGCCGTTCGTCGACGGCGATCGCCGGAGCCCCGCTCCCGTCGGGCAGAAGGGAGGAGAAGGAGGGAAGAAACGGTCAAACCTGACCAGTGGGCCCTCTGGACCCACTGTCAGTGACTCGCACGTCTGCCCTCTCACTGTTTAAGTGAAGGCGCAAAACCCCGCGTACGTTTCTCTGCTGCGAAAGCGTTTTTCCCTCGAAGCGTTTTCCTTTTTCGGTTTTTTTATAAAAACAGAGATTTGACCAAACTTTGACTGGCTATAACTTTTAAAATAAAACTCCAAATGAGTTGATTCTTTTTCCTACCTCTCTCAAATTTCATCTAGTTTAGTTTAAGATTTATTTCAAAAATATTTGAGACAGGTTTTGGTACTGTGTTTGAAATATTTGTATTTGTGTATTTTGCAAAATAGGATTTTTGGAGGAAAAGGAAAGCTTCAAATAAGTGCATCCTTTGCATACTCTTGAAGGCAAGCATTTCTGAACTCTGGCATAATATTTTGTTGTGGTGTTTGGATGCAATCACAACACCTTTTGACTTGGAGTATGTGATAGTTTATGTATCGTTATGGTCTCGTGTATGAGTACACTTTGGAGTTGTTTGTGGCCAGCAATGGATACACTAATGATTTGGATCATCCTCGTGAGCTTCTCTTGCACACCGGTAGGAAGCCGGGAAAGTCGTGGTCTTGGGTAGACACGAGCTTGTCCCTAATCCCTCGTCGAGACGAGTATGCCCGGCATAGCATGGTGAGGCTCGAGGAGTGGTGATTTATTTCACTAGTGGTAATATTGTTGGTGGATACTTGGACCACCTGAGTCGGTTGTAGACCGAGTCTTGATCAATAGCTTCCTTCTTTGTCGGTACCACCATTTGTCCCTGCAGGGGACAGGGTATGGTTCAGTAGGTTGTCAACCCCTTTCCAAAACACACACCGTACAGAGAGGCCGTGATGAGGGTCCCATGGCCATGGATTAAAGCCAGTCATCCGGTCCGGGGGCATGGGTGTTTCGGTTGTAGCCGAAGGGGATAGCTTCCCCAGTTTGCGCGCGGTATAAATTTTGTGATCCCATGCTACGTCGAGGTTGTAGCCTCCCCACTTAGAGTTTTGCTTGGCAGGTGTCGTGGGTGATTCCAGACACTGGTGAGTTAAGCTGGTGTGTGCAGGTCAGGTGTGTTTTCAATTAAAAGACCGTAGACGGAATTAGTCCCGAAGGACTAAGTAAACCCGTTACTGGTGGAAAATGGTACTCCCTCTACAGAGGATACATCCTGTTGGATAGTCTTGTTCTTGAGGAAAGACCACAGTCTGAGTTGAATCTCTGTAACGGTATTCGGATGGAGAACGATTAATCTAGAACTCTGTAATGGTATTCGGATGGAGATACGGCTTGACTAAATTATCGGTTTTCGGATGGAGAAACGACTGTACTAAATATTGTTTATGATTGTGGCACGTATGGATTGTGATCTTTATTATTCTGGACTAACCTTTTATTTTATGTACATGATCGAGTATCCCTGGGATGGTCCTACCTCCTGGATGTTCGTTGTGATTATTTTCTTATAAGCCCTTTCTGTGGCGTCACTCAGACGCCCGACTGCGGCATTATTATTCTGCATTTTCAGCTCGAGGAGTCTTTCAGACACTCGTTTGGCACCTGTATTATTATTCTGCATTTTCCGCTCGAGGAGTCTTTCAGACACTCGTTTGGCACCTGTATTATTATTCTGCATTTTCCGCTCGAGGAGTCTTTCAGACACTCGTTTGGCACCTGTATTATTATTCCGCAATTTTCCGCTCGAGGAGTCTTTCAGACACTCGTTTGGCACCAGTATTACTATTCTGCAGTTTCCGCTCGAGGCGTCATTCAGACCCTCGCTTGGCACCCAGTATTTCACTTTGAATTATTTTAACCACATGTGTGCATCATGGTTTTCGTACCTTTTCGTGACAGGCGTGTGATCACATAATAATCCAGAGCATGTTTTTGATTTATGATACCCGTGTTCTTTATGTTTGCGAGTACATTCAAACGTACTCACTGGCTGGTCCCTGGCTATTGTCTTGGCCAGATTCCTTGCTTGGAGATAAGCATCGCGGTGTCAACCTCGGAACCTACGCGTTGACGTTTGCAGCCTCGCGAAGATAGGAATTATCCTGGTCAGCTGTTCTTGTGGAAAATGGAGTCCCATAGATGCCGATGTACCCAACCGCTTCCGCCCTCAACCATTAGAAACCAAGTGTTGTACTCCTAGGCCTAAATGGTCTTGTACTACATATTTTTGTACCTACTTGGATTTCCTTGTATCAAGTTGGTGCCTCATCAGCTAACAGTAATCCTGGGGCTGGTGAGCTCACATGCTGTATTTCTGGGAATTTATATCCTGAAAATCCGGTCGTGACAGACTTGGTGTCAGAGCCAGGCTGACCATTGGCTAATCCTATCCTAGCCAGGTCAATAAACCTAGGTTAACCCAAACCATCAGACCTTAGCTTAACCCCGGTCAAGCTTCCCGCGTAAGGTAGCCCCACAGTGACCCGACGCCCTTTTCGGCGGACGGTGCCCAACCTATCCGCCTAGCCCGTCGATCACGCACCAGTGACTGACACTCAACCTGTCTCTGTCGCAAGCATGCGGAGGAAGACTCCGTCCCCTTCCCTATAAAAAGGGCACGCTACCCTCAATCACAACACAGCCTCTTTCCCCCAAACCGAGCCATAATGCCTGGTCCCATTGTCCACAATGAGACCACAGCGACCAACCTTGGAGGTTTTGTGACCGTGCTCGCACACCTCACCCGCCGTGCCTATGCGTTAGAAGAGCCTCCTGAGTATGTTGTGTACCAGGGACCCATGTACGGTGAGAGCCGTCAGTACTGGGCCACTGCGCACATCTACGGTAGGGGTCTGTCGCCAGAGCGCCCCTACAGGTTCACGGGAAGGACAACCTCCTTCGAGCCGCAAGCCATCCAACTGGCAGCCCGCGAAGCTATAGTTCAACTCCGGCACCTGTCGCCCAGAGTTAACTGTCGCTCGTTCTACTACTACCCCAGTCGTGATAGGTATGGTAGGCCGCCCCAAGTTGCCAACGGAGACCACGAGACGGATCCTGCGCTGTTGCATCTGGTGCGCTATGTAAGCGCACTAGAACAACTGTTTGACCAGGTCACTCTTGATCTGATCGCAGCTCGTGGAGAGCTGGTTCGCCGAGCCCCGGCGAGGAGAGCAACAGAGGCCGCCACCGACAACCCAGTCGTGCTGTTCGGGCACCCGATCGACCCATTAAGGTCTGCGCCAGCCATCAACCAGAGCACTTTGGTGACCCCAGAAGCGCTTCGTCGCCTTTTGGAAACCCATTCCAACAGGATTTGGGCCAACAACCCCCGGGATGGTCATCACCATCTCCCCGACCCTGCAGCACCTCAGCCTCAACCAGCAAACCCCGACGGTAAGAACCGTGGAGAAGCATCGGCGTCCACAAGGCCAGCCCACTTAGACATTAACGAAGTAGACTAAGTCGCTCAAAGTTGTATCGAGCCTTAGTTTTCCTACGCTTTGTAATGTGTGGCCTTGTATCGCTTTTGTTGCATGCTGTCTGTTTGAGCGCTCTTATTTTTGGAGTAGTAGCTATGCATGTGTACGTTGGTGTACAGTTGCATTTTTTATATCGGGCACAGCTGCCTAGACCAACCCCGTCAACGCCCACAGTAATGCGTCACCTTTATGTGATGTGTATATCTGTGGATTTGACCCAAGTACAGGATCGGCAGCCAGTCACCCTTTCCCCCAGTGTTTAAACCCAGCCCCGGTGCTATATAAAGGCCACTTCGTAACCTTGCCGAGCACCCCTCACCTTTGTGCGCAGCACCCACAGCCATTCCTTGCCATGTCAACCCCCAGCTTTTATCTGAGAACCCCAGACGCAACCTCGGGTAGCTTTGTCAAATTATTGTGGGACTTTACCTGCAGTACTATGAGTGCCACCCGTCCACCCCAGTACGAGTTGCTCAAATCGAGGATCACTCCGTCCACCTCGAAATATTGGGCAGTGGTGCACATCCCTCCCGCATACCCAAACCAAGATCCAACGGAAGTCTCCTTCGTGGGGAAATCCATGCCGACTCCGCAGATGGCCATAGAAGCTGCTGCGTACGAGGTGCTCACTCGTCTTCGATTCGCAGTGCCCTATGCCAGCGAGCGAGGATACTATTATTTTCCGAGTCGTGCAGCACCCGGAGAAGTTGCATCTTTTCCCGGTGGGCGCATTGAGAGAGATCCAGTACTGGCCAACCTTGCCCAGTACGTCATTGCCCAGGAGCGTCTAACTCAGCGAGTAATGGGTTATCTCCAGAGCCTCGCTGATTTAAATCCTCGGATCGCTATTGGCAGACCACTGAGGCCTGACCAAGAAGGGCGCATTCATCGTCTGGTCAACCCGCTTCCCCCGATAGAAGAGGAGTGTGCCCCAGTGCCAGAGGCGTTTTCTCAGGACCCTGTCGCTTTGCCGTTTTCTTTGTAAACGCCTCCGATGTAATTATTGTCCAGTGCTTGTATTTATGTGTTGCAGCATGTTCGTAAAATCCTTGTGCAAACGGATCCGATTTTCTTTAGTTCCTGTTTTGTGAGCAGTGTTACTGCTGTTAGTTTTGTTTTAATTATTTCTTCTCTCGCAACATGTTTTCGAGGAGATTTCTTTTCCCCGAGTTATTGCTGCGTATATATGCATTTTCCCGGCATAGATTTTTATTCGCGCATCATCGTTACAGCAAACCTCAGCAGCCACCACTCGACCACGAGCACTGTTACAAATCCGCGAGCACATTTTTTGCGCCTATCTAACCACACTCGAGGACACCACAGTCTCAGTGAGAGAGACTTGTGAGTGTTCATTCGAGCGCAAGCTGCCCCGGCACTCCGACAGCAGTCAGCCCCGATGCCGCGTCTAATCCACATGATCGCCGCCACCGCGAAGAGCTAACACTCGAGCAGCAGCATCACGACGATCATCCAGGATCATCGCGCACAGGAGCACGGAGAACCCCAGCAGCACCGCCAGGCCTCCACACACCAGGACCACATACCAGTCCGGCATTGCCTCCGCCATTAGAGCCTCGGCCCGAGCTCCTACCAGCAGCTATGAAGGAGAAGGAAGGAGGAGTGGAAGCGAGGCCGGGTGTGAGGAAGAAGAGAGGAGCACCGCGGGCGTTTTATAGCCCGAGATCGGTGTACGATGGGCGAGGTCCACCAGCGCCACCCGTCGCTCGGCCGCCGGTGTTCGGAGGCAAGTCCGCGAGCAGTGCCGACAGCGCCCTGGCCCGCGAGGTGAGTGCACGCTGCACCGGCAGCTAGCACGCCGCGCACTACCACGGTACGGCCTCGATGCCCTACGAGCTAGGCATCGCCGGTGGAGGAGGCACGGGAGAGCGCGCGCGAGAGAAGGAAGAGCCAGAGGAAGGAGAAGAGGCCGACAGTGGACCCTGGGCCCACCTGTCGGCCAGAGAGAGCACTGTGCTCTCGGGTGCGACCAGCGTATTTTTGTAATTTAGAATTTATTCTAAATTACTGTATCCCGTAGAAATGTCTCGTTTTCCCTAACCGTGGATTTTTTTTTCCACACTACGCCAGTGTACCACACTGTGGTTTTGCACCACTTATTGCCCTCTCACTGCAGCCGTTTTGTTTTTGTGCAATTGAAGGATTTCTTTGATAAAAACAAATTTTTTTTCAAAACAATTCTTGTTCAAAACAACTTTTAACAAATCTCGAGGACGAGATTTTTCTTAAGGGGGGTAGTGTTGTGACACCCCAAAATTTTGGCCTTGTTTTTATTTATTAAAATGTTGCCAGGAAATAAAACTTTTCCAATTGTCAAGTTTTACCTTTTGTGATTTTGGATTTATGTCTCTTGTGGGAAAAACCTTCAAAGGTATTGTTGGACTTGATTTCTCTCTATAATAAAACAATTATTTATCAGTAGATTCTATTGTTGCAAGATTTATTTTCTCAAAGCTTTACCCCTTTAAAATGATCCCTTTTGCATTTGGGGCCTGTTTTGCACTACAACCTTTTTACAAATGTATTCAAAAATTCCACAAAAATTTGGGGATGTCATGTGATGTTCCCACATCACTTTTATGCAAAAATATCTTCTGGCCATTGGAAATTTTGGGCTCTACACCAACTTTTCCAATCTGGTCCAGTAGGCACTTTTGCACTACAACCCATTTAAATATTCTTCAAAAAATTCTTCCAAGTGTTTGGAGATGTCAATGGATGTATACAATTCATCTTCAAGCAAAAACCCAGTGATGTTCTTTGAAAAATTTGAGTGGATCAGCCTCTTTTACATTCTGGTCCAATTTGATGATTTGTACTGCAACCTTATCTTTCTTTACCGTAGTAACCCTGAGCTTTTTCCTACTTGCAGCCCTCCCTAACAAACTCTTAAGTCCAGGAGATTGGGCTCATTGGAGGTTTTGAAATGCATGTTCTAAACCCTTTTTCTTTCTGCCCAAAACTGGAGTTTTGCAAAACTTGCACTATCTACCTTCGGTTTTTGCCAAACAAATCCTACCACCATCTCCTGCATCTAAAGAGACACTGATCTGGAGATTTTGGCCACTCCAAGAGTTATCTTAGTTCATATGGCATTCTGTCGAACACCTGGTGTGCACAGCCACTTTTGGCAAGCTCTCTGGTTTGCATTGTGGACTTGAACTCCTGACCTATCCACCTTGTCCACTGAGTGTCTTGCTACCCCTACCTCCATCCTGTGCAGTGCCAGCTCCACCCTCGAGCTCTAGAGCGCGCTGGAATTTCGTCGAGCAGGTGTCGTGCGTGCTCTGGGCGCGCCCAGAGCGCACGTTTTGCACGCGCGCGCACTACGCCGACACGCCGCACTGCCGCACTCGACGCGACCCGACCCTGGCCCCCTCTGCATAGCTGAACCGCGCACTAGCCGCCCCCTGCTCCACGGTATCTCTGACGCCCTGCTGCGCCGCTGGCCGCGCCCTTGGCGGCACGCCGGCGTCGGCAGCGGATTCCACCGTGGACGGCGCCGCCCAAACCACCAGCGCGCGCCAGCTGCCTCAGAGCACAGGCCGTGCTTATCCTCCCGCTCGTCGCAACGCTTTCGTCGCCGCCACGATGCCCTGCAACTACAGGAAAGTGGTCGCCGGCGATCTTATCTTGTGCCGCCACAGAGCCAGCCTCGCCACGCTATATAAAGGGACCCCGAGCCCCTCCGAGCACCCAGGCGACATCAGACACTCCCCGTAGAGCTTCCCACGCAGTAGATCGGCCCGTGGTGGCCGTCTTCCTCAACTCCGGCCAGCTCGGCCGCCGCCAAGCTCCGGTGCGATTCGTCGCAGCCGGCCACCCATTCGCCAATCCAGCGCCACCAAGAACTTCCCCGTAGTCTTGCGGAGCTGCCCAGCTACCCAACTTCGGTCGGAGACCACCGGAGCACCAAAGTCACTTCACCAGCGTAGCTTTCCTCCGCCGCGGAGCTCGCCGCCGGCGATCCCTGCCACCTCCGTCGACCCATCAACCACCCAAAGGACCGCCTCGGTCTAGCCGTTCCATCCCCGCCCCTGGATGCCCGTGAGGCGCTGCCGTTCGTCGACGGCGATCGCCGGAGCCCCACTCCCGTCGGGCAGTAGGGAGGAGAAGGAGGGAAGAAACGGTCAAACCTGACCAGTGGGCCCTCTGGACCCACTATCAGCGACTCGCACGTCCGCCCTCCCTCTGTTTAAGTGAAGGCGCAAAACCCCGCGTACGTTTCTCTGCTGCGAAAGCGTTTTTCCCTCGAAGCGTTTTCCTTTTTCGGTTTTTTTATAAAAACAGATATTTGACCAAACTTTGACTGGCTATAACTTTTAAAATAAAACTCCAAATGAGTTGATTGTTTTTCCTACCTCTCTCAAATTTCATCTAGTTTATTTTAAGATTTATTTCAAAAATATTTGAGACAGGTTTTGGTACTGTGTTTGAAATATTTGTATTTGTGTATTTTGCAAAATAGGATTTTTGGAGGAAAAGGAAAGCTTCAAATAAGTGCATCCTTTGCATACTCTTGAAGGCAAGCATTTCTGAACTCTAGCATAATATTTTGTTGTGGTGTTTGGATGCAATCACAACACCTTTTGACTTGGAGTATGTGATAGTTTATGTATCGTTATGGTCTCGTGTATGAGTACACTTTGGAGTTGTTTGTGGCCAGCAATGGATACACTAATGATTTGGATCATCCTCGTGAGCTTCTCTTGCACACCGGTAGGAAGCCGGGAAAGTCGTGGTCTTGGGTAGACACGAGCTTGTCCCTAATCCCTCGTCGAGACGAGTATGCCCGGCATAGCATGGTGAGGCTCGAGGAGTGGTGATTTATTTCACTAGTGGTAATATTGTTGGTGGATACTTGGACCACCTGAGTCGGTTGTAGACCGAGTCTTGATCAATAGCTTCCTTCTTTGTCGGTACCACCATTTGTCCCTGCAGGGGACAGGGTATGGTTCAGTAGGTTGTCAACCCCTTTCCAAAACACACACCGTACAGAGAGGCCGTGATTATTTTCTTATAAGCCCTTTCTGTGGCGTCACTCAGACGCCCGACTGCGGCATTATTATTCTGCATTTTCAGCTTGAGGAGTCTTTCAGACACTCGTTTGGCACCTGTATTATTATTCTGCATTTTCCGCTCGAGGAGTCTTTCAGACACTCGTTTGGCACCTGTATTATTATTCTGCATTTTCCGCTCGAGGAGTCTTTCAGACACTCGTTTGGCACCTGTATTATTATTCCGCATTTTTTCCGCTCGAGGAGTCTTTCAGACACTCGTTTGGCACCAGTATTACTATTCTGCAGTTTCCGCTCGAGGCGTCATTCGGACCCTCGCTTGGCACCCAGTATTTTACTTTGAATTATTTTAACCACATGTGTGCATCATGGTTTTCGTACCTTTTCGTGACAGGCGTGTGATCACATAATAATCCAGAGCATGTTTTTGATTTATTATACCCGTGTTCTTTATGTTTGCGAGTACATTCAAACGTACTCACTGGCTGGTCCCTGGCTATTGTCTTGGCCAGATTCCTTGCTTGGAGATAAGCATCGCGGTGTCAACCTCGGAACCTACGCGTTGACGTTTGCAGCCTCGCGAAGATAGGAATTATCCTGGTCAGCTGTTCTTGTGGAAAATGGAGTCCCATAGATGCCGATGTACCCAACCGCTTCCGCCCTCAACCATTAGAAACCAAGTGTTGTACTCCTAGGCCTAAATGGTCTTGTACTACATATTTTTGTACCTGCTTGGATTTCCTTGTATCAAGTTGGTGCCTCATCAGCTAACAGTAATCCTGGGGCTGGTGAGCTCACAGGCCGTATTTCTGGGAATTTATATCCTGAAAATCCGGTCGTGACACGGAGGCGACCCTCGAGGGGATGGGGGAGACCTCCCCTTGCGCAAGGCTGACCTCCTCTGCCCCATGCCTAACGACGACGATGAGACCGATGACCTCCAGAGGGGCGAGCCGCCCGTGATCCCGATGAGGGGCAGGTCGGTGTTGGTCTCCAAAGATGACACCCCTGCTCTGACTCTGCCTGGGGCTGCTTCTGGTCCATCCGCTGCCTCTCCTCCTACTCTTGGCGCCCGCACGTCTGCGCCTCAGGCTGCGAGGCTCTCCGGCTTCAAGCTCACGAAGCGGAGGGATTACGCTACGATAGACCTGTAAGTGCTCTTCCCTTGTCCCGTTCTTGCCTCTACTGCTTGACCTTGACGCTTCTCCGTTGTGCGATTAGGCCGACGCCTGCGGCGAAGAAGAGGAAGGAGGAAGCGGTCGTGCTGCTCGGGACCAACCTGCCTGCCGCGGCTGCGTCTCCCTCCATGGAGAAGGGCAGCGTTTGCGCTCATGTCTCTCCGGCTCGGTCGTCCTCGCGAGGCCTGGGGGAGAATCCTCGGGAGGAGTCACCCCCGTGGCCCCGCTAACTCCGGAGGCACCGGTGTCCGGCTCGGCTGCTGAGGTCTCCAAAGCTGAGGAGCCCCCAGTCTCCCAGGCTATGGTAACGATTCCGCCTCCTCTCCCTCCTGTTGCACCGCTGGCTCTAGGTCCTTCTGCCTCCCCTGACATCTTGGAGCGCGCTCTTTCTGAGATGACCCCGCTGCGAGAAGACCTTCAGGGCGCCGACCCCTGCCTGGTAGCTGGGCGTCTGGAGCTGGTCTCTGGCTGGCTTCATTCTGAGCCAGGCCGCGGCGACCTCCGAGAAGGAGAAGCAGGCCACCGCCCAGGCAGCGGCCGCTCGCGAGGCGGCGCTGAAGGAAGTCGAGGCCACCCAGAATCGCTGCCAGGTGCTGGAGGCTGAGCTGAAGACCATGCGCACTAAGCATGCGGAAGAAGCCCGCAGCCGCAAGGCGGAGGAGGAGAAGATGAAGGCCCGGGAGGACGCCATCAAGGGCCGCGACGCCGAGCTGGAGGAGTTGGTGAAAGCGCAGGCCGCGACGCAGCCGGCTGAAGAAGCTGGAATAGAAGGTGGAGGCGGGGAAGGCTGATCTTGACGCCAAGGTGAAGGTCCTGGCTGAGGACCGCGAGGCCTTCAAGCTCCTCGAGGTGAGGGCTCGGAAGGCGCTGAAGTCGCTCTACAAGAAGGGCTTGGAGGAGCCGCTGGCCACCAGCAATGAGGGCCCGGCCCAGCTGCTTCCTTATCTGGTTGATGCGCTTGAGGACGTCGTGAGTGGTATCGGCCCCATGGCAGAGGGGGAAGCCCGCGTTCTTTCCTCGGCCGCGTTGATGCGCGTCCTCAGCCACCTCCATCTTCACGACCCTGCCGCCCGCCTTGACGAGCTGCTGGAGCCTGTGGACGATGAGCACTGCGCAGCCGCCGCCGCAGTCGTGAAGGGCCAGGTGGAGGCCCTGATGGAGAAGTTTCGTGCCTTCGCTCCCGTGCCTTCGACCGGTGGTGCTATTGATCCCGCCACTCCGGCAGGCGGGGCAGGTGAAGGCGACGCCACCATGGAAGGAGCATCCCTTGCGGGCGACGGCGGTGTCCAGGGATGACTTGCTTGCGGCTCTTTTCTTGTTTGAACTCCTGCAATATGTACCGTGCCTCGTGGAGGCGTTTAAACTTGCGTTTGGTATTGGGGAACAATATGGTTTGTAATATTTTCTTTGAGATTTTGCGATTTCCTTCCCATTTGCTTTATGTTCTACGTCGGCAGAGCCCGACCCCGCGCATACCTCAACCGTCATTGGGTCGTCCGGATCACCAGGACGAGACCAAGGAGTGAGGGGCTACATGACCAGTTAGGCTCCTGAGTCGCGATGCTCAGGAGTCCCCCTTGACGTGCAAACAGCTTACGGAAGGGAGATGCAGGGGTAGGTCTAGTGTTCTACGTCGGCAGGGCCTGACCTCGCGCATACCTCAACCGCTGTTGGGTCGTCCGGATCACCAGGACGAGACCAAGGAGTGAGGGGCTACGTGGCCAGTTAGGCTGCTCAGTCGCGATGCTCAGGAGTCCCCCTTGACGCTCAAACGACCTTCCTACCTTTGCCCTCGCTGAGGCTCGGCTCGGGAGGGGCGCGCGATGACCAGGTCCGGGGGACCTGGCTGGGTGGCATACGCTTGGGCGTGACCCGAGCGCAGCCCCAGTGTCCAGCCCCCTCGTGCGACTCTCCCGAGGGGAGGTGTTGTGATGAGGCCAGACAATGAGCTCAAGGGCTCCCTGAGGTTGATACGGCCGTGAGGCCGCCCTCAGTTGTTTATCACCAGGACGGAGCATGGCGCTTCCGCACTTGCACGGGCATAGCCGCTCCTCGGCAGTGTCGACGGCCAGCACGGAGCATGGTGCTTCCACTGGTACGTGGGAGGGGACTCCCTACTACGGAGAGCCCCCGGGGGCGTGTACAGCCCCGCCCTGACACGTGGCTTGCACGGCAGGGCTAGACGAGGTGTGTCTGGGCACTCATGAGCCAGCGCGGGACTCACGAGGCCCTACCTCAAGGCGGGATGCGCCTGGTCTTGGTTCTTGGTGGTTGTGGTGGTCCTGCGAGATGGTTAGACAACCTGCGCCGAACGAATCTCCTGAGGCTATCGCATGATTAGGCCAAGCACCAACGACCCCAGGAGGTGACGGGAACGGGGCCGGCCCACCAGACAGAGCTTAGCCGTTGGATTTATCGACGCTGCAGGGACGGGCCCGAGCACAGACGCCGTTCCTAGCCTCGTTATGCAAAGGATCCTGAAGAAAGACGCTCGGCGCGCGGCTCTCATGGTGGGTGAAAATCAAGCAGGTGATAACCATAGATAGATTACGCACGGAAAGCGAACTAGCTCAGACAAATGCAAGAACGATACATACCACTGGGCTGGACCCGAGCGGCTTGGGGGTGATGCAGCCTGAGGGGCGCTCCCAGCAGAGTAAGCTAAAGACGTAAAAGGATACATGCCGCAGGGACAGACCCACGCGGTCTGGGAAAGATGCAGCCCGAGGGGCGCTCCCAGCTAAATAAACTCGGAAAATGTCACCTGGTTCAGTTGTCGAAGGGCTGTTGAGGTAGCTGAAGACGCGTGGTGAAGGGGTTGCTCCTCACGAGCCTCCGGGACCCTAAGCCTCGGGAGGCTCTACGGGTCCAGGCGGTTCCCTGAGGACCGTCTTCATCTCCGTCAGGACTGCGTGATGCCTGGCCTCCTGAGCCGCCAGGATGCTCCGCAGTTTGTGCTGGAAGGCGGATGCCATGCTCGGCAGGCCAAACGGCATGCTGACGTAGCTGTGAGGTGGGCCCTCGCAGCGTCCCATGCGCGAAGGCCAGAAGTGCTCCTGAGATGCGGCCCTGTTGAGCCCTTGGATGTCGATGGAGACGTGCAGCCCGCCATCCTCGCCTGGATGGGGAGCCGTGCCAGGTGAGCGGCGGTCGCTGCGCATGGCTCTCGCATCCGGCAGTTCCTGAGTGGTCTTGGCAATGAACTCCTGAGTGTCGGGCGCTCCTCGTCCGGTATCCTCTTGAGGGAAACGTGCTGCAAAGCATGCCTCCACGTGGTGCCCGAGGGCCTCCCTCGTGATGTTGGCAAGGTCGGAGGCCCTCCAGAAGAGAGCCCCCGAGCCCTGCCCGAGGAGGGCACCTGGCGCGCCTTCCTATGCGAGGGAGGGAGGCGCCCCAGGTGCGGGCGCAGATCCTGACGTGGCTCCACTTGCAGCGCCGCTCTCCTGAGGCCCTGTGCGGAGTAGCCGCTTCTTCTTCTTGGGGACGACCTCTGGAGGGTACTGTGCTGCATTGCTATCGGGGTCTTCGATTGACACTGCTTGGAAGGCGTGCTTGTGGGAGCACACCGCATATCTTTCTTCACAGGGGACTGTGGTGATTCCGCAGCTCCCTGGCATCTTGAGGACGTTGTAGCCGTGGCGTGTCACTACCATGAACTTGGCCAGGGCCGAATACCCGAGGATGGCGTTGTACGGCAGACGGATGTGGGCAACGTCAAAGTCGATGAGCTCGGTGCGGTAGTTGTTGCGCTGTCCGAAGGTGACAGGGAGGTGGACCTGCCCTATCGGGGTGGTGGAGCCGTCGGTCACTCCTGAGAAGGGCTTGGTAGGCTGGAGTTGATCGTATGGCACTTGGAGGTTGTCGAACGTCTCGACGGACAGGACGTTAAGCCCTGCGTCGCCGTCGATGAGGGTCTTGGTTACTTGCACGTTGCTGATGACGGGTGAGCAAAGCATAGGGAGGGCGCCGGCGGTGGCCGCGCACTTGAGCTGATCTGCCGAGCTAAAGGAGATGGTGCGCTTGGACCACCTAAGCGGGCGTGTGGCCTCGAGCCTGGGGAGGACTGCGTTCACCTCACGAGCAAACTGCTTGAAGATATGTTGAGACGCTGGGGCCTGATCTTCGCCCAAGATGCAGGCGATAGCACGCGGCTCCTGGAAGCCCCCAGCCCCCTCGTCCTGATGGTGGTCATCGTTCCTTCCTTGTGGTGGCGGCAGCGGTGGAAGTCCAGCATTGCCCTGAGGGCGGTCCTCGCGACGTTGATCCCTCCATGCGCCCTCACGAGGTTGGTCCTGCCAGCGATCTTCGCGAGGCCGGTCGCGCCACTCCTGGCGAGGGCCACGATCGTCCCAGCGTCCTCTGCCACGTCCTCCTCCTCGGCCATAGCCCCGGTCGTTGTGCTCGGGGCATCGACCGATGCATCTGTCCCGAATGGCCCTGAGCTCTTGACAGTCAGTAGTGTTGTGGCTGTGGACGTTGTGGAAGGCGCAGAACGGTCGGCTGCTCTTAGACGACTCGGGAATGACCCGGCCACGCTTTGTCTCCTTCTCCACTGCAAGCACGGCCACTCCCTTGCGCTTCACGTCCTTGGCCTTGGCCTTCTTCTCCTCAGTGTCGGCAGCCGGGAGCTCGAGGAGGGAAAGGCACCCTTCCTCAGCTCTTGCGCACTTGGTTGCCAGGTTGAACAGCTCCAAGATCGTGCACAGCTCCTCGTGGATGGTGAGCTCCTCCTTCATCTTGACGTCACGGATGCCATCAGAAAACGCGGAGATGGTGGCCTCGTCCGTCACCTTGGGGATCTTGAGGTGAACGTTGTTGAAGCGCTGGATGTACTTTTGCAGGGTCTCTCCTGGCTGCTGCTTGATGCGGCGCAGTTCACCTGCGGTCGGAGGGCGGTCACGAGTGCCCTGGAAGTTGCCGACGAAGCGGTCGCGCATCTCGTTCCAGGAGGAGAAGGAGCCTGGGGGCAGGTTCAGGAGCCACGAGTGAGCACCATCCTTGAGAGCCATGGGGAACCAGGTCGCCATGACTTTTTCGTCGCCGTTGGCCGCCTCGATGCTCAACTCGTAGAGCTGCAGGAACTCTGCGAGGTCGGGGGTGCCGTCATAGCGAGGAGGCAGGTATGGCTTGAACTTACCCGACCACGCGACGCTACGCAACTCAGGGGTGATGGCGCGGCAGCCTGCGGTAGCCACCGGGACCCTTTGCTGATGTGGAGCCTGCCCTTGATATCCGCGCACCGCCACCGCAGGCGGAGCATGGTCTTGTCGTAGTGGTGTTGGGAGCGCGGGAGTGTTCTCTTGCGGACGAGGAACTTCTTGGCAGCTTCCTTCTTCTCGCTCAGGCGCCCGGCGCGGTGGGTCACGCTGGGGGGCCGCACGCCTTGGCGCCAGGACACCGTCTTGGTGCAGAGGCGGTGGAGGCGCTCTGTGCGCCACGTTGCCTGCAGTTGGCGGAGGGCGAGGCAGCGAGAGAGATGGCGCTGATGAGCTCGGCGATGGGGTCCAGCCAGTCCTCATAGAGGTCGTCAACGGGGCGGTAGCACAGGAGCTCACGTGCCATGAGCAGCGCGGCCTGCGCGTCCGTGGGAGCGTGGCGAGCGTGAGACGACGAGCCGGCCGGAGTCAGCGACGGAGTGGCAGTGCGGCCGTCCCGCTGCACCGAGCGGTGCAGCAAGGATGCTTGCTGCTCGTTTCCCGCCGGGCCGGTGGCGGCGTTGGCTGCAGGTGACGGAGAATGACGGGGAGGCCCGCTGACAGGAGCGGTCTGAGCGACGCGGGCGGCCATGGAGACGACTGAGCGACGAGACGGGGATCGACGGAAGGAAAGCTTCGCCGCACCCCTACCTGGCGCGCCAAATGTCGGATTTCTGGTTCCGGCAAAATCCTCGAGGTTCGAACACTAGGGTGCGCACGAAGATATCCCCCTACCTGATCACGCCCTCAGCCTCACCGCGATCTAAAAGCCTAGCTCGACGAACCCGCGACACAAGAGACACGAGGTTTATACTGGTTCGGGCCACCGTTGTGGTGTAATACCCTACTCCAGTGTGGTGTGGTGGATTGCCTCTTGGGCTGAGGATGAACAGTACAAGGGGAAGAACAGCCTCCTGAGGAGAGGTGTTCTTGTGCTTGGTGAACTTGTGTGGGTGAGGATGGATCTGGTCCGAGGTGAGATGAGTTGCCTCCTACTGTGGTGGCTAGTCCTATTTATAGAGGCCCTGGTCCTCTCCCCCAATATTGAGAGGGAAGGGAGCCAACAACGGCCAAATTTGAAGGGAGACAACTAGTATAAGATATCCTCACTAAAGGTGGTCTTCGCCTACCAAAGGCTCTCGTGGTGACGCCGTCTTGGGCTCCACGGTGACCTCCATCCTGCTGTCCTGCTGGTCTTGGTCTTCTTGCACCGATATGGAAACCTTTGCCCGATGCCTCGGGACTCCTCGCCTGCGCTTGCCCCCTTAGCACCAAAGAGGAAACGAGGACACTAGGCGCGCTGGCGCCCTCCTGGCCTTGGTCGCACGGCTGACGTCGTAGGAACCTCGCGAGGTTCCCTTGCCTTGATCTCTCCGCCCCTCGCGAGCCAGCCTGGTGAGGCCGCTCTCGAGGAGGTCTTGTGTCGTCCGCCTCGCGAGGCTTGGCCCCTCGCGAGGGTCTTGAATGTTTGCTGGTGAAGATGGGTCGTACAGGGCCGCTGGCGGAGCCACGCCATGGGCCGCACGTAGGCAAGTCTGGGGACCCCCGTTCCCAGGAGGCCAACACAAAAAATAGTATAAAAAGTTGCCAAAGTATGTAAAGGTTCTAGAATATTGGCATGGAACAATCAAAAATTATAGATACGACGGAGACGTATCAGCATCCCCAAGCTTAATTCTTGCTCATCCTCGAGTAGGTAAATGATAAAAAAGATAATTACTGATGTGGAATGCTACCTAGCATAATCTTGATCATGTAATCTAATCATGGCATGAATATTAAGACATGAGTGATTCAAAGCAATAGTCTATCATTTGACATTAAGACAATAATACTTCAACCATACTAATAAAGCAATCATGTCTTTTCAAAATAACATGGCCAAAGAAAGTTATCCCTACAAAATCATATGGTCTGGCTATGCTCCATCTTCACCACAGAAAGTATTCAAATCATGCACAACCCCGATGACAAGCCAAGCAATTGTTTCATACTTTTGACGTTCTCAAACCTTTTCAACTTTCACGCAATACATGAGCATGAGCCATGGATATAGCACTATAGGTGGAATAGAATATGATGGTGGAGGTTGTGTGGAGAAGACAAAAAGGAAGAAAGTCCCACACTAACGCGGATAATCAATGGGCTATGGTGTAGCGACCCGACCTCAGGCGGTCAAGTCTCTGTGTTCAGTGTCATCCTTGGATCGATAATGCTGACACACACAGTACTCGAAGTATTTATAACAGAGTAGCAATCACACACTTATTACATCGAATGTCTCAAAAGAGAACTTATTACAATAAATATGGCTTAAGGCCATCTAAAAGCGATAAAAGCGGAAGGCTTGGAAGATAAAATGAGCCCATCAACTCCAACGGCATAACCGAGTGCATGAGAAACGACCTATCGCACCTTACTCCTCGTCTGAAAAGTCTGCAACATGATATGTTGCAGCCCAAAAATGGGTCAGCACATGGAATATGCTGGCAAAATAACACAGTAGAGCAATGAATAGATAAATGCTATCACTACATGCATATTTGGTTGGTGGAGGCTCTATGGTTATAATGTTTTTGCGAAAAGCCAATTTTTTCCTACAACAAAGGAATATACTTTATTTTACTATCATGGTGGTTGAAACATTGAGAATGGTACCCCCATCTCAATCCCAGTTAAAAGTAATTATCAACCCAAAAATTAATTTAGAGTGATGAGATCCATATGATAATCCAAGAACCAGATACTCAAGATGTCCATAACCGGGGACACGCCTAACCATGATTAGTCTGTACACTCTGCATAGGTTTGCGCAGTTTTCCCACAAGACTCGATCTCCTCCGTTGGATTTCTAAGACTGCAAGGTGTTTGAGAAACGGATGACCGAGACACAGTCTTTCAGAAGAATTAACTCTAACCCCGGGTAGACAGTACCGACCTACATCCCCTACATCTACTAGCCTACCACTTGAAGAGGTTATGCAACCTACTCAACTATGCTAGAGCCCATAATAGCTTGTGGCTGCACACGAAAGTTTCTAGCATGAATAACCTTATGATCCCTTTGAGCCTGGGTGACGGACCATAGGAGGATCACACGGTATAACCCCGGGATCTCCTAGGACAATACTGGTATAACCCTAGGTGCCCAAAACCAACAATCCACCCAGATGAGTATTAAAGTTGCCACCTTAAATTGAACCATTAATTAAACACTCACATCTGTCATGGATACACTCAAACCCAATCCACGTCTACGAGCATAGCATAGCGGTATAAGCATAACGTAGAAGTAACTCCCAATGGTTTGATAATAAAACAGGTAATATGTTCTACCTCATCAACTACTTCCCGATACCCACATATTAATCACATCCTAATCATGCAGTGGTTGAGGATTGTAACTAATGCATAAAAACTGTGTATGAAAGAGTATGATCAATGTGTTACTTGCCTTGCTGACGATCTGCAAAACCTAGTGACTCGTAGTAGCACGCTTCGCACTCCGGGAATTCAATCGCAAACAAACAATAGCATACATAAGCAATCAAGAAAAGAAGCATGGGTAAAACTCAAATAAGAATACCTAGCCAGAAAGTTCAACTGAAGAACTCCGGTTTACAAAAAGAATCAAATCAAACGGAGCAACGAACCACAAACCACGAAAGAAACAAGATCCGATTACTAATCTGGACTAAAGTCAAATTTTACAGTACCAAAATCTTGTTCAAGTTGGTTAAACAGAAAGAGGGCTTCGAAACGAACATCTAGGCGCTTGTTTCACCTGATTTGGATAAACGAGCGAAAAGATATACAAGATCGAAGATTAGCGCAGAAATCGCGATCGGAAATAATCGCGGAAAAACCCTGGAAAAAGAAAAACTGACGAACAGGCTAACGAACGAACGTTCGCTGTCTGCGACTAACCGACGAACAACGTTTGTTAAAACGAACGTACGAACGAACGTCCGCTAAATAAATAAACTGAAGGAAAACCGAACGAAACGATATATTTAAAAAAACTAAATCTAGGGTTTTAAAAAAACCAATGTTTTTCCTGAGAAAACTGGACGATGGTGGCGGCTACCTCGGCGTCGGCAGGATCGGCGGCGGGGACTCCAGCGGCGGCGGGCGGGGTTAGTGGCGGCGGGCGGCGGCTTCGCGGGGCGGCGGCGCGGCGGGCGGCGCTAGGGTTTCGGGCGGGGCTGGTGGCTTCGCGGGCCTCGGGCCTCGCCTTATAAAGCCGGCCGCGCGGTGTCCTAGTCGGGCACGGCCCGTTAGGTTGGTGCTTTTAAACCTGACACAAAAAAAAAAGAAATACTAAACAGACTCCAAAATCCTGAAATAAATTTTCACGGTCCTCTAATAATATTCCGGACAAAGTGAACATTTATTTGGGCCTCTAATGCAATTTGAAAAACGCATATCTTTTTCCTAATTCAAATAAAATTGCAATAAAATCCAAATAAAATTTATTCATTTTATTTTAATATTTTTCCTCCAATATTTCACTTATTTTTGGAGAAGTCATATTATCGCCTCTCATATATTTTATTATGAAATATTTTCGGAGAGAAAAATTATTAAAACCAAAATGATCCTTGCCTCAATATTTGATAAAATTCAAATATGAAGAACGTGAAACCCCCAACTCTCTCCGTGGGTCCTTTAGTTGCTTAGGATTTCGAGGATCGCGAAATGAAATGCAATAGAATATGATATGCATGAATGACCTATGTATAACATTCCAAATTGAAAATTTGGGATGTTACAAACCTACCCCCCTTAAGATGAATCTTGTCCTCGAGATTCGGGTTGGCTAGAAAATATGTGTGGGTGGTCCTTGCGTAGATCATCCTCTCTTTCCCAGGTGGCTTCCTCCTCGGCATGGTGGCTCCACTGAACTTTACAAAACTTGATAACCTTGCTGCAAGTAACTCGGCTGGAAAACTCGAGAATTTTGACAGGTTTCTCCTGATATGTCAAATCACTATCCAACTGAATTGCTTCCCGGGGCACTGTATCTCTCAGTGGAATATCGGGCATCTCTGCATGGCACTTCAACTGGGAAACGTGAAACACATCATGAACTCCTGACAGTCCTTCGGGTAACTCCAACTTGTAGGCAACCTCTCCCATGCGTTCCAAAACACGGTACGGTCCTACAAATCTCGGGGCTAACTTTCCCTTGACTCCTTAACTCCTCGCAGGGGTGACACTCGTAGATATGCCCTGTCTCCGACTTCAGAGGCTATTCTTGCATTTCGAGTCTGCATAACTCTTATGTCGGGACTGATCTACCTTCAGTCTATCTCGAATCAGCTTAACCTTCTCTTCAGACTCCTTAATCAAATCCAGTCCAAACAATTGGCGGTCTCCAACTTCATCCCACATCAACGGTGTTCGGCATCTTCTTCCATACAGGGCTTCGAACGGTGCCATCTTCAAACTAGCCTGGTAGTTGTTGTTGTATGAGACCTCCGCGTAGGGCAGGTTGTCATCCCAACTAGATCCATAATCTAGCGCACAAGCTCTCAACATGTCCTCCAGAATCTGATTGACTCTCTCAGTCTGTCCATCTGTCTGTGGATGAACAGTTGTACTGAACTCTAGTCTGGTTCCCAAAGTCTGGTGCAGCTGGTGCCAAAACTTGGAGGTAAACTATGTTCCTCTATCTGATACGATGGTCCTCGGAACTCCATGCAGACATACGATCCTGGTCATGTATATCTTGGCCAACATCGCACTTGTATAGGTGGTTTCACTGGGATAAAGTGAGCTACTTTGGTCAAGCGATCCACTACTACCCAGATAGAATCATATCCCGATCGGGTCCTGGGTAATCCGGTGATAAAATCCATGCCAAGCTTATCCCACTTCCATTCGGGTATCGGCATAGGCTGTAGTAATCCTGCTGGCTTCTGATGTTCTGCCTTCACTCTCTGCATACATCACATACGGCTACATACTCGGCAATATCCTTCTTCATTCCAGTCCACCAGAAACGCTCCTTCAAATCCAAATACATCTTGGTGTTTCCGGGGTGTATCGAGTATGGCGAGTCATGGGCTTCGTGAAGTATCAACTTCCTGATCTCTGCCTTATTGGGCACATAAACACGGTCCTCGAACCACAAGGTGTCGTGCTCGTCCTCACGAAAACCTTTAGCTTTTCCTTCACTCGTCTTCTCCTTTATTTCAGCAATTTATTTGTCATCCTTCTGAGCGTCTCTAATCTTTTCCAACAATGTTGACTGAACCTCCAATGTTGCAACAAAACCTCTAGGAACTATCTCCAAACGTAGCTCCCTGAGATCTTCTGCTAACTCCCTTGGCAATCCTCCTATTACTATGGTATTGGCATAACCCTTCCGGCTCAAAGCATCTGCTACGACATTGGCCTTGCCTGGATGATAGTGCAACTTCATATCATACCCCTTTATGAGCTCCAACCATCTCCTTTGCCTGAGGTTCAGCTCCTTCTCGGTAAAAATGTACTTCAAACTCTAGTGATCCGTGTACACATCACAACGGTTTCCAATAAGAAAATGTCTCCAGGTCTTGAGTGCATGCACTACGGCTGCTAACTCCAAATCATGCGTGGCATAATTCAACTCATGCGGTCGAAGTTGTCGTGAGGCATATGAAACAACTCTTCCGTCTTGCATAAGTACTCCTCCAAGTCCTAAGCGTGAGGCGTCGCAATACACTTGGAAATCCTTGCGTATATCCGGCAGGATTAGCACTGGGGCTGTAGTCAAACATTTCTTCAACTCCTGGAAACTTGCTTCACATTCCACTGTCTAATGGAACTTGGTATCTTTCTTCAACAATGCCGTCATAGGCTTCGCAATCTTGGAGAAATTCTCAATAAATCTCCGGTAGTATCCCGCGAGTCCAAGAAAACTGCGGATCTCTCCAACTGAGGTGGGTGCCAACCACTTGGTGACTGACTGAACCTTGGTAGGATCCACTGCTATACCTTCTCCTGATATAACATGTCCAAGAAATCCAACTTCCTTCAACCAGAACTCACATTTGTTGAACTTGGCATATAACTGATGTTCCCTGAGCTTCTCGAGAACCAAACGCAAATGCTCCTTGTGTTCCTCTTCATTCTTCGAGTATACTAAAATATCATCAATAAACACCACAACAAACTTATATAAGAACTCCATGAACACTTTGTTCATCATACTCATGAAATAGGCAGGGGCGTTAGACAGTCCAAATGACATAACCGTATACTCATATAACCTGTACCTTGTGGTGAATGCTGTTTTTGGTATATCCTTTTCTCGAATCTTCAGCTGGTGATATCCTGATCGCAAATCGATCTTCGAAAACACTTTAGCTCGTTGCAGCTGGTCAAACAAATCATTGATCATCGGCAGTGGGTACTTGTTCTTGATCGTCACTTCATTCAACGCATGATAATCGACAACCATTCTCAATGATCCATCCTTCTTCTCAACCAAGAGCACTGGAGCTCCCCATGGTGATGAACTTCATCGGATGTAACCTTTCTCCAACAACTCCTTAATCTGCTTCTTGATCTCTTCCAGATCATTTGCGGGCATCCGGTACGGTCTCTTCGATATTGGCCCGGTGCCTGGCAATAGCTCTAACAAAAACTCAATATCTCGATCTGGCGGCATGCCTGGTAACTCCTTGGGAAATACATCGGGGTAATCCTTCACTACCGGCACTTCCTCCTGAACAACTCCTGAGAGAGAATTTACTTGAGTCCTCCTAGGCGCATGCCTAGATACATACTTGATCCTTTTTCCCTCCGGGGTGGTGAGTAGAATTGATCTGCTAGCACAGTCAATGTTTCCTCCATACTTCGATAACCAATCCATTCCTAGTATCACATCCAATCCTTGTGACTCCAAAATTACTAGGTTTGAGGGGAAAACATGGCTACCAATGGTTAAGGGTATCCGATCGCACCATCGGCTGGCCATATACTCTGCACCGGGTGGGCTCACTAGCAAGGGTGTCCTAAGGGCTGAGGTGGGTAACTTAAACTTGTCCACAAATCCCCTTGAAATGTATGAATGCGATGCACCGGTATCAAATAAAACAAGGGAGGTAAATGACTTAACCAAAAACTTACCGATAACTGCATCAGGCTGCTCTTCGACCTCCTCCACGTTCACATGGTTCACTTGTCCCCTATTGAAAGGGTTATGCTTCTTCCCAGAGCTTCCATTGCCATTTCCATTCTTCAATTCCGGACAATCATTGGCATAGTGCCCAGTCTTCCCACACTTGAAACAGGTAATGTGACTTTGGTCCTTCTTGGCGGGTGTGGCCGGGTTAGAGCGGTTATGATTGCTGCTTGCTCCATTCCCATTTCCATTCTTGGGGCCGCTATGGTTATGCGAACTACCTCCATTGTGAGTGTGGCCTCCATGGTTATGGGTCAATCCTCCCGAGTTCGGGGTAAATGAGGCTTCTGCTGAGCTCCAGAATTGTACTTTCCTTGTCCATACTTCCTCTTGCGGCTCTCAATCTGCTGCTGCTTCCCTTCAATCATAAGAGCCTTGTCTACCAACTCCTGGTAGTTGTTAATATGTTGCCACCATCAACTGCATGCCCATCTCATCATTAAGCCCTTCCATAAACTTCTCTTGCTTCGTGACATCTGTGGCCACATCATCAGGGGCATAACGAGATAGCTTACTAAACTCATCTACGTACTGGGCCACAGTACGATTTCCCTGGCGCAAGTTGTGAAACTCACGCTTCTTCATGCTCATAGCTCCAGTTGAGACATGGGCGGTGCGGAATGCTTGTTGAAACTGATCCCAAGTGATATTGGCTATAGGGAAAGTGGCTCTGTAATTCTCCCACCATGATGATGCTGGTCCATCCAATTGGTGTGCGGCAAAACGCACCTTCTCAGCATCAGTGTAACCTGCGGTTGTCAACTCTCTTACAATCTTGCGTAACCAGTCATCAGCAACTATTGGCTCGGTGCTACAGGAAAACACCGGCGGCTGCAACCTCAGAAAACAGGCTAAGTTCTCAACTGGAGGTGGTGGCGGTGGGTTGTTGTTGTTGTTGTTGTTGCCTTGGTTCTGAACTAGTATCTGCATCAAGGCATTCTGCTGCTGGATCAACTGGGTGACCTCCGGTGGGAAGACAAATCCGGTGTCACATCTTGGAGGCATCTGATGGGTTTTAGAGGGGAGAGATTAGAATATAAATGAGGTCTAGGGAGAAAACACTACCCATATGCACATGAGACAAACACAATCATATCACACCAATCAATTCAATCAAGGGCATACATTCGGTCTAGAACTATCATTACAGAAGTGCTCGGACTACTACTATATACATGGGGGAATACTACTAATCATATGGTGGTCATCTAGAAATATTGATCGGTGGAAGACTCCATGATATCTGCTCCAGCTTCATCTTCATAATCATCATCACTATCGTCGGTGTCGGAGTCGGTGTCGTCGATGATGATGTAGTCTTCAGAATGAATTTCCTTGGGTTCGTCGTCTTCTCCTCCTGGCGCGGGGTCTCCCATGAAAACTCCTAGCTTCCTTGTTAGATCGTCATTCTTCTCCACAAGTATCGTCATTTCCTCTTCATATCCATCGCGTGTAGACTTGAGTTCCTCTTCTAGCTCTGTGATCCTAGTCATCGCCTTCTTCAAATATATCATGCCTGCGCACATCTGGTTCTCCTGGCGTCGAATGTGCTGGTTTAACTCCTGGATGAAAGCTGCTATGGACCTGTCCCTCCTGGTGCTGACTATCTCCCATTGCTCGTCTCGGCGCCCACATATTTGGTAGATAGTGTCCTTCAGCTCCTGTTTGTAGACTTCGCCGATGCGTCCCATGGCGATGTGGGCTGCCATGCTCTTTCCTAGACTCCAGGTTGGGGCAGCAAAAGAAAACTCTATGGGCTCCGTAACTGGCGTGAATGTCCTTCCTGGAACTTGAACTCGAATCATCCAGCTCTCTTCTTCTGGTAAAGTAGCGGTGTAGGTCCCGGTGAAGCTTGGTATTTCGATGTTCAGGTACCTAATGACTTCCTTCAGGTGTCGTCCAAAGGGTGTGTCTTCATCCGGTTGTGCAAACTTCTTCCTCGAGTCTGCCATCCTAAAGAGTAGAAAATGGAGAGAAGTCAGAAATGAGTAGAGAAGAGTGACCTATGGCTCATCTTAGTGGTCGTGTCCTACATTCAGCGTGTGCTCTGATACCATCTTGTAGCGACCCGACCTCAGGCGGTCAAGTCTCTGTGTTCAGTGCCATCCCCGGTTCGGTAATGCTGACACACACAGTACTCGAAGGATTTATAACAGAGTAGCAATCACACACTTATTACATCGAATTTCTCAAAAGAGAACTTACTACAATAAATATGGCTTAAGGCCATCTAAAAGCGATAACAACAGAAGGCTTGGAAGATAAAGTGAGTCCATCAACTCCAACGGCATAGCTGAGTGCATGACAAATGACCTATCGCACCTTACTCCTCGTCTGAAAAGTCTGCAACATGATATGTTGCAGCCTGAAAACGGGTCAGCACATGGAATATGCTGGCAAAATAACACAATAGAGCAATGAACAGATTAATGCTATCACTACATGCATATTTGGTTGGTCGAGGCTCTATGGTTATAATGTTTTTGCGAAAAGCCAAATTTTCCCTACAACAAAGGAATATACTTTATTTAACTATCATGGTGGTTGAAACATTGAGAATGGTACCCCCATCTCAATCCCAATTAAAAGTAATTATCAACCCAACAAATTAATTTAGAGTGATGAGATCCATATGATAATCCAAGAACCAGATACTCAAGATGTCCATAACCGGGGACACGGCTAACCATGATTAGTCTGTACACTCTGCAGAGGTTTGCGCACTTTTCCCACAAGACTCGATCTCCTCCGTTGGATTTCTAAAACTGCAAGGTGTTTGAGAAACGGATGACCGAGACACAGTCTTTCAGAAGAATTAACTCTAACCCCGGGTAGACAGTACCGACCTACATCCCCTACATCTACTAGCCTACCACTTGAAGAGGTTATGCAACCTACTCAACTATGCTAGAGCCCATAATAGCTTGTGGCTGCACACGAAAGTTTCTAGCATGAATAACCTTATGATCCCTTTGAGCCTGGGTGACGGACCATAGGAGGATCACACGGTATAACCCCGGGATCTCCTAGGACAACACTGGTATAACCCCAGGTGCCCAAAACCAACAATCCACCCAGATGAGTATTAAAGTTGCCACCTAAAATTGAACCATTAATTAAACACTCACATCTGTCATGGATACACTCAAACCCAATCCACGTCTACGAGCATAGCATAGCGGTATAAGCATAACGTAGAAGTAACTCCCAATGGCTTGATAATAAAACAGGTAATAGGTTCTACCTCATCAACTACTTCCCGATACCCACATGTTAATCACATCCTAATCATGCAGTGGTTGAGGATTGTAACTAATGCATAAAAACTAGGTATGAAAGAGTATGATCAATGTGTTACTTGCCTTGCTGACGATCTGCAAAACCTAGTGACTCGTAGTAGCACGCTTCGCACTCCGAGAATTCTATCGGAAACAAACAATAGTATACATAAGCAATCAAGCAAAGATGCATGGGTAGAACTCAAATAAGAAGACCTAACCAAAAACTTCAACTGAAGAACTCCGGTTTGCAAAAAGAATCAAATCAACGGAGCAACGAAACACAAACCACAAAACAAACAAGATATGATTACTAATCTGGACTAAAGTCAAATTTTACCGTACCAAAATCTTTTTCAAGTTGGTTAAACAAAAAGTGGGCTTCGAGATGAAGATCTAGGCGCTTGTTTCACCTGATTTAGATAAACGAGCGAAAAGATATACAAGATCGAAGATTAGGGCAGAAATCGCGATCGAAAAAAATCGCTAAAAAACCCTGGAAAAAGAAAAACTGACGGACAAGCTACCGAACAAACGTTTGCTGTCTGCCACTAACCGACGAACAATGTTCGTTAAAACGAACATACGGACGAACGTCCGCTAAATAAATAAACCGACGGAAAACCGAACGAAACGATCTATTTAAAAATAACTAGATCTAGGGTTTAAAAAAACCAATGTGTTTTCCCGAGAAAACCAGACGGTGGCGACGGCTACCTCGGCATCGGCGGGATTGGCGGCGGCGGGCGGCGGCTCCGGCGGCGGGGACTCCGGCGGCGGCGGGCGGGGTCGGCGGCGGCAGCGGCGGGCGGTGGCTTCGCGGGGCTGCGGCGCGGCGGGAGGCGGAGCGGCGGCGGCTTCGCGGGGCGGCGGCGCGGCAGGAGGCGGCACGGCGGCAGTGCGGCAGGCGGCGCTAGGGTTTCGGGCGGGGCTGGTGGCTTCGCGGGCCTCGGGCCTTGCCTTATAAAGCCGGCCGGGCGGTGTCCTAGTCGGGCACGACCCGTTAAGTCGGTGCTCTCTTTTTTTTAAAAAAAAAACCTTACGCGGAAAAACAAATAAAAGAAATACTAAACGGACTCCAAAGATCCTGAAATAAATTTTCGCGGTCCTCTAATAATATTCCGGACAAAGTTAACATTTATTTGGGCCTCTTATGCAATTTTGAAACACATATTTTTTCCTAATTCAAATAAAATTGCAATCAAATCCAAATAAAATTTATTCATTAGATTTTAATATTTTTCCTTCAATATTTCACTTATTTTTGGAGAATTCATATTATCTCCTCTCATATGTTTTATTATGAAATATTTTCGGACAGAAAATTTATTAAAACCAAAATGATCCTTGCCTCAATATTTGATAAAATTCAAATATGAAGAACGTGAAACCCCCAACTCTCTCCGTGGGTCCTTGAGTTACTTAGGATTTCGAGGATCGCGAAACAAAATGCAATAGAATATGATATGCATGAATGACCTATGTATAACATTCCAAATTGAAAATTTGGGATGTTACATATGGAGATGCCCATCAATTGATGTCAATGTGACGAGTAGGGATTGCCATCCAACAGATGCACTAAGAGCTATAAGTGTATGAAAGCTCAAACTGGAAACTAAGTGGGTGTGCATCCAACTTGCTTGCTCATGAAGACCTCGGGCATTTGAGGAAGCCCACCATCGGAATATACAAGCCAAGTTCTATAATGAAAATTCCCACTAGTATATGAAAGTGATAAGTGAAGAGACTCTCTATATGAAGAACATGGTGCTACTCTAAAGCACAAGTGTGGTAAAAGGATAGTAACATTGTCCATTCTCTCTTTTCTCTCATTTTTTCTCTTTTTTTTGTGGGCTTCTTTGACCTCTTTTTTTTATTTGGGCTTCTTTGGCCTCTTTTATTTTGATAACCTCACCTGGGACAATGTTCTAATAATGATGATCATCACACTTTTATTTACTTACAACTCAATACTAGAACAAAGATATGACTCTATATGAATGCCTCCGGCGGTGTACCGGGATGTGCAATGATCTAGCGTAGGAAAGATATCAAAAACGGACAAGCCATGAAAATATCATGCTAGCTATCTTACGATCATGCAAAGCAATATGAAAATTAATGCTCAAGTCATGTATATGATGATGATGGAAGTTGCATGGCAATATATCTCGGAATGGCTATGGAAATGCCATGATAGGTAGGTATGGTGGCTGTTTTGAGGAAGATATAAGGAGGCTTATGTGTGACAGAGCGTATCATATCACGGGGTTTGGATGCACCGGTGAAGTTTGCACCAACTCTCGAGGTGAGAAAGGGCAATGCACGATACCGAAGAGGCTAGCAATGATGGAAGGGTGAGAGTGCGTGTAATCCATGGACTCAACATTACTCATAAGAACTCACATACTTATTGCAAAAATCTATTAGTCATCGAAACAAAGTACTATGCGCATGCTCCTAGGGGGATAGATTGGTAGGAAAAGACCATCACTCGTCCCTGACCACCACTCGTAAGGAAGACAATCAATAAATAAATCATGCTCCGACTTCATCACATAACGGTTCACCATACGTGCATGCTACGGGAATCACAAACTTCAACACAAGTATTTCTACAATACACAAGTACCCACTAGCATGACTCTAATATCACCATCTTTATATCGCAAAACTATTGCAAGGAATCAAACATATCATATTAAGTGATCTACAAGTTTTATATAGGATTTTAGGACTAACCATGTGAATGACCAATTCCTCTCAAATCTCTAAATAGATATAAGTGAAGCAAGAGATTTTAATTCTTCCTACAAAAGATATGCCCACGCTCTAACAAATATAAGTGAAGCAAAAGAGCATTCTACAAATGGCGGTTTTCTATGTGAAGAGAAACAGGCAATCTAAACTTCAAATGATATAAGTGAAGCACATGAAGCATTCTATAAAGCCATACTCAAAAGATATAAGTGAAGTGCAATGAGCATTCTATAAATCAACCAAGGACTATCTCATACCAGCATGGTGCATAAAAGTAAAGTGAAAACTAAATGCAAAAGACGCTCCAAGATTTGCACATATCGCATGAACGAAACGAATCCGAAAACATACCGATACTTGCTGAAGAAAGATGGGATGCCTTCCGGGGCATCCCCAAGCTTAGACGCTTGAGTCTCCTTGAATATTTACTTGGGGTGCCTTGGGAATCCCCAAGCTTGAGCTCTTGCCTCTCCTCGTTATCCTCATATCGAGACATCCTCGATCTTCAAACACTTCATCCACACAAAACTCAATAGAAAGTTTGGTAAGATCCGTTAGTATAATAAAGCAAATCACTATTCTAAGTACTGTTGCAAACCAATTCATATTTTGTTTTTTCATTGTATCTACTGTAATATAACTTTTCCATGGCTTAATCCACTGATAGAAATTGATAGTTTCATCAAAACAAGCAAACTATGCATCAAAAACAGAATCTGTCTTAAATAGGACAGTCTGTAGTAATATGAACATTCACCATACTTCTGGTACTCCAAATTTTTTGAAATAATTAGGAAAAATAAACAATTTGTATAGAAATACAGTGCAAAAAGTTTCACAACCATTTGGCGTTCCCGTAAGAAAATGTAAAATCACGCACTACACCCAAAGTTTCTGTTCTGCACCGCACAAACCAACAAGCAATGTAAACATCCTAAAGGCAAACCTTGGCACATTATTTTTATAATACTTGGAATTGTACAAGGGGATAATTATTTTTTTGAAAAGTTTCTGTAATCAAGATTCACAAAGTTTCCGTGAGCATGAACAAAGTTCAAGGAGCTCCCCCACTTCAACAATGCTTGTCTCTCACTTTCACTTTCCTTTTTGAAAAGTTTTGGGTTCCCCTCTTTTTTTTGGTTTTTATTAAACTATATAAAAGCACTCAACAGAAATAAATGACTCTCTAAAACTTCCGGGTTGTCTCCCTGGCAGCGCTTTCTTTAAATCCATTAAGCTAGGCATATAGTGCTCAAGTAGTGAATCCACCCGGATCCCAAGGTATATCAAAGCCAATTTTAATTAACAATGATTTGTAATTTAGTAGTGAGCACAAAGTAACATATATCATGTAATGACGAAGTCTAATTCTCTTCCTATGCATCGTCATGTCATACAAGAATAATTCATGCACTTCAAGTAAAGGCCAATACATAGCATAAGCAGTTTCTTGCAATTTTATCGTGTGGGAAACATAGAGAGGTGGAGATATAGTTCCTCTCTCATAATAATTGCAAGTAGGAGCAGCAAACACATGCATATTATATCTATCAAAATTTTCATGTGTAATAGTAAAACGCAACCCATCAATATAATCCTTAATAAGGGCAAACTTCTCCGATATAGTGTAGTCGGGAGAATTCAAAAAGATAATAGGACTATCATGCGTGGGTGCAGTAGCAACAATTTCATGTTTAACATAAGGAACTATAGCAAGTTCATCTCCGTAAGAATAATTCATATTGGCATCTTGGCCACAAGCATAGCAAGCATCATCAAAAAGGGATATTTCAAAAGAATCAACAGGATCATAACAATCATCATAGCAATCATCCTTCGGTAAGCATGAAGGGAAGTTAAACAATGTATGAGTTGAAGAGTTACTCTCATTGGAAGGTGGGCACGGGTGATCAATCTGCTCTTCCTCCTTTTGTTCTTCGCTCTCCTCATCATCTTTTTCATCCAATGAGCTCACAACGTCATTAATTTCTTCTTCCATAGACTCCTGCAAAATATTAGTCTCTTCTTGGACAGCGGAGACTCTCTCAATAAAATCATCAATATCGGAATTGAATTCATAATTCTCATAGCAATATTTAAGTATAGCAAAATTTTCAGGTCTATAAACTGAATCTTCAGAATCTTCAAACTCTTTAAACAAAGATTCAATTTCATAAGCACCCATAAAAGCAATGAACTCTTCTATTTGTTCCACATCATAGTAATCATATATACCATTAGCATAAGATCCAAAGTGTCTCCCATTACAAAGTTGAATGGGGTTTTCTCAGGATTATCAAAGTAGTACATAATATCTTTCACATAATGAGCATCGAGGGTTTTAGGAGGTTCCCCATCTCCATGAGTAGCAAGTAAACCTAATTTTTTTGGTATTTCGTGTTCCATATCCATAACTAAAGATAGAGAACAACTTAGAAAAACAAATAAAAATTACTTAGATATAAAGCAAACAAGCACACACGAGAATATTCACACCACGCTATTGCTCCCCGGCAACGGCGCCAGAAAAAGATCTTGATAACCCACAAGTATAGGGGATAAATTCTAGCCTCTTTCGATAAGTAAGAGTGTCGAACCCAACGAGGAGCTAAAGGTAGAACAAATATTCCCTCAAGTTCTATCGACCACCGATACAACTCTACGCACGCTTAATGTTCGCTTTACCTAAAACAAGTATGAAACTAGAAGTACTTTTTAGGTGTTGTTAGATAGGTTTGCAAGATAATAAAGAGAGCGCAAATAAAAAGTAGGGGCTGTTTAGATAAAGACACAACTAAATTAGTTTTATTAAAGAGCTTTTTGTCACGAGAAAGTTATTTGTCCCTAGGCAATCGATAACTAGACCGGTAATCATTATTGCAATTTTATTTTAGGGAGAGGCATAAGCTAACATACTTTCTCTTCTTGGATAATATGCACTTATGATTGGAACTCTAGCAAGCATCCGCAACTACTAAAGATCATTAAGGTAAAACCCAACCATAGCATTAAAGTATCAAGTCCTCTTTATTCCCATAGACCATGACCCACTTATCCGTGTTTGTGTTTCAGTCACTCACGCAACGCACACAATAAGCAAACCATGAACATATTGCAAACTCTATAGCGGGGATCCCTCATGCTTGCACGACACGGAGAGCACCATAGGACAGCACCAATAATAAAACATGCAACTCAAACCAATCACGATCATCAATTAACCCATAGGACAAAACAGATCTACTCAAACATCATAGGATAGCCATACATCATTGGGAAATAATATATAGCGTTGAGCACCATGTTTAAGTAGATATTACAACGAGTAAAAGAGGGGTTACACCGCAGCATAGAGGGGGAGGAGTTGGTGATGAGCGCGGTGAAGTTGTTGGTGTAGATTACGGTGATGATGATGGCCCCGGCAGCACTCCGGTGCCACCGGAAGTGAGGGGGAGAGAGCCCCCTCCTTCTTCTTCTTCCTTGACCTTCTTCCTAGATGAGAGAATGGTTTCCCCTCTGGTCCATGGTCTCCATTGCATGGGAGGGGCGAGAGCCCCTCCGAGATTGGATCTGTCTCTCTGTCTCTCTCTGTTTCTGCGCTCCCAGATCTGGCCTTTCACCGTTTCTTATATTCACGAAGATCCGTAACTCCGATCGGATTGAAATTTGAACACGATTTTTATCCGGATATTAGCTTTCTTGCGGAGAAATAAGGGCTCCAACCACCTTACGGGGTGTCCATGAGAGTCAGGGGTGCGCCTGCCCCCCTGGGGCGCCCCCTGCCTCGTGGGCCCCTCGAGCATCGTCTCGCGTTGATTTCACTTCCCAAAATTCACATATATTCCAAAAAAACCTCTGTCAGTTTTTATCCCGTTTGGACTCCGTTTGATATGGATTTTCTACGAAACAAAAAACATGCAACAAACAGGAACTGGCAATGGGCACTGGATCAATATGTTAGTCCCAAAAAGTAGTATAAAAAGTTGCCAAAGTATGTCAAGGTTGTAGAATATTGGCATGGAACAATAAAAAATTATACATACGACGGAGACGTATCAGCCCTTAGAGCCTCCTGAGGCTCAGGACCCTAGTGGCTCGTGAGGGGCATCTTCTCCAGCACGCGTCTTCAGCTACGTCAACACCTCTCCAGAATGATACCAGGTGACTCTTTCCGGTTCATTCAGTTGGGGGCGCCCCTCGGGCAGCATTGTCCCCAAGTCACAAGGGCCTGTCCCAGCGACATGTATATTTTTGCATTTTTAGCTTACTTTGTTGGGGGCGCCCCTCGGGCTGCATCATCCCCAGGCCACATGGGTCCGCCTGCGGCATGTATCGTTCTTGCATCTATTCGAGCTAGCTTGCCTCGTTGCTTGAATTATCTTATGATTATCACCTACCTTTCCGGTACTTCGATACCGTGAACGTTGTGCGCCCTTGCAAGCCCACCCACGACCGCCTCATGATTAAGGACTGGCAAAACGTCTGTGCTCGGGTCCGTCCCTGTAGCGTCGCTAAACCCAAGAGGCTGAGCTCTGGCTCGCGGGCCAGCTACCGTGGACGTCACCTCCCATGGTCCTTGGTGCCTTGTCCTTGCATGAGCTAATCGCGGGCGGACAAGCCAGGGCGCGCGACCCGGTGCCTCTCCACCACAGGAGCCACGCACCGGTCATCTTTCTTCAGGATCTTTCACATGAGAAGACTAGGCACGATGTCTGTGCTCGGGTCCGTCCCTGCAGCGTCGATAAACCCAACGGCTGAGCTCTATCTGGCGGGCCGGCCCCATTCACGTCACCTCCTAGGGTCATTGGTGTTTGGCCTTTTCATGTGATCACCTCATGAGATTCATCCGGCGCATGTTAGCTAACCATCTCGCAGGGCCACCACAGCTATCAGGAACCAAGACCAGGCACAACCCGCCTTGAGGTAGGGCCTTGTGAGTCCCGCGCTGGCTCATGAGTGCCCAGACACACCTCGTCTAGCCCTGCCGTGCAACCCACGTGTCAGGGCGGGTCTGTACACGCCCCAGGGGCTCCACTTAGAGGGATCCCTCACCCACGCACCAGTGGAAGCACCATGCTCCGTGCTGGCAGTCGACATGGTCCAGGAGCGGCTATGCCCGTGCAAGTGCGGAAGCGCTATGCTCCGCGCTGGTGATAAATAACTGAGGGTGGCCCCATGGCCGTACCAACCTCAGGGGCCTCCAGGCTCAGTGTCCGGCCTCATTGCAATGCTCCCCCTCGGGAGAGTCGCGCAAGGGGGCTGGGCACGGCGGCTGCGCTCAGTTCACGCCTAGCGCACGCCACCCTGCCAGGTCCTTCGGACCTGGTCGTCATGTGTTTCTCCCGAGCAGGACCTCGATGAGGAAAGGTATGGAGGTCTGTTTGCGCGTCAAGGGGGACTCCTGAGCATCGCGACTCAGGAGCCTAACTGGCCACGTAGCCCCTCACCCCATGGTCTGTTCCTGGCGATCTGGACGACCCAACGGCGGCTGAGGTACGCGCGGGGGCTGGGCCCTGCCGACGTAGAACACCAAGGCCCACTCCCACGCTTCCTTTCAAAAGCCTGTTTGGACGTCAAAGGGGAATCCTGAGCATCGTGACTCAGGAGCATAACTGGTCATGTAGCCCCGCACCCCTTGGTCTCGTCCTGGCGATCCAGACGACCCAACGGCGGTTGAGGCACGCGCGGGACCTGGCCCTGTCGACGTAGAACATCAAGCAATGGAAAGAAAATCACAGAATCCTAATTATTACAAGACATATTGTTCTTCAACACCAAACAGAAGTTTTGACGCCTCCACGAGGCACGTTGCATATCGCAGGTAAGTTCGCAGGAAAGTAAAAACGGGAAGGAGCACCATTGTTCACCAACGAGCCTCCTCTTCAGCCTTGGGCGCCGTCGTCAGGGAGCGCCCTCCCATCGGCAGCGTCGCCATCACTCGTGTCGTCGGCCTTGGTCGCGGGATCGGCGGCACCATCGGCTGGAGGCGCAGGGTCGATGGCAAGGAACTTCTTCAACAAGGCCTCCACCTGGCCCTTCACGACTTCGGCAGCAGCTGCGCAGCGCTCTTCTTCCACAGGCTCAAGCAGGACACCAAGGTCGACATTAGGATCGTTAAGAAGAAGGTGGCTGAGGACGCGCGTCAGGGCCGATGAGGAGAGCGCGCGCGCTTCCCCTGTTGGAGATATGCCCTAGAGGCAATCATGTATGATGATATTTCCTATGTGTTTATGAATAAAGATAGTCCTTGGACATTATCAATGATGTGTACAGCAAGTACATGACTTGTTTGTGGGACTATGCATTGTATGATAACTATCCTAAAAGGTCCCTAGTCGAAAGGGCTGTGTGGATGCACAGCCGACTAGACTAGCATATGACACGGTCGATGGCTTGGTCGCACTAGCCATGGAGCATTGGATGCTAACCGGATAATATGGACTTGGAAAGGTCTGGTCGGATTCGACATAGTCGGATCCGAGTCGAGATAAGGTCCCAGCCGTACAGACCCAACTATGAGACGCAGCGATATGTCATCTGTGAGTCTCTAGTACAACATACGTTCTATGTCCTAAGACCTGAGCTGACACATGTACTCGGGATGGTGACAGACTTGCCTTGGGCCGACCAAACACTACTCCGTAACTGGGTAGTTACAAAGTTAGGGTTCGGGCTTGTCCAGACCCATGCTGCGAGACATGGTCGAGCAAGATGGGATTTGCCCCTTCCAGTCAGGAGAGATATACTCTAGGCCCCTCGTGTGATCCGACCAGGATAAGCATGGCCATGCGACAAGGATTATGAGATAATCCGGATAGTGGTCGGCATCACTGGAACGAGAAAGAGGTCGGGCTAGCACAAGGATGACAGACTTGTCTTGAGCCCGACAACATATATCGTGTGGTAAAAGGAATGGAAGTGTGATGTACAGGTTCGCCTAACCAGCTTCATAGTCTGCTTGGTGTTCGGCATGCCTTGCTAGAGGCCACTACCAACTGTGCAGTTCGGAGGTGATCCGAACTGCGACCAAGCCGACTTGAACCTAAGGGGTCGCGCGCTTAAGGGAAGGAACCTACGAGGTCCGATTCGGGACACTGGTCGGATGTGATCCGAGCTGTATCCGGATTGTGGCCGAGTAGACTTATGGGCTTTTAGGGTCCGTGCGAGGCCCAAATGTTGAGCCCGCGGCGGACGCCTATATAAAGTGGGGTGCGGCACACTCATGTGGTTGATCGCTTCGGCGTTGTCACTAGGTTTTGCATGCGTTGCGAATAGACATCTCCACTCGCTGCCGACTGTGTGATCGGACCTAGCAGTCCGCTGCACGGTGTTCCTCCTGCACGCGCGGATACCGTTAGAGGCGGTGCACCTGCGCCGCTCCGGCGAACTTGTACGTGGGATCGGACGACCGGCTGTTCGAGGGAGATCGCACGAGGAGGAGACAATCCACGCGGACGCGCTGCCCCAACTCTTCTTCCGCTGCACGGCACTGCGCGTCTAGTGGTAACGAACTGTGATCCATCTCCCGTAGCATGTTCTTGGTTGTTCTGCGCGTAGGAAAATTTTAATTTGCAGTCGACGCACCCTACCGTAGAACCCAACAGTGGTATCAGAGCCTCTGCTATAGGATTTGGTTTCAGATCGTATGCATATTAGATATGTGGAGGGGGCAGATGAGATCTGTTTTCGTTGATGAGATCGGCTGTGTGCACGGTTGATGAGATCAACTGCACATGGGGATCAAGGAGGCTATGTTTTCTGATAATCGAGATCGATGAGGTCGTGACACGATCTACCCCTACCGGTCGGTCATCCGCCAGCGGGGTTAACAGTGAAACATAAATCCGAATCGGATTCGCGATGATCGATGAGATCGGTCAGATCAGAGAATTCGGCGTGATCAGAGTTCAGTTGTGATCTTTGATTTCCGAAAACGTCGGGCGCTGCCCGCACCCGCGAGGGGCGCTGCCCCTTCGAACCCCGCCCATGGTCGACGCACCCTACCATAGAACCCAACAGTGGTATCCGAGCCTCCGCTATAGGATTTGGATTTAGATTGTATGCATATTAGATACCTCGAGGCGGCAGATGAGATATGTTGTCTATTCTTAGATCAGCTATGTGCACGGTTGATGAGATCAACTACACATGGGGATCGATGTGCCTATGTTTTCTATCAATCGGAATCGGTGAGGTCCTGACACAACCTACCCCTATCGATTGGTATCCGCCATCAGGGTTAACAGTGAAATGTAAATTCGAATCAAAATCGTGATGATCGATGAGATTGGTCAGATCAGAAAATTCGGCGTGATCGGAGTACATATGGAATCTGTGATTTCCGAAAATGTCAGGTGCTGCCCGCACCTGCGAGGGGCGCTGTCCCTTCGAACCACGCCCGCTAACCGGCTAGCGGGACCGCCGTGTGCGTAGCGCCTTGTATTTCGTACACGATCACACAAACCGGTAGAATGCGATTCTATGCATAACTTTGTTTTGCAGATTTGATGTGAATAGTATGGCTCATGTGTATGTGATGCATGTGTGTAAATTATACATGGCCTGCGTGTCATGTTTGTCAGCCGGCAGGAGCCAAAGTAATGTCATTATATTGTATAACGACCTGCATGTCGACTTGTGACTCTATGTAAAATTCATTACTAGTTGTAGTAGTTGAATAATAGAGATCAGGTTGGTGGCTTGGCGTCCCGGCGTGACAAACAAGATGGATTTCCTAGATGGTCATCGGAGTCGGAGCCGACCTGGAAGAACGTCCATGAAGGAGCCATACTATTTCACAATATATGGTTATTTGTGATTGTTATGCTTCTTGTTTTCTATGTATGTTAGAATGGTAGAAAGATCCCTCATGAATATCAAGCGAATTGCCATCCCCGATGTTGCACCTTCGCACGTCAAGTACGCCTAGTAGTGGGCTCATAAAATTGAGGTGCTGCTGGGTGTCCTTGAACTGAAGGGTTCGTGTCGGACACGGACATGCACTGCATCCGGTTAACTTGACAAGGCTATCAAAACGGTTTTGGGCCTTGTGGCAAAGAAGGTTGGGGGCTTGGGTATGAGATACCTTCCCGACCGACATGAGTCGTATAGAGATACGATTAGCAAGGAGTTGCTTACCGGATAGGCATGTTGTCTAGCAGTGATGCTAAAGCTCACTAGTCGCATGTGCTAGTCGGATCCTGAATCACTGAAAGTTTGCGGAGGGATGCCAACATCAGTGGGAGTATTTTCGTTTAAGGCTAGAATTACTCTACATAAACACATTGCTTAGTGATTGCATATTTTCTGTTCTAGATCAATGGCACCACCTGCTCAACCCAACTTTGCATTGAAATTAATTCTGGAAAAGGATAAACTGAGTGGAACAAACTTTACCACCTGGTATAGAAATCTGAGAATTGTTCTCAAGCATGATAAAAAGGAACATGTTCTAGAGGATCCACTTCCAGAGGAACCTGCCGATAATGCTAGTGCCACTGCTAAGAATGCCTACCAAAAACTCGTTGATGAATCGACGGAGATCAGCTGTCTGATGCTGGCTTGTATGGAGCCCGATTTGCAACAGCATTTCGAAAATGTTGAGGCTTACGATATGATCGAGAGTCTCAAGAGCATGTTTCAGACACAGGCTAGGACCGAAAGGTTCAACATCTGGCGATCCTTGATGGATTGCAAGCCGAAGGAAGGTGATCCACTGAGCTCACATGTGATCAAGATGATCGAATATGTGCAAGCTTTGGATCGGTTGGGCTTCTAGCTCTTGGATGGGCTGGCTACTGATGTAGTTCTGGGTTCTCTTCCGCCTAGCTATGGGACGTTCATCTCGAACTATCATATGCATGGCATGGATAAGAAGCTCACTTAATTGCATGGGATGCTCAAAGTGGTAGAGCAGGATATTAAGAAAGGCACGCATCAAGTGTTGATGGTGCAGAAATCGGCTAAGTTCAAGAAGAGTTGGTTTAAGAAAAAGGCTAAGGCAAAGGGCACGGAGACGGTAACCTCCGCCGCTGCGCCAAAGTCTGGACCGGACTCAAAGATCATTTGCTACCATTGCAAGGAAACTGGTCATTGGAAGAGGAACTGTAGCAAGTGGCTTGCAGGGCATGGCAAGAAGGCCGGAAATGCTTCTTCAGGAAAAGGTACACTTGTTGCATATGTTATAGACATTTACCTTGCTGACATACCTAGTAGCTCTTGGGTATTTGATATCGGATCGGTTGTTCATATTTGGAACTCGATGCAGGGGCTGGTAAGAACTAGGCGTGTGGCACAAGGGGACATTGACATCAGGGTCGGAAACAAAGCAAGAGTTGCTGCGTTGGAGGTCGGCACGATGCAGCTCCAGCTTCCTTCTGGATTTATTTTGGAATTGAATAATTGTTATTACATTCCTGCCCTTAGTCGGAACATTATTTCTGCATCATGTTTGATGAGTCAGGGTTACGAATTCAATTTAAAGGACAATGGTTGTTCGTTTTATTTGAATGGTATGTTCCACGGCTATGCACCCATTGTTGATGGGCTATTTATATTGAATCTGGAACTGGAACCGGTCTATAACATGAATGTCAAGAGGCATAAGCCTAATGAGATAAATCCGATGTACTTCTGGCATTGCCGGCTTGGACACATTAGTCTGAAACGCATGAAGAAGCTCCATGATGATGGGCTCCTAACTTCGTCCGACTTCGGGTCGTTCGAGACATGTGAATCATGCTTGCTCGGCAAGATGAGTAAGTCTCCTTTCGCAAAGAGTTGCGAGAGGGCGTCCGAGCTGTTGGAGCTTATACATAGTGATGTGTGTGGTCCAATGAGCACAACTGCCAGAGGTGGCTATCAGTACTTCGTGACTTTCACTGACGACTTGAGTAGATATGGATATATCTATTTGATGAGGCACAAGTCGGAAACTTTTGAAAAGTTCAAAGAGTTTCAGAATGAGGTTGAGAATCAGCTCGGCAAGACTATAAAGCTTCTAAGATCTGATCGTGGAGGTGAATACATGAGCCAGGAGTTTGATGATCATCTGAAAAGCCGAGGTATAGTACCTCAGCTCACACCTCCGGGTACGCCACAGAGAAACGGTGTGTCGGAACAGAGGAATCGTACCTTGTTGGACATGGTTCGGTCTATGATGAGCAAATCGGATTTACCCTTGTCATTCTGGGGATACGCTCTAGAAACTGCAGCTTTCACACTTAACAGGGTACCATCAAAATCCGTAGATAAGACACCACATGAGATGTGGACCAGGAAGACTCCCAGTTTGTCTTTTCTAAAGATTTGGGGTTGTGAAGCATTTGTCAAGCGACTTATGTCAGACAAGCTTACACCCAAATCGGATAAGTGCATATTCGTGGGATATCCGAGGGAAACCTTGGGATATAGCTTCTACAACCGGGAAGAGAACAAAGTGTTTGTTGCTCGGAACGGGGTTTTCCTTGAGAAAGAGTTTCTCAGTCGGGAGGCCAGTGGGAGGACGGTCCGACTTGAAGAAATTCGAGGACCACTCGGGGACGGCTCGGCTGATGATGAGATCATACAGGAGTTAGTCAGGGAACCCTTAGTGGAAGCGGCACCGGAACCACGGAGGTTGGAAAGATTACGCAGAGTGCGTGATGTATTGTTGCTAGAAAGCGACGAGCCGACCACGTATGCTGAAGCGATGGTGAGCCCGGATTCCGAGGCATGGCTGGAGGCCAAGAGATCCGAGTTAAAGTCCATGGATGAGAATCAAGTCTGGGACTTGGTTGATCCGCCGCCTGGCGTAACGGCCATTGGTTGCAAATGGGTCTTTAAGAAGAAAACCGATGTGGATGGAAATGTTCAGATCCACAAAGCTCGGCTTGTCGCAAAGGGTTATGGACAAGTTCAAGGAATTGACTACGACGATACTTACTCGCTGGTAGCGATGTTGAAGTCGGTGAGGATCGTACTAGCTATAGCTGCATATTTTGATTACGAGATATGGCAGATGGATGTCAATACGGCTTTCCTTCACGGAAATTTAACCAAGGACGTGTATATGATACAGCCCGAGGGTTTTGTCGATCCGACTAGCACTAGTAAGGTATGCAAGCTCAAGAGATCCATTTATGGGTTGAGGCAAGCATCTCGGAGTTGGAACATTCGTTTTGATGAGGTCGTCACTGCTTTCGGTTTCATCAAAAGCGAAGAGGACTCTTGTTTATACAAGAAGTTAAGTGGGAGCTCGATAGTGTTTTTGATCTTGTATGTGGATGACATACTACTGATCGGAAATGATGTTTCGATGCTGAACTCGGTTAAGGAGTCATTGAATGGCAAGTTTTTGATGAAGGACCTTGGTGAGGCAATGTACATTTTAGGCATTAAGATCTATAGAGATAGATCGAGGAGGCTGCTAGGCTTAAGCCAGAGCACGTACATAGATAAAGTGTTGAAGTGGTTCAACATGAGTGAGGCGAAGAAAGGGTTCTTGCCACTCTCGCATGGTATAAGGCTAAGCGAGACTCAGAGTCCTTCGACATCTGATGAGCGAAGCAGGATGAGTAGGATTCCGTATGCCTCGGCAATCGGATCCATCATATATGCCATGATATGTACAAGGCCTGATGTTGCTTTTGCAATAAGCCTAACGAGTAGATACCAGGCCAACCCAGGTGAGAGTCACTGGGCAGCGGTAAAGACTATTTTGAAGTACCTGAAAAGGACTAAAGAGATGTTCCTAGTTTAGGGAGGTGAGGAAGAGCTCGTCGTAAGGGGTTACATCGATGCTAGTTTCTATACCGACAGAGATGATTGTCGATCACAGTCCGGATTCGTGTACGTCATGAACGGAGGAGCAGTGAGCTGGATGAGTTCCAAACAAGATACGGTGGCCGATTCTACCACAGAAGCCGAATACATTGCGGCTTGTGAAGCTGCGAAAGAAGGTGTTTGGATCCGGAACTTTCTGGATGATCTTGGTATTTTTCCAGCCTCGGTAAAGCCATTGGACCTTTATTGTGATAATTCTCGTGCCATCGCACAAGCCAAGGAGCCGAGGAATCACCACAAGGTCAGACACATAGATCAGAAATATCACCTGATACGAAAGATCGTAAAGAATGGTGATGTAGAGTTATGCAAAATTCACACGCATGCAAATGTTGCAGATCCGTTGACTAAGCCACTTCCACAACCCAAGCATGAGGGGCACATTAGAGCTATGGGCATTCAATATCTATTTGATTGACTCTAGTGCAAGTGCGAGACTGTTGGAGATATGCCCTGGAGGCAATCATGTATGATGATATTTCCTATGTGTTAATGAATAAAGATTGTCCTTGGACATTATCAATGATGTGTATAGCAAGTACGTGACTTGTTTGTGGGACTATGCATTGTATGATAACTGTCCTAAAAGGTCCCTAGTCGCAAGGTCTGTGTGGACGCGCAGCCGACTAGACTAGAATATGACATGGTCGATGGCTTGGTCTCACTAGCCATGGCACCTCGCGGGGTTCACGTGACGTGAGTCATGATAACCAAGGCCAGGCGGACGCCAGCAGGCACAATGTACTAGTTTCCTCTTTGGTGCTAAAGAGGCAGGCGCGGGCGAGGAGTCCCGAGGCATCAGGCAAAGGTTTCCATATCGGTGCAACGAGACCAAGACCAGCAGGACGGCAGGACGGAGGTCATCCCGGAGCCCACACCTGCATCACCACCAGAGCCTTTGTCTCGTGTTCTTTGGGTTCGGCGAGCTAGGTCATGAGAGCGTTGTGCGTGCGAACTAGGGAGAGAGAGTTCTTCGTGCGCACCCCAGAGTTCGAACCTCAAGGGTTTGCCGAAACCCAGAATCCGACACCACCACCTCCCGTGTCCGGGTCGTGAGGAGTCCTTCGAGACAGCACCTCTCTGGTCTCCCCGATGACTAGAGGAGGCATAGATTAGGACACGGTCCCACTGTCCGCTAGCTCGGTTGGCGGAGAGTTCCCCTCTGAGACCTAATTAGTGGGGAGGTTGCACAGCGGGCTGCATTGTGAAACACACGTATTCGATCAAGTAATAAACTAATGAAGGAAAAGCCCGCGGAGTCTTTAGATTCATACCTTTAGCCGGGGTGCTTGACCCTGGGTTCCTTTGCGGAACCTCCTCCGAGGCCTCGGACCCCTTAGTGGAGTCTGAGCTATCATCAGGCAGAATCAACTTGGGCCTGCGCTGCCTCTTTGGGGCATGGGGAGGTTGTTCCTCCTCGGCGTTGTCTCACGCCGCCCTCTTCTTGGTTCGGGAGGAGTCGCTCTCCTCCCCATCCTCTTCCTCCTCCCCCTCGTGAGTGGAGGGGGCATGGGTTTCCCCGGACCTGGTGTCCGGATGCCCCCTTGGGTGGAGACCCTCTTGGGCCTCCCTCGTCCCGATCTTCTTCTTCTCTTTTTCTCCAGCGCCTTATACGGCACCACAGTCAGGATTTCCTCTAGCAGAGCCGACCTGGGGCCCTCGGATAGAGGGGCCGGATAGTCGATTGAAAGCACAAGTGCTCCCTGGGTGATTTTGGTAATTAATGTCAACATATCTCTTGTTGGACTAATGTTTTCATCTAGTATATTTCAGACAAGTTCAACAAATGGAGTGGCATGGACTAGAGGATGTGGAACCCCTTCAAGATGATAAGGACAAAGGATTGGCTCAAGCTCAAAGCTCAGGAATCTACATTTTCTATTTTAGTGATCCAAGATCACATTGAGTCCATAGGAAAGCCAATACTATTAAAAGGGGATGAGGTGTTTCTTAATGGCTTGCTTGCTCAAAATGTTAGTGATATGCTCCAAAACCCTCAACCACTTTCTCACTTCCACATATGTCCCAAACCAAAAGTCAAACTCGGCCCTACCGAATCTTTCTATCCGGAGCCACCGAGTTCACTTGACATAGCCACTGCCAGAAACCCTAATCAATTCGGTCTCAACGATGGGATCTCGGTCTCATCGAGATGGGATTGCAAACTCTCTGTTGCCTACTACAATAATTTCGGTCTCACTGAGATATGCAATCGGTCTCACCAAGTTTGCTTGGCCAACTCTCTGTTTCACTTATTACCCAAATCGGCCCCACTGAGTTTGTGTAATCGGTCAAACCAAGATGAGGTTTTACCATAACCTTTAGCACATTGGTCCTACCGATTTGATCGTATCGGTCCCATCGAAATGCCTAACGGTCCCATTATGAACTAAATCGGTCTGACCGAGTTTTGTGATTCGGTCCCACCGAGTTTGGTAAATTGTGTGTAACGGTTAGATTTTGTGTGGAGGCTATTTATACCCCTCCACCCACTCTTCATTCGTGGAGAGAGCCATCAGAACATTCCTACACTTCCAACATACATTTTTTGAGAGAGAACCACCTATACTTGTGTTGATCTCTAGCCTTCTCCAAGTTGCTTTCCACTCAAATCACCTTTCCACCAAATCCAATCCTATGAAAGAGAGTTGAGTGTTGGGGAGACTATCATTTGAAGCACAAGAGATGGAGTTCATCATCAACACACCGTCTATTACCTTTTGGAGAGTGGTATCTCCTAGATTGGTTAGGTGTCACTTGGGAGCCTCCGTCAAGATTGTGGAGTTGAACCAAGGAGTTTGTACGGGCAAGGAGATCTCCTAATTCGTGAAGATCTACCCTAGTGAGGCAAGTCCTTCATGGGCGATGGCCATGGTGGGATAGACAAGGTTGCTGCTTCGTGGACCCTTCGTGGGTGGAGCCCTTCGTGGACTCGTGCAACCGTTACCCTTCGTGGGTTGAAGTCTCCATCAACGTGGATGTACGATAGCACCACCTATCGGAACCACGCCAAAAATATCCGTGTCTCCAATTGCGTTTGCACACTCCAATCCCATCCCTTTACATTCTTGCAAAATTGCATGCTTTACTTTCCGCTGCACATATACTCTTGTCATGCTTGCTTGATATGTATTCTGAATGTTTGAACATGTGCTAAAACTCCACCTCAAATTGAAGAAATTAAAAACTGCCACTTTCCTTGCTAAGAGTCTATTCACCCCCCTCTAGACACCTCTTCTCGATCCTTTCAATTGGTATCAGAGCATTGGTCTCTATTGCTTTGGTTTAATCACCATTGGAGGAAGATGGATGAGTCTACGTTGGGGAGTCTTAGATATAGAGTGCCTATACTTGATGGAGAGTACTTCCATGAGTGAAAAAATGAGATGCTTGAAATTTTCAATGAATATCATTTGACCAAGTACATTACAACTCCTTGTGCTCGCCTTGTTGATCCTTTGCATCGCACACCCGATGAGGATCTTGACATGATTCTCAATCTTAGAACTATCAATCTTATTGTTAGAGGATTGCCCAAAAATTTGATTGCTAGCTTACCTACTCTAGATTGTGCTTACACCATATGGATATTTCTAGAGGAATGATTCCCATATTATTCCTTGAAAAATCTAGATGAGATTCTCCATAAGTCTATTGCCTTGAATAGGATGAGTACTAGTGATCCTAAGTTTGATGATTGCCTTTTTGAGCTTCGTGATCTCATGCGTGCCAAAGGAGATGTTGGAATTATTAGCAATATCATTTCCGAAGTCATTAGAATTCATAGAGATGAACATTGTTATGGTCATACTTCTAATGAATCACTCTCTCTAGGAATTGATCCATCACATGGCGATGTTGAACATGGATACTATGATGAGGATGATGATAGTTACTATGATCTTAATGATGCGATGAGACACTTTGGTCTTATGGCTAATCTTCGTGGCTACATGGCTGGAGGAAAGGAATGGGTCCTTGATAGTGGATGTACCGATCATATGACCGGAGACAAGGATATGTTTCGTGAGCTTGCTGAAAACGACGGCCTCGAAAGTATGTCACCTTTGGTGATAACTCAAAGGGTAAGGTGGTTGGCCTTGGTAAGGTGGCCATCTCACATGATAGCTCCATACAAAATGCTATGCTCATTGAATCTCTTGGCTACAATGTACTTTCCGTATCTAGACTTGCTGACTTTGGTTTCAATGTCCTATTTACTGAAGTAGATTGCCAAGTGTTTCGTAGAGATAATCATAAAATGGTCTTTACCAGTATACGTAGAGGTGATCTATATATTGTTGATTTCACTAAAAAGGCTCAACCTAGAACTTGCTTAATTGCTAAATCCTCTAAAGGCTGGTTGTGGCATAGAAGGTTAGGTCATGTGGGCATGCGAAATCTTGACAAGCTTATTAAAGGTGATCATATCCTTGGAGTGAAAGATGTTATATTTGACAAGGATAGACTTTCTAGTGCTTGTCAAGCAGGAAAACAAGTTGGAGGAGTCACCCCGTGAAGAACATCATGACCACGAGAAGACCACTCGAGCTGCTTCATATGGATCTCTTTGGTCCTAACGCCTACAAAAGTCTCGGTGGAAACTCATTTGGTCTAGTTATAGTTGATGATTTTTCAAGATTTATGTGGGTATTCTTTCTTGATGATAAATCGCAGGTCCAAAAGATCTTCAAGAACTTCGCTAGGAAGGCCCAAAATCAATTTGAAGTGAAGATCAAGAAGGTTCGCAGAGACAACGGAACGGAGTTCAAGAACGCAAATGTGGATACCTTTCTTGACGAAGAAGGGATTTCACATGAGTTCTCGGCTACATACACGCCTCAACAAAATGGAGTTGTTGAGAGGAAGAACCAGACTCTTATTGAGATGGCAAGAACGATGCTTGATGAGTATAAGACTCCAAAACACTTTTGGGCGGAAGCGGTTGAGACAGCTTGTCATGCAACGCTTGTATCTTCACAAGCTACTCGGCAAGACGGCATACGAACTTCTCACCGGTAACAAACCCCAAGTTGGATACTTTCGAGTGTTCGGCTCAAAGTTCTACATTCTCGATAAGCATCATCGTTCTAAATTTGCTCCTAAATCTCATGAAGGTTTCCTACTTGGTTATGGCTAAAACTCTCACACTTACCGTGTCTACAACAATTTCACTCGAAAAGTTGAAGAGACGGTAGATGTGAAGTTTGATGAATCTAACGGCTCGCAAGTAGAGAAATTGCCAATTGATGTAGGAGATAAAGATCCTTCGGAAGCAATCCAAGACTTGTCTATTGGCAAGATTCATCCAACGGAGGTGAAGGAGAGTACCTCGTCCGTCCAAGTGGAAGCTTCTACCTCCTGACAAGGTGAACCAAGAGTTGATACGGAAGCATCCACAAGTGGGACACACCAAGATGAATAAAACAAGGAAGTACACCAAGAAGAACCTTATCAACCTCCTTCTCCACCACGACAAGAGAACGACAACGTCAACGATGAAGAAGGCCAAAAACAAGAACAAGAGGATGAAGAAGATGTTCCACCCCGAACCAAGCAAAAGCTCTCACGAGTTCGAGCAAGAGTCGCCAGAGACCATCTCGTCGAGCAAATCTACAATGATATCCAAACCAGGACATTCACTCGCTCTAAATCTCGTTTGGCTAATTTTTGTGAATACTATTCATTCATCTCTAGCATTGAACCTATGAAGGTTGAAGAAGCATTGGAAGATCCGGATTGGATAAATGCCATGCACGAAGTGCTACACAACTTTGAGAGAAATCAAGTGTGGACATTGGCCGAGAAGCCCGACAACAACCACAACATCATTGGTACCAAATGGGTGTTTCGCAACAAGCAAGACGAAAATGGTCAAGTTGTCCGCAACAAAGCACGTCTCGTCACCCAAGGCTACACTCAAGTCGAAGTTATGGAATACGGTGAGACATATGCCCCCATTGCTAGACTTGAGTCCATCCGCATCTTACTTGCCTATGTTAATCACCATGATATCACCTTTTACCAAATGGACATTAAAAATGCTTTTCTAAATGGTGAAATTGAGGAGGAAGTTTATGTTAAGCAACCTCCCGGCTTTGTCAATCCTAAGAAACCTGATCATGTTTACAAACTTCACAAAGCTCTTTATGGTCTTAAACAAGCTCCTAGAGTGTGGTATAAATGCTTGACCAAGTTCCTTATTGAAAAAGGCTTTGAGATTGGAAAAATAGATTCTACTCTTTTTACTAAAAGGGTTAATGGTGAATTATTTGTGTGCCAAATTTATGTTGATGATATCATATTTGGTTCGACTAACCCTCATTTTAGTGAAAAGTTTGGGAAGCTAATGTCAAAGAAGTTTGAGATGTCTATGATGAGTGAACTCAAATTCTTTCTTGGTTTGCAAATCAAGCAAACTAAGGAAGGTACCTTTGTCTCTCAAACAAAGTACACCAAGGACTTATTCAAGAAGTTCAATATGCAAGAATGCAAAGGTATGAAAACACCCATGCCTACTAGTGGACATCTTGTTTTGACTAAGGACGGTGAACCGGTTGATGAAAAGGTTTACCGCTCTATGATTGGGAGGCCCGCCGACAGGAGCGGTCTGAGCGACGCGGGCGGCCCGACGCTCGGCACAGGCTCGACGAGTGTCCGACATGGAGACGACGAAGCGACGGGACGCGGATTGATGGAAGGAAAGCTTCGGTGCACCCCTACCTGGCACGCCAAATGTTAGATTTCTGGTTCCGGCAAAACCCTCGAGGTTCGAACACTGGGGTGCACACGAAGATCTCCCCCTACCTGATCACGCCCTCAGCCTCACCGCGATCTCAAAGCCTAGCTCGACGAACCTGCGACACAAGAGACACGAGGTTTATACTGGTTCGGGCCACCGTTGTGGTGTAATACCCTACTCCAGTGTGGTGTGGTGGATTGCCTCTTGGGCTGAGGACGAACAATACAAGGGGAAGTACAGCCTCCTAAAGAGAGGTGTTCTTGTGCTTGGTGAACTTGTGTGGGTGAGGATGGATCTGGTCCAAGGTGAGATGAGTTGCCTCCTACTGTGGTGGCTAGTCCTATTAATAGAGGCCCGAGTCCTCTCCCCAAATATTGAGCGGGAATGGAGCCAACAACGGCCAAATTCGAAGGGAGACAACTAGTACAAGCTATCCTGACTAAAGGTGGTCTTCGCCTGCCAAAGGCTCTGGTGGTGACGCCGTCTTGGGCTCCACGTTGACCTCCGTCCCGCTGTCCTGCTGGTCTTGGTCTAGTTGCACCGATATGGAAACCTTTGCCTGATGCCTCGAGACTCCTCGCCTGCGCTTGCCCCCTTAGCACCAAAGAGGAAACGAGGACACTATGCACGCTGGCGCCCGCCTAGCCTTGGTCGTCAGGGCTGACGTCGTAGGAACCTCGCGAGGTTCCCTTGCCTTGATCTCTCCGCCCCTCGCGAGCCAGCCTCGTGAGGCCGCTCTCGAGGTGGTCTTGTGTCATCCGCCTCACGAGGCTTGGCCCCTCGCGAGGGTCTTGAATGTTTGCTGCTGAAGATGGGCCGTACGGGGCCGCTGGCGGAGCCACGCAATGGGCCGCACGCACGCAAGTCTGGGGACCCCCGTTCCCAGGACGCCGACACAAAAAATAGTATAAAAAGTTGCCAAAGTATGTAAAGGTTGTAGAATATTGGCATGGAACAATCAAAAATTATAGATACAACGGAGACGTATCAGCATCCCTAAGCTTAATTCTTGCTCGTCCTCGAGTAGGTAAATGATAAAAATGATAATTATTGATGTGGAATGCTACCTAGCATAATCTTGATCATGTAATCTAATCATGGCATGAATATTAAGACACGAGTGATTCAAAGCAATAGTCTATCATTTGACATTAAGACAATAATACTTCAAGCATACTAATAAAGCAATCATGTCTTTTCAAAATAACATGGCCAAAGAAAGTTATCCCTACAAAATCATATGGTCTGGCTATGCTCCATCTTCACCACACAAATTATTCAAATCATGCACAACCCCGATGACAAGCCAAGCAATTGTTTCATACTTTTGACGTTCTCAAACCTTTTCAACTTTCACGCAATACATGAGCGTGAGCCATGCATATAGCTCTATAGGTGGCATAGAATATGATGGTGGAGGTTGTGTGGAGAAGACAAAAAAGGAAGAAAGTCCCACACCGACGCGGATAATCAATGGGCTATGGTGTAGCGACCCGACCTCAGGCGGTCAAGTCTCTGTGTTCAGTGTCATCCCTGGATCGGTAATGCTGACACACACAGTACTTGAAGGATTTATAATAGAGTAGCAATCACACACTTATTACATCGAATGTCTCAAAAGAGAACTTATTACAATAAATATGGCTTAAGGCCATCTAAAAACGATAATAGCGGAAGGCTTGGAAGATAAAGTGAGTCCATCAACTCCAACGGCATAGCTGAGTGCATGACAAACGACCTATCGCACCTTGCTCCTCGTCTGAAAAGTCTGCAACATTATATGTTGCAGCCCGAAAACGGGTCAGCACATGGAATATGTTGGCAAAATAACACAGTAGAGCAATGAACAGATAAATGCTATCACTACATGCATATTTGGTTGGTGGAGGCTCTATGGTTATAATGTTTTTGCGAAGAGCCAATTTTTCCCTACAACAAAGGAATATACTTTATTTAACTATCATGGTGGTTGAAACATTGAGAATGGCACCCCCATCTCAATCCCAATTAAAAGTAATTATCAACCCAACAAATTAATTTAGAGTGATGAGATCCATATGATAATCCAAGAACCAGATACTCAAGATGTCCATAACCGGGGACACGGGTAACCATGATTAGTTTGTACACTCTGCAGAGGTTTGCGCACTTTTCCCCACAAGACTCGATCTCCTCCGTTGGATTTCTCGCACTGCATGGTGTTTGAGAAACAGATGACCGAGACACGGTATTTCAGAAGCATTAACTCTAACCCGGGTAGACAGTACCAACCTACATCCCCTACATCTGCTAGCCTACCACTGGAAGAGGTCATGCAACCTACTCAACTATAATAGAGCCCATAATAGCTTGTGGCTGCACACGAAATTTTCTAGCATGAATAACCTTATGATCCCTTTGAGCCTGGGTGGCGGACCATAGGAGGATCACACGGTATAACACCGGGATCTCCTAGGACAACACCAGGTGGCCAAAACCAACAATCCAACCAGATGTGTATTAAAGTTGCCACCTAAAATTGAACCATTAATTAAACACTCACATCTGTCATGGATACACTCAAACCCAATGCACGTCTACGAGCATACCATAGCAGTATAAGCATAACGTAGAAGTAACTCCCAAGGGTTTGATAATAAAACAGGTAATAGGTTCTACCTCATCAATTTCTTCCCGATACCCACATGTTAAGCACATCCTAATCATGCAGTGGTTGAGGATTGTAACTAATGCATAAAAACTGGGTATGAAAGAGTATGATCAATGTGTTACTTGCCTTGCTGACGATCTGCAAAACCTAGTGACTCGTAGTAGCACGCTTCGCACTTCGAGAAATCTATCGCAAACAAACAATAGCATACATAACAATCAAGCAAAGATGCACGGGTAAAACTCAAATAAGAAGACCTAACCAGAAAGTTCAACTGAAGAACTCCGGTTTGCAAAAAAAATCAAATCAAACGGAGCAACGAAACACAAACCATGAAAGAAACAAGATCCGATTACTAATATGGACTAAAGTCAAATTTTACAGTACCAAAATCTTGTTCAAGTTGGTTAGACAGAAACAGGGCTTCGAGACGAAGATCTAGGCCCTTGTTTCACCTGATTTGGATAAATGAACGAAAAGATATACAAGCTCGAAGATTAGGGCAGAAATCGCGATCGGAAATAATCACGGAAAAACCCTGGAAAAAGAAAAACTGACGAACAGGCTAACGAACGAACGTTCGCTGTCTGCGACTAACCGACGAATTTAACTTCGTTAAAACGAACGTACGGACGAACGTCCGCTAAATAAATAAACCCAAGGTAAACCGAACGAAACGGTATATTTTAAAAAAATAGATCTAGGGTTTTCAAAAAAACCAATGGTTTTCCCGAGAAAACCGGACGGTGGCGGTGGCTACCTCGGCGTCGGCGGGCGGCTGCTCTGGTGGCGGGGACTCCGGCGGCGGCGGGCGGGGTTGGCGGCGGCGGGCGATGGCGCGACAGGAGGTGGTGCTAGGGTTTCAGGCGGGGCTGGTGGCTTCGGGGGCCTCGGGCCTCTCCTTTTAAAGCCGGCCGGGCAGTGTCCTAGTCGGGCACGGCCCGTTAGGTCGGTGCTCTCCTTTTTTAACCTGACGCGAAAAAACAAATAAAAGAAATACTAAACAGACTCCAAAAGTCCTGAAATAAATTTTCACGGTCCTCTAATAATATTCCGGACAAAGTGAACATTTATTTGGGCCTCTAATGCAATTTTGAAAAACCCATATTTTTTCCTAATTCAAATAAATTTGCAAGAAAATCCAAATAAAATTTATTCATTTTATTTTAATATTTTTCCTCCTATATTTCACTTATTTTTGGAGAAGTCATATTATCTCCTCTCAAATTTTATTATGAAATATTTTCGGAGAGAAAAATTATTAAAACCAAAATGATCCTTGCCTCAATATTTGATAAAATTCAAATATGAAGAACGTGAAACCCCCAACTCTCTCCGTGGGTCCTTGAGTTGCTTAGGATTTCGAGGATCGCGAAACGAAACGCAATAGAATATGATATGCATGAATGCCCTATGTATAACATTCCAAATTGAAAATTTGGGATGTTACAAACCTACCCCCCTTAAGATGAATCTCGTCCTCGAGATTCGGGTTGGCTAGAAAATAGGTGTGGGTGGTCCTTGCGTAGATCATCATCTCTTTCCCAGGTGGCTTCCCCCTCGGCATGGTGGCTCCACTGAACTTTGCAAAACTTGATTACCTTGCTGCGAGTAACTCGGCTGGCAAACTCGAGAATTTTGACAGGTTTCTCCTCATATGTCAAATCACTATCCAACTGAATTGCTTCCAGGGGCACTGTATCTCTCAGAGGAATATCGGCCATCTCTGCATGGCACTTCTTCAACTGGGAAACGTGAAACACATCATGAACTCTTGACAGTCCTTCGGGTAACTCCAACTTGTAGGCAACCTCTCCCATGCGTTCCAAAACACGGTACGGTCCTACAAATCTTGGGGCTAACTTTCCCTTGACTCCAAAACGTTTAACTCCTCGCAGGGGTGACACTCATAGATATGCTCTATCTCCGATTTCATAGGCTACCTCCTTGCGTTTCGAGTCTACATAACTCTTCTGTCGGGACTGAGCTACCTTCAGTCTATCTCGAATCAGCTTAACCTTCTCTTCAGACTCCTTAATCAAATCCGGTCCAAACAACTGGCGGTCTCCAACTTCATCCCACATCAACTGTGTTCGGCATCTTCTTCCATACAGGGCTTCGAACGGTGCCATCTTCAAACTGGCCTGGTAGCTGTTGTTGTATGAGAACTCCGCGTAGGGAAGGTTGTCATCCCAACTAGATCCATAATCTAGCGCACAAGCTCTCAACATGTCCTCCAGAATCTGATTGACTCTCTCAGTCTGTCCATATGTCTATGGATCAAAAGTTGTACTGAACTCTAGTCTGGTTCCCAAAGTCTGGTGCAGCTGGTGCCAAAACCTGGAGGTAAACTGTGTTCCTCTATCTGATACGATGGTCCTCGGAACTCCATGCAGACATACGATCCTGGTCATGTATATCTTGGCCAACTTCGCACTTGTATAGGTGGTTTTCACTGGGATAAAGTGAGCTACTTTGGTCAAGCGATCCACTACTACCCAGATAGAATCATATCCCGATCGGGTCCTGGGTAATCCGGTGATAAAATCCATGCCAAGATTATCCCACTTCCATTCAGGTATCGACATAGGTTGTAGTAATCCTGCTGGCTTCTGATGTTCTGCCTTCACTCTCTGACATACATCACATACGGCTACATACTCGGCAATATCCTTCTTCATTCCAGTCCACCTGAAACGCTCCTTCAAATCCAAATACATCTTGGTGTTTCCGCGCTGTATCGAGTATGGCGAGTCATGGGCTTCCTGAAGTATCAACTTCCTGATCTCTACCTTATTGGGCACATAAACACGGTCCTCGAACCACAAGATGTCGTGCTCGTCCTCACGAAAACCTTTAGCTTTTCCTTCACTCATCTTCTCCTTTATTTCAGCAATTTCTTTGTCATCCTTCTGAGCGTCTCTAATCTTTTCCAACAATGTTGACTGAACCTCCAACGCTGCAACAAAACCTCTAGGAACTATCTCCAAACGTAGCTCCCTGAGATCTTCTGCTAACTCCCTTGGCAATCCTCCTATTACTACGGTATTGGCATAACCCTTTCGGCTCAAAGCATCTGCTATGACATTAGCCTTGCCTGGATGATAGTGCAACTTCATATCATACTCCTTTATGAGCTCCAACCATCTCTTTTGACTGAGGTTCAGCTCCTTCTGGGTAGAAATGTACTTCAAACTCTTCTGATCCATGTACACATCACAACGGTTTCCAATAAGAAAATGTCTCCAGGTCTTGAGTGCATGCACTACGGCTGCTAACTCCAAATCATGCGTGGCATAATTCAACTCATGCGGTCGAAGTTGTCGTGAGGCATATGAAACAACTCTTCCGTCTTGCATAAGTACTCCTCCAAGTCCTAAGCGTGAGGCGTCGCAATACACTTGGAAATCCTTGCGTATATCCGGCAGGATTAGCACTGGGGCTGTAGTCAAACGTTTCTTCAACTCCTGTAAACTTGCTTCACATTCCTCTGTCCAATGCAACTTGGTATCTTTCTTCAACAATGTCGTCATAGGCTTCGCAATCTTGGAGAAATTCTCAATAAATCTCCGGTAGTATCCCGCGAGTCCAAGAAAACTGCGGATCTCTCCAACTGAGGTGGGTGCCAACCAGTCGGTGACTAACTGAACCTTGGTAGGATCTACTGCTATACCTTCTCCTGATATGACATGTCCAAGAAATCCAACTTCCTTCAACCAGAACTCACATTTGTTGAACTTGGCATATAACTGATGTTCCCTGAGCTTCTCGAGAACCAAACGCAAATGCTCCTTGTGTTCCTCTTCATTCTTCGAGTATACTAAAATATCATCAATAAACACCACGACAAACTTATCCAAGAACTCCATGAACACTTTGTTCATCATACTCATGAAATAGGCAGGGGCGTTAGGCAATCCAAATGACATAACCGTATACTCATATAACCCGTACCTTGTGGTGAATGTTGTTTTTGGTATATCCTTTTCTCGAATCTTCAGCTGGTGATATCCTGATCGCAAATCAATCTTCGAAAACACTTTAGCTCGTTGCAGCTGGTCAAACAAATCATTGATCATCGGCAGTGGGTACTTGTTCTTGATCGTCACTTCATTCAACACACAATAATCGACAACCATTCTCAATGATCCATCCTTCTTCTCAACCAAGAGCACTGGAGCTCCCCATGGTGATGAACTTCATCGGATGTAACCTTTCTCCAACAACTCCTTAATCTACTTCTTGATCTCTTCCAGATCATTTGTGGGCATCCGGTACGGTCTCTTCGATATTGGCCCGGTGCCTGGCAATAGCTCTATCAAAAACTCAATATCTCGATCTGGCGGCATGCCTGGTAACTCCTCGGGAAATACATCGGGGTAATCCTTCACTACCGGCACTTCCTCCTGAACAACTCCTGAGAGAGAATTTACTTGAGTCCTCCTAGGCGCATGCCTAGATACATACTTGATCCTTTTTCCCTCCGGGGTGGTGAGTAGAATTGATCTGTTAGCACAGACAATGTTTCCTCCATACTTCGATAACCAATCCATTCCTAGTATCACATCCAATCCTTGTGACTCCAAAATTACTAGGTTTGAGGGGAAAACATGGCTACCAATGGTTAAGGGTATCCGATCGCACCATCGGCTGGCCATATACTCTGCACCGGGTGAGCTCACTAGCAAGGGTGTCCCAAGGGCTAAGGTGGGTAACTTAAACTTGTCCACAAATCCCCTTGAAATGTATGAATGTGATGCACCGGTATCAAATAAAACAAGGGCGGTAAATGACTTAACCAAAAACTTACCGATAACTGCATCAGGCTGCTCTTCGACCTCCTCCACGTTCACGTGGTTCACTTGTCCCCTGTTGAAAGGGTTGGGCTTCTTCCCAGCGCTTCCATTGCCATGTCCGTTCTTCAATTCCGGATAATCATTGGCGTAGTGCCCACTCTTCACGCACTTGAAACAGGTAATGTGACTTTGGTCCTTCTTGGCGGGTGTGGCTGGGTTGGAGCGGTTCTGATTGCTGCCTTCTCCATTCCCATTTCCATTCTTGGGGCCGCTATGGTTATGCGAACTACCTCCATTGTGAGTGTGGCCTCCATGGTTATGGGTCAATCCTCCCGAGTTCGGGGTGAAACGAGGCTTCTGCTGAGCTCCAGAATTGTACTTTCCTTGTCCATACTTCCTCTTGCGGCTCTCGATCTGCTGTTGCTTCCCTTCAATCAAAAGAGCCTTGTCTACCAGCTCCTGGTAGTTGTTAAATGTTGCCACCATCAACTGCATGCTCATCTCATCATTAAGCCCTTCCATAAACTTCTCTTGCTTCGCGGCATTTGTGGCCACATCTTCAGGGGCATAACGAGATAGCTTACTAAACTCATCTACGTACTAGGCCACAGTACGATTTCCCTGGCGCAAGTTGTGAAACTCACGCTTCTTCATGCTCATAGCTCGAGTTGAGACATGGGCGGTGCGGAATGCTTGCTGAAACTGATCCCAAGTGATATTGGCTATAGGGAAAGTGGCTGTGTAAATCTCCCACCATGGTGATGCTGGTCCATCCAATTGGTGTGCGGCAAAAGGCACCTTCTCAGCATCAGTGCAACCTGCGGTTGTCAACTCTCTTCCAATCTTGCGTAACCAGTCATCAGCAACTATTGGCTCGGTGCTACAAGAAAACACCGGCAGCTGCAACCACAGAAAACGGGCTAAGTTGTCAACTGGAGGTGGTGGCGGTGGGTTGTTGTTTTTGTTGTTGTTGCCTTGGTTCTGAACTAGTATCTGCATCAAGGCATTCTGCTGCTGGATCAACTGGGTGATCTCCGGTTGGAAGACAAATCCGGTGTCACGTCTCGGAGGCATCTGATGGGTTTTAGAGGGGAGAGATTAGAATAGAAATGAGGTCTAGGGAGAAAACACTACCCATATGCACATGAGACAAACACAATCATATCACACCAATCAATTCAATCAAGGGCATACATTCGGTCTAGAACTATCGTTACAAAAGTGCTCGGACTACTACTATATACATGGGGGGAATACTACTAATCATATGGTGGTCATCTAGAAATATTGATCGGTGGAAGACTCCATGATATCTACTCCAGCTTCGTCTTCATAATCATCATCACTATCGTCGGGGTCGGAGTCGGTGTCGTCGATGATGATGTAGTCTTCAGAATGAATTTCCTTGGGTTCGTCTTCTTCTCCTCCTGGCACGGGGTCTCCCATGAAAACTCCTAGCTTCCTTGTTAGATCGTCATTCTTCTCCACAAGTATCGTCATTTCCTCTTCATATCCATCGCGTGTAGACTTGAGTTCCTCTTCTAGCTCTATGATCCTAGTCATCGGCTTCTTCAAATCTATCATGCCTGCGCACATCTGGTTCTCCTGGCGTCGAATGTGCTGGTTTAACTCCTGGATGAAAGCTACTATGGACATGTCCCTCCTGGTGCTGAGTATCTCCCATTGCTCGTCTAGGCGCCCACATATTTGGTAGATAGTGTCCTTCAGCTCCTGTTTGTAGACTTTGCCGATGCGTCCCATGGCGATGTGGGCTACCATGCTCTATCATAGACTCCAGGTTGGGGCATCAAAAGAAAACTCTATGGGCTCCGTAACTGGCGTGAATGTCCTTCCTGGAACTTGAACTCGAATCATCCAGCGCTCTTCTTCTGGTAAAGTAGCGGTGTAGGTCCCGGTGAAGCTTGGTATTCCGATGTTCAGGTACCTAGTGACTTCCTTCAGGTGTCGTCCGAAGAGTGTGTCTTCATCCGGTTGTGCAAACTTGTTCCTCGAGTCCGCCATCCTAAAGAGTTGAAAATGGAGAGAAGTCAGAAATGAGTAGAGAAGAGTGACCTATGGCTCATCTTAGTGGTCGTGTCCTACACTTAGCGTGTGCTCTGATACCATCTTGTAGCGACCCGACCTCAGGCGGTCAAGTCTCTGTGTTCAGTGTCATCCCTGGATCGGTAATGCTGACACACACAGTACTCGAAGGATTTATAACAGAGTAGCAATCACACACTTATTACATTGAATGTCTCAAAAGAGAACTTATTACAATAAATATGGCTTAAGGCCATCTAAAAGCGATAACAGCGGAAGGCTTGGAAGATAAAGTGAGTCCATCAACTCCAACGGCATAGCTGAGTGCATGAAAAACGATCTATCGCACCTTACTCCACGTCTGAAAAGTCTGCAACATGATATGTTGCAGCCCGAAAACGGGTCAACACATGGAATATGCTGGCAAAATAACACAGTAGAGCAATGAACAGATAAATGCTACCACTACATGCATATTTGGTTGGTGGAGGCTCTATGGTTATAATGTTTTTGCGGAAAGCCAATTTTTCCCTACTACAAAGGAATATACTTTATTTAACTATCATGGTGGTTGTAACATTGAGAATGGTACCCCCATCTCAATCCCAATTAAAAGTAATTATCAACCCAACAAATTAATTTAGAGTGATGAGATCCATATGATAATCCAAGAACCAGATACTCAAGATGTCCATAATCGGCGACACGGCTCACCATGATTAGTTTGTACACTCTGCAGAGGTTTGCACACTTTTCCCCAGAAGACTCGATCTCCTCCGTTGGATTTCTCGCACTGCATGGTGTTTGAGAAACGGATGACCGAGACACAGTCTTTCAGAAGCATTAACTATAACCCCGGGTAGGCAGTACCAACCTACATCCCGTACATCTGCTAGCCTACCACTGGAAGAGGTCATGCAACCTACTCAACTATGCTAGAGCCCATAATAGCTTGTGGCTGCACACAAAAGTTTCTAGCATGAATAACCTTATGATCCCTTTGAGCCTGGGTGGCGGACCATAGGAGGATCACACGGTATAACCTCGGGATCTCCTAGGCAGACACTAGTATAATCCCAGGTGCCCAAGACCAACTATCCACCCAGATTTGTATTAAAGTTGCCACCTTAAATTGAACCATTAATTAAACACTCACATCTATCATGGATACACTTAAACTCAATCCATGTCTACGAGCATAGCATAGCGGTATAAGCATAACGTAGAAGTAACTCCCAAGGGTTTGATAGTAAAACAGGTAATAGGTTCTACCTCATCAACTACTTCCCGATACCCACATGTTAATCACATCCTAATCATGCAGTGGTTGCGTATTGTAACTAATGCATACAAACCGGGTATGAAAGAGTATGATCAATGTGTTACTTGCCTTGCCGACGATCTCCAAAACCTAGTGACTCGTAGTAGCACGCTTCACACTCTGGGAATTCTATCGCAAACAAACAATAGCATACATAAGCAATCAAGCAAATATGCACGGGTAAAAATCAAATAAGAAGACCTAACCAGAAAGTTCAACTGAAGAACTCCGGTTTGCAAAAAGAATCAAATCAAACGGAGCAACGAAACACAAACCACGAAAGAAACAAGATCCGATTACTAATCTGGACTGAAGTCAAATTTTACAGTACCAAAATCTTGTTCAAGTTGGTTAAACAGAAAGAGGGCTTCGAGACGATGAACTAGGCGCTTGTTTCACCTGATTTGGATAAACGAGCGAAAAGATATACAAGGTCGAAGATTAGGGCACAAATCGCGATCGGAAATAATCGCGGAAAAACCCTGGAAAAAGAAAAACTGACGAACAGGCTAACGAACGAACGTTCACTGTGTGCGACTAACCGACGAACAACGTTCGTTAAAACGAATGTATGGACGAACGTCCGCTAAATAAATAAACCGAACGAAACTATCTATTTAAAAAAAACTAGATCTAGGGTTTTCAAAAAAACAACGGTTTTCCCGAGAAAACCGGACGGTGGCGGCGGCTACCTCGGCGTCGGCGGGATCGGCGGCGGCGAGGGCGGCTTCGCGGGGCGGCGGCGCGGCGGGAGGCGGCGTGGCGGGCGGCGCTAGGGTTTCGGGCGGGGCTGGTGGATTCGCGGGCCTCGGGCCTCGCCTTATAAAGCCGACCGGGCGGTGTCCTAGTCGGGCACGGCCCGTTAGGTCGGTGCTCTCCTTTAAAAAAACTTACACGGAAAAACAAATAAAAGAAATACTAAACGAACTCCAAAAATCCTGAAATAAATTTTCACGGTCCTCTGATAATATTCCGGACAAAGTGAACATTTATTTGGGCCTCTAATGCAAGTTTGAAAAACGCATATTTTTTCCTAATTGAAATAAAATTGCAATAAAATCCAAATAAAATTTATTCATTTGATTTTAATATTTTTCCTCCAATATTTCACTTATTTTTGGAGAAGTCATATTATCTCCTCTCATATATTTTATTATGAAATATTTTCGGAGAGAAAAATTATTAAAACCAAAATGATCGTTGCCTCAATATTTGATAAAATTCAAATATGAAGAACGTGAAACCCCCAACTCTCTCCGTGGGTCCTTGAGTTGCTTAGGATTTCGAGGATCGCGAAACGAAATGCAATAGAATATGATATGCATGAATGACCTATGTATAACATTCCAAATTGAAAATTTGGGATGTTACATATGGAGATGCCCATCAATTGATGTCAATGTGAGTAGTAGGGATTGCCATGCAACGGATGCACTAAGAGCTATAAGTGTATGAAAGCTCAAACTGGAAACTAAGTGGGTGTGCATCCAACTTTCTTTCTCATGAAGACCTTGGGCATTTGAGGAAGCCCATCATCGGAATATACAAGCCAAGTTCTACAATGAAAGTTCCCACTAGGATATGAAAGTGATAACTGAAGAGACTCTCTATATGAAGAACATGGTGCTACTCTAAAGCACAAGTGTGGTAAAAGGATAGTAACATTGTCCATTCTCTCTTTTCTCTCATTTTTTTTCTTTTTTTCTCTTTTTTTGGTGGGCTTCTTTGGCCTCTTTTTTTATTTGGGCTTCTTTGGCCACTTCTATTTTGATAACCTCACCTGGGACAATGTTCTAATAATGATGATCATCACACTTTTATTTACTTACAACTCAATACTAGAACAAAGATATGACTCTATATGAATGCCTCCGGCGGTGTACCGGGATGTGCAATGATGTAGCGTAGCAAAGATATCAAAAAAGGGACAAGCCATGAAAATATCATGCTAGCTATCTTACGATCATGCAAAGCAATATGACAATGAATTCTCAAGTCATGTATATGATGATGATGGAAGTTGCATGGCAATATATCTCGGAATGGCTATGGAAATGCCATGATAGGTAGGTATGGTGGCTGTTTTGAGGAAGATATAAGGAGGCTTATGTGTGACAGAGCGTATCATATCACGGGGTTTGGATGCACCGGTGAAGTTTGCACCAACTCTCGAGGTGAGAAAGGGCAATGCACGGTACCAAAGAGGCTAGCAATGATGGAAGGGTGAGAGTGCGTATAATCCATGGACTCAACATTAGTCATAAGAACTCACATACTTATTGCAAAAATCTATTAGTCATCGAAACAAAGTACTACGCGCATGCTCCTAGGGGGATAGATTGGTAGGAAAATACCATCACTCGTCCCCGACCGCCACTCTTAAGGAAGACAATCAATAAATAAATCATGCTCCGACTTCATCACATAAGGGTTCACCATATGTGCATGCTACGGGAATCACAAACTTCAAAACAAGTATTTCTACAATCCACAACTACCCACTAGCATGACTCTAATATCACCATCTTTATATCGCAAAACTATTGCAAGGAATCAAACATATCATATTCAGTGATCTACAATTTTTATGTAGGATTTTAGGACCAACCATGTGAAGACCAATTCCTGTCATCTCTCTAAATAGATATAAGTGAAGCAAGAGAGTTTAATTCTTTCTACAAAAGATATGCCCACGCTCTAACAAATATAAGGGAAGCAAAAGAGCATTCTACAAATGGCGGTTTTCTATGTGAAGAGAAACAGGCAATCCAAACTTCAAATGATATAAGTGAAGCACATGAAGCATTCTATAAAGCCATACTCAAAAGATATAAGTGAAGTGCAATGAGCATTCTATAAATCAACCAAGGACTATCTCATACCAGCATGGTGCATAAAAGAAAAGTGAAAACTAAATGCAAAAGACGCTCCAAGATTTGCACATATCGCATGAACGAAACGAATCTGAAAACATACCGATACTTGTTGAAGAAAGATGGGATGCCTTCCGGGGCATCCCCAAGCTTAGACGCTTGAGTCTCCTTGAATATTTACTTGGGGTGCCTTGGGCATCCCCAAGCTTGAGCTCTTGCCTCTCCTCCTTATCCTCATATCGAGACATCCTCGATCTTCGAACACTTCATCCACACAAAACTCAACAGAAAGTTTGGTAAGATCTGTTAGTATAATAAAGCAAATCACTATTCTAAGCTTTGTTTTTGCATTGTATCTACTGTAATATAACTTTTCCATGGCTTAATCCACTCATAGAAATCGATAGTTTCATCAAAACAAGCAAACTATGCATCAAAAACAGAATCTGTCTTAAACAGGACAGTCTGTAGTAATCTGAACATTCACCATACTTCTGGTACTCCAAAAATTCTGAAATAATTAGGAACAATAAACAATTTGTATAGAAAGTCAGTGCAAAAAGTTTCAGAACCATTTGGCATTCTAGTAAAATAATGTAAAATCGACACTACTGCCAAAGTTTCTGTTCTGCACCGCACAAACCAACAAGCAATGTAAACATCCTAAAGGCAAACCTTGGCACATTATTTTTATAATATAATGGAATTGTACAAGGGGATAATTATTTTGTTGAAAAGTTTATGTAATCAAGATTCACAAAGTTTCCGTGAGCATGAACAAAGTTCAAGGAGCTCCCCCACTTCAACAATGCTTGTCTCTCTCACTTTCACTTTCCTTTTTGAAAAGTTTTGGGTTCCCCTCTTTATTTTTTTTGTTTTTAAACTATATAAAAGCACTCAACAGAAATAAATGACTCTATAAAACTTCCGGGTTGTCTCCCTGGCAGCGCTTTCTTTAAATCCATTATGCTAGGCATATAGTGCTCAAGTAGTGAATCCACCCGGATCCCAAGGTATATCAAAGCCAATTTTAATTAACAATGATTTGTAATTTAGTAGTGAGCACAAAGTAACATATATCATGTAATGACAAAGTCTAACTCTTTTCCTATGCATCGTCATGTCATACAAGAACAATTCATGCACATCAAGTAAAGGCCAATACATAGCATAAGCAGTTTCTTGCAATTTTATCGTGTGGGAAACATAGAGAGGTGGAGATATAGTTCCTCTCTCATAATAATTGCAAGTAGGAGCAGCAAGCACATGCATATTATATCTATCAAAATCATCATGTGTAATAGTAAAACGCAACCCATCAATATAATCCTTAACAAGGGCAAACTTCTCCGATATAGTGTAGTCGGGAGAATTCAAAAAGATAATAGGACTATCATGCGTGGGTGCAGTAGCAACAATTTCATGTTTAACATAAGGAACTATAGCAAGTTCATCTCCATAAGCATAATTCATATTGGTATCTTGGCCACAAGCATAGCAAGCATCATCAAAAAGGGATATTTCAAAAGAATCAACGGGATCATAACAATCATCCTTCGGTAAGCACGAAGGGAAGTTAAACAATGTATGAATTGAAGAGTTACTCTCATTAGAAGGTGGGAACGGGTGATCAATCCGCTCTTCCTCCTTATGTTCTTCGCTCTCCTAATCATCTTTTTCATCCAATGAGCTCACAACGTCATTAATTTCTTCTTCCATAGACTCCTGCAAAATATTAGTCTCTTCTTGGACAGCGGAGACTCTCCCAATAAATTCATCAATATCGGAATTGAATTCATAATTCTCATAGCAATATTTAAGTATAGCAAAATTTTCAGGTCTATAAACTGAATCATCAAAATCTTCAAACTCTTTAAACAAAGATTCAATTTCATAAGCACCCATAAAAGCAATGAACTCTTCTATTTGTTCCACTTCATGGTAATCATATATACCATTAGCATAAGAAGCTAAGGTTTCATTATCATTAAATTCACATGAAAAGGGAAGGTGTGGAGCCTTCATCCTAGAGCAACAAGTATAATCATATCTCAAGCATAGTTGCCAAGCATACCAATGCAACATATAAATTTGATCCCATAATAGTTTCCCTTTTTGAGTCAAGCGATAATCCCTAAAGTATTCACGTTGATCCAATGTGTCTCCCATTACAAAGTTGAATGGGGTTTTCTCAGGATTATCAAAGTAGTACACAATATCTTTCTCATAATGAGCATCGAGGGTTTTAGGAGGTTCCCCATCTCCATGAGTAGCAAGTAAACCTAATTTTTTTGGTATTTCGTGTTCCATATCCATAACTAAAGATAGAGAACAACTTAGAACAACAAATAAAAATTACTTAGATATAAAGCAAACAAGCACACACGAGAATACTCACCCCACGCTATTGCTCCCCGGCAACGGCGCCAGAAAAAGGTCTTGATAACCCACAAGTACAGAGGATCAATTGTAGCCTCTTTCGATAAGTAAGAGTGTCGAACCCAACGAGGAGCTAAAGGTAGAACAAATATTCCCTCAAGTTCTATCGACCACCGATACAACTCTACGCACGCTTAACGTTCGCTTTACCTAAAACAAGTATGAAACTAGAAGTGCTTTGTAGGTGTTGTTGGATAGGTTTGCAAGATAATAAAGAGCGCGTAAATAAAAAGTAGGGGCTGTTTAGATAAAGACACCACTAAATTAGTTTTATTAAAGAGCTTTTTGTCACGAGAAAGTTATTTGTCCCTAGGCAATCGATAACTAGACCGGTAATCATTATTGCAATTTTATTTGAGGGAGAGGCATAAGCTAACATACTTTCTCTTCTTGGATCATATGCACTTATGATTGGAACTCTAGCAAGCATCCACAACTACTAAAGATCATTAAGGTAAAACGCAACCATAGCATACGGTATCAAGTCCTCTTTATTCCCATACACCATGACCCACTTATCCGTGTTTGTGTTTCAGTCACTCACGCAACGCAGACAATAAGCAAACCATGAACATATTGCAAACCCTACAGCGGGGATCCCTCACGCTTGCACCACACGGAGAGCACCATAGGACAGCACCAATAATAACACATGCAACTCAAACCAATCACGATCATCAATTAACCCATGGGACAAAATGGATCTACTCAAACATCATAGGATAGCCATACATCATTGGGAAATAATATATAGTGTTGAGCACCATGTTTAAGTAGATATTACAGCGGGTAAAAGAGGGGTTACACCGCTGCATAGAGGGGGGAAGAGTTGGTGATGAGGGCGGTGAAGTTGTTGGTGTAGATCGCGGTGATGATGATGGCCCCGGCGGCACTCCAGTGCCACCAGAAGTGAGGGGGAGAGAGCCCCCTCCTTCTTCTTATTCCATGACCTTCTCCCTGGATGGGAGAAGGGTTTCCCCTCTGGTCCATGGCATGGGAGGGGCGAGAGCCCCTTCGAGATTGGATTTGTCTCTCTGTCTCTCTCTGTTTCTGCGCTCCCACATCTGGCCTTTCACCGTTTCTTATATTCCAGAAGATCCGTAACTCCGATTGGATTGAAATTTGAACATGATTTTTATCCGGATATTAGCTTTCTTGCGGAGAAATAAGGGCTCCAACCACCTTACGGGGTGTCCACGAGGGTGAGGGGTGCGCCTGCCCCCCTGGGGCGCCCCCTGCCTCGTGGGCCCCTCGAGCATCGTCTCGCATTGATTTCACTTCCCGAAATTCACATATATTCCCAAAAAATCTCCGTCAGTTTTTATCCCGTTTGGACTCCGTTTGATATGGATTTTCTGCGAAACAAAAACATGCAACAAACAGGAACTGGCACTGGGCACTGGATCAATATGTTAGTCCCAAAAGGTAGTATAGAAAGTTGCCAAAGTATGTAAAGGTTGTAGAATATTGGCATGGAACAATCAAAAATTATAGATACGATGGAGATGTATCAGCCCTCAGAGCCTCCTGAGGCTCAGGAGCCTGGCGGCTCGTGAGGGGCAACTTCTCCAGCACGCGTCTTCGGCTACGTCAACACCTCTCTAGCAACGATACCAGGTGACTCTTTCTGGTTCATTCAGTTGGGGGCGCCCCTCGGGCAGCATTATCCCCAAGTCACACAGGCCTGTCCCAGCGACATGTATCTTTTTGCATTTTTTGCTTACTCTGTTGGGGGCGCCCCTCGGGTTGCATCATCCCCAGGCCACGTGGGTCCATCCCTACGGCATGTATCGTTCTTGCATCTATTCGACCTAGCTTGCCTCCTTGCTTGAGTTATCTTACGATTATCACCTGCCTTTCCGGTACTTCGATACCGTGAGCGTTGTGCGCCCTTGCAAGCCCACCCATGACCGCCTCATGATTAAGGACTGGCACAACGTCTGTGCTCGGGTCCGTCCCTACAGCGTCGCTGAACCCAAGAGGCTGAGCTCTGGCTCGCGGGCCAGCTCCCGTGTATGTCACCTCCCATGGTCCTTGGTGCCTTGTCCTCGCATGAGCTAATCGCGGGCAGACAAGCCAGGGCGCGCGACCCGGTGCCTCGCCACCACAGGAGCCACACACCGGTCATCTTTCTTCAGGATCTTTCGCATGAGAAGACTAGGCACGATGTCTGTGCTCGGGTCCGTCCCTGCAGCTTCGATAAACCCAACAGCTGAGCTCTGTCTGGTGGGCCGGCCCCATTCACGTCACCTCCTAGGGTCATTGGTGTTTGGCCTTCTCATGTAACCACCTCATGAGATTCATCCGGCGCAGGTTACCTAACCATCTCGCATGGCCACCACAGCTATCAGGAACCAAGACCAGGCACAACCTGAAGGAAATATGCCCTAGAGGCTATAATAAAGTTTTTATTTATATTTCCTTATATCATGATAAATGTTTATTATTCATGCTAGAATTGTATTAACCGGAAACATAATACATGTGTGAATACATAGACAAACATAGCGTCACTAGTATGCCTCTACTTGACTAGCTCGTTAATCGAAGATGGTTGAGTTTCCTAGCCATGGACATGAATTGTCATTTGATTAACGAGATCACAACATTAGGAGAATGATGTGATTGACTTGACCCATTCTGTTAGCTTAGAATTTGATCGTTTAGTATATTGCTATTGCTTTCTTCATGACTTATACATGTTCTTATAATTATGAGATTATGCAACTCCCGAATACCGAAGGAACACTTTGTGTGCTACCAAACGTCACAACGTAACTGGGTGATTATAAAGGTGCTCTACAGGTGTCTCCGATGGTGTTTGTTGAGTTGGCATAGATCAAGAATAGGATTTGTCACTCCGATTGTCGGAGAGGTATCTTTGGGCCCTCTCAGTAATGCACATCACAAGAAGCCTTGCAAGCAATGTGACTAATGAGTTAGTCACGGGATGATGCACTACGGAACGAGTAAAGAGACTTGCTGGTAACGAGATTGAGCTAAGTATTGAGATACCAACGATCGAATCTTGGGCAAGTAACATACCGATGACAAAGGGAACAACGTATGTTGTTATGCGGTTCGACCGATAAGGATCTTCGTAGAATATGTAGGAGCCAATATGGGCATCCAGGTTCCGCTATTGGTTATTGACCAGAGAGGTGTCTCGGTCATCTCTACATAGTTCTCGAACCCGTAGGGTCCGCACGCTTAACGTTCGTTGACGATATAGTATTATATGAGTTATGTATGTTGGTGACCGAATGTTGTTTGGAGTTCCGGATGAGATCACAGACATGACGAGGAACTCCGGAATGGTCCGGAGATAAAGTTTGATATATGGGATAATAGTGTTTGGTCGCCGGAAGGGTTCCGGAATTCACCGGAAGGGGTTCCGGATGTTTCCCGAAATGTTTGGGTACGAGAACACTTTATTTGGGCCAAAGGGGAAAGCCCACAAGGTTTTTGGAAAGCGCAAAAGGAAGTTTTGCAGAGTCCAGGGGCCAGACGCCAGGGTCCCTGGCGTCTGGCTCCAGACGCCGGGAACCCTGGCATCTGGCCCTGGAGTCCGAGAAGGACTCTTGCCTATCGGGTGAAACCGACTTTGTGGAGGCTTTTACTCCAAGTTTCGACCCCAAGGCTCAACTTATAAATAGAGGGGCAAGGCTAGCACCAAAGACACATCAAGAAACACCAAGCCGTGTGCCGGCAACCCCGTCCCCTCTAGTTTATCCTCCGTCATAGTTTTCATAGTGCTTAGGCGAAGCCCTGCGAAGATTGTTCTTCATCAACACCGTCACCACGCCATCATGTTGCCGGAACTCATCTACTACTTCGCCCCTCTTGCTGGATCAAGAAGGCGAGGACGTCATCGAGCTGAACGTGTGCTGAACGCGGAGGTGCCGTACGTTCCGTACTTGATCGGGACGGATCGTGAAGGTGTACGATTACATCAACCGCGTTGATAAACGCTTCCGCTTATGGTCTACAAGTGTACGTAGACAACACTCTCCCCTCTCGTTGCTATGCATCACCATGATCTTGCGTGTGCGTAGGAAATTTTTTGAAATTACTATGTTCCCCAACAGTGGTATCAGAGCCAGGTTTATGCGTAGATGTTATTTGCACGAGTAGAACACAAGTGAGTTTTGGGAGATACAAGTCATACTGCTTACCAGCATGTCATACTTTGGTTCGGTGGTATTGTTGGATGAAGCGGCCTGGACCGACATTACACGTACGCTTACGCGAGACTGGTTCGACCGACGTGCTTTGCACACAGGTGGCTGGCGGGTGTTAGTTTCTCCAACTTTAGTTGAACCGAGTGTGACTACGCTCGGTCCTTGAGAAGGTTAAAACAGCACTAACTTGACGAACTATCGTTGTGGTTTTGATGCGTAGGTAAGAACGGTTCTTGCTCGGCCCATAGCAGCCACGTAAAACTTGCAACAACAAAGTAGAGGACGTCTAACTTGTTTTTGCAGGGCATGTTGTGATGTGATATGGTCAAGACATGATGCTATATTTATTGTATGAGATGATCATGTTTTGTAACCGAGTTATCGGCAACTGGCAGGAACCATATGGTTGTCGCTTTATTGTATGCAATGCAATCGCCCTGTAATTGCTTTACTTTATCACTAAGCGGTAGCGATAGTCGTAGAAGCAATAGTTGGCGAGACGACAACGATGCTACGATGGAGATCAATGTGTCGCGCCGGTGACGATGGTGATCATGGCGGTGCTTTGGAGATGGAGATCAAAGGCACAAGATGATGATGGCCATATCATATCACTTATATTGATTGCATGTGATGTTTATCCTTTATGCATCTTATTCTGCTTTGTTTGATGGTAGCATTAAGATGATCTCTCACTAAATTTCAAGGTAAAAGTGTTCTCCCTGAGTATGCACCGTTGCCAAAGTTCGTCGTGCCGAGACACCACATGATGATCGGGTGTGATAAGCTCAACGTTCATATACAACGGGTGTAAGACAGTTTTGCACACGCAGAATACTCGGGTTAAACTTGATGAGTCTAGCATATGCAGATATGGCCTCGGAACACTGAGACCGAAAGGTCGAGCGTGAATCATATAGTAGATATGATCAACATAGTGATGTTCACCATTGAAAACTACTCCATCTCACGTGATGATCGGACATGGTTTAGTTGATTTAGATCACGTGATCACTTAGATGATTAGAGGGATGTCTATCTAAGTGGGAGTTCTTATGTAATATGATTAATTGAACTTTAATTTATCATGAACTTAGTCCTGGTAGTATTAGCATATCTATGTTGTAGATCAATAGCTCGCGTTTAGCTCCCCTGTTTTATTTCTGATATGTTCCTAGAGAAAACTAAGTTGAAAGATGTTAGTAGCAATGATGCGGATTGGATCCGTGATCTGAGGATTGTCCTCATTGCTGCATAGAAGAATTATGTCCTTGATGCACCGCTAGGTGACAGAACTATTGCAGGAGTAGATGCAGACGTTATGAACGTTTTGACAAGCTCGGTATGATGACTACTTGATAGTTTAGTGCACCATGCTTTACGGCTTAGAACCGGGACTTCAAAAATGTTTTGAACGCCATGGAGCATATAAGATGTTCCAAGAGTTGAAATTAGTATTTCATACTCATGCCCGTGTCAAGTGGTATGAGACCTCTGATAGTACTTTGCCTATAAGATGGAGGAGAATAGCTCAACCAGTGAGCATGTGCTCAGATTGTCTGAGTAGTACAATCACTTGAATCAAGTGGGAGTTCATCTTCCAGATAAAATAGTGATTGACAGAATTCTCTAGTCACTATCACCAAGTTACTAGAACTTCGTGATGAACTATAATATGCAAGGGATGACGAAAGTAATTCCCGAGCTCTTCGCGATGCTGAAATCGACGAAGGTAGAAATCAAGAAAGAGCATCAAGTGTTGATGGTTGACAAGACCACTAGTTTCAAGAAAAGGGCAAAGGGAAGAAGGGGAACTTCAAGAAGAACGGCAAGCAAGTTGCTGCTCAAGTGAAGAAGCCCAAGTCTGGACCTAAGCCTGAGACTAAGTGCTTCTACTGCAAAGGGACTGGTCACTGGAAGCGGAACTACCCCAAGTATTTGGCGGATAAGAAGGATGGCAATGTGAACAAGCTATATTTGATATACATGTTATTGATGTGTACTTTACTAGTGTTTATAGCAAACCCTCGGTATTTGATACTGGTTCAGTTGCTAAGAGAAGTAACTCTAAACGGGAGTTGCAGAATGAACAAAGACTAGTTAAGGGTGAAGTGACGATGTGTGTTGGAAGTGGTTCCAAGATTGATATAATCATCATCGCAGACTCCCTATACTTTCGGGATTAGTGTTAAACCTAAATAAATGTTATTTGGCATTTGCGTTGAGCATGAATATGATTTGATCATGTTTATTGCAATACGATTATTCATTTAAAGTCAAAGAATAATTGTTGTTCTGTTTACATGAATAAAACCTTCGATGGTCATACACCCAATGAAAATAGTTTGTTGGATCTCGATCGTAGTGACACACATATTCATAATATTGAAGCCAAAAGATGCAAAGTTAATAATGATGGTGCAACTTATTTGTGGCACTGCTGTTTAGGTCATATTGGTGTAAAGCGCATGAAGAAACTCCATGTCGATGGGCTTTTGGAATCACTTGATTATGAATCACTTGATGCTTGCGAACCATGCATCATGGGCAAGATGACTAAGACTCCGTTCTCCGGAACAATGGAGCAAGCAGCTAACTTATTGGAAATAATACATACTGATGTATGCGATCCGATGAGTGTTGAGGCTCGCGGCGGGTATCGTTATTTTCTGACCTTCACAGATGATTTGAGCAGATATGGGTATATCTACTTGATGAAACATAAAGTCTGAAACATTTGAAAAGTTCAAAGAATTTCATAGTGAAGTGGAAAATCATCGTGACAAGAAAATAAAGTTTCTACGATCTGATCGCGGAGACGAATATTTGAGTTACGAGTTTGGTCTTCAATTAAAACAATGTGGAATAGTTTCACAAATTCGTGCCACCTGGAACACCACAGCATAATGGTGTGTCCAAACGTCATAACCGTACTGTATTGGATATAGTGCAATCTATGATGTTTCTTACCGATTTACCACTATCGTTTTGGGGTTATGCATTAGAGATAGCTGCATTCACGTTAAATAGGGCACCATCTAAATCCGTTGAGACGACACCATATGAACTGTGGTTTGGCAAGAAACCAAAGTTGTCGTTTCTTAATGTTTGGGGTTGCGATGCTTATGTGAAAAAGTTTCATCCTGATAAGCTCAAACCCAAATCGGAGAAATGTGTCTTCATAGGATACCCAAAGGAGACAGTTGGGTACACCTTCTATCACAGATCCGAAGGCAAGACATTCGTTGCTAAGAATGGATCCTTTCTAGAGAAGGAGTTTCTCTCGAAAGAAGTGAGTGGGAGGAAAGTAGAACTTGATGAGGTAATTGTACCTGCTCCCGAATTGGAAAGTAGTACATCACAGAATTCAGTTCCAGTGATTCCTACACCAATCAGCGAGGAAGCTAATGATGATGATCATGTAACTTCAGATCAAGTTACTACCGAACCTCGTAGGTCAACCAGAGTGAGATCCGCACCAGAGTGCTACGGTAATCCTGTTCTGGAGGTCATGTTACTTGACCATGACGAACCTACGAACTATGAGGAAGCGAGGATGAGCCCAGATTCCGCGAAATGGCTTGAGGTAATGAAATCTGAAATGGGATCCATGTATGAGAACAAAGTGTGGACTTTGGTTGACTTGCCCGATGATCGGCAAGCCATAGAAAGTAAATGGATCTTCAAGAGGAAGACGGACGCTGATAGTAGTGTTACTATCTACAAAGCTATACTTGTCGAAAAAGGTTTTGACAAAGTTCAAGGTGTTGACTACGATGAGATTTTCTCACTCATAGCGATGCTTAAGTCTGTCCGAATCATGTTAGCAAATTGCCACATTTTATGAAATCTGGCAAATGGATGTCAAAACTACATTCTTAATGGATTTCTTAAAGAAGAGTTGTATATGATGCAACCAGAAGGTTTTGTCGATCCTAAAGGTGCTAACAAAATGTGCAAGCTCCAGCGATCCATCTATGGACTGGTGCAAGCATCTCGAAGTTGGAATATACGCTTTCATGAGTTGATCAAAGCATATAGTTTTATACAGACTTGCGGTGAAGCCTGTATTTACAAGAAAGTGAGTGGGAGCACTACAGCATTTCTGATAAATATATGTGAATGACATATTGTTGATCGGAAATAATGTAGAATTTTCTGGAAAGCATAAAGGAGTATTTGAAAGGAGTTTTTCAAAGAATGACCTCGGTGAAGCTGCTTACATATTGAGGATCAAGATCTATAGAGATAGATCAAGACGCTTGATAAGTTTTTTCAATGAGTACATACCTTGACAAGATTTTGAAGTAGTTCAAAATGGAACAAACAAAGACCGAGTTCTTGCCTGTGTTACAAGGTGTGAAATTGAGTAAGACTCAAAGCCCGACCACGGCAGAAGATAAGAGAATGAAAGTCATTCCATATGCCTCAGCCATAGGTTCTATAAAGTATGTCATGTTGTGTACCAGATCTATTGTATACCCTACACTGAGTTTGGCAAGGGAGTACAATAGTGATCTAGGAGTAGATCACTGAACAGCGGTCAAAATTATCCTTAGTGGAATAAGGATATGTTTCTCGATTATGGAGGTGACAAAAGGTTCGTTGTAAAGGGTTACGTCGATGCAAGTTTTGACACTGATCTAGATGACTCTAAGTCTCAATCTGGATACATATTGAATGTGGGAGCAATTAGCTAAAGTAGCTCCGTGCAGAGCATTGTAGACATAGAAATTTGCAAAATACATACGGATCTGAATTTGGCAGACCCGTTGACAAAACTTCTCTCACAAGCAAAACATAATCACACCTTAGTACTCTTTTGGTGTTAATCACATAGCGATGTGAACTAGATTAATGACTCTAGTAAACCCTTTGAGTGTTGGTCACATGGCGATGTGAACTATGGGTGTTAATCACATGGTGATGTGAACTATTGGTGTTAAATCACATGGCGATGTGAACTAGATTATTGACTCTAGTACAAGTGGGAGACTGAAGGAAATATGCCCTAGAGGCTATAATAAAGTTGTTATTTATATTTCCTTATATCATGATAAATGTTTATTATTCATGCTAGAATTGTATTAACCGGAAACATAATACATGTGTGAAAACATAGACAAACATAGTGTCACTAGTATGCCTCTACTTGACTAGCTCGTTAATCGAAGATGGTTGAGTTTCCTAGCCATGGACATGAGTTGTCATTTGATTAACGGGATCACATCATTAGGAGAATGATGTGATTGACTTGACCCATTCCGTTAGCTTAGCATTTGATCGTTTAGTATATTGCTATTGCTTTCTTCATGACTTATACATGTACCTATGACTATGAGATTATGCAACTCCCGAATACCGGAGGAATACTTTGTGTTCTACCAAACGTCACAACGTAACTGGGTGATTATAAAGGTGCTATACTGGTGTCTTCGATGGTGTTTGTTGAGTTGGCATAGATCAAGACTAGGATTTGTCACTCGGATTGTCGAAGAGGTATCTCTGGGCCCTCTAGGTAATGCACATCACTAGAAGCCTTGCAAGCAATGTGACTAATGAGTTAGTCACGGGATGATGCACTACGGAACGAGTAAAGAGACTTGCCGGTAATGAGATTGAGCTAGGTCTTGAGATACCAACGATCGAGTCTCAGGCAAGTACATACCGATGACAAAGGGAACAACATATGTTGTTATGCGGTTCGACCGATAAAGATCTTCGTAGAATATGTAGGAGCCAATATGGGCATCCAGGTTCCGCTATTGGTTATTGACCAGAGAGGTGTCTCGGTCATGTCTACATAGTTCTCGAACCCGTAGGGTCCGCACGCTTAACGTTCGTTGAGGATATAGTATTATATGAGTTATGTATGTTGGTGACCGAATGTTGTTTGGAGTTCCGGATGAGATCACGGGCATGAAGAGGAACTCCGGAATGGTCCGGAGATAAAGTTTGATATATGGGATAATAGTGTTTGGTCGCCGGAAGGGTTCCGGAATTCACCGGAAGGGGTTCCGGATGTTTCCCGAAATGTTTGGGTACGAGAACACTTTATTTGGGCCAAAGGGGAAAGCCCACAAGGTTTTTGGAAAGCTCCAAAGGAAGTTTTGCGGAGTCCAGGGGCCAGACGCCAGGGTCCCTGGCGTCTGGGTCCAGATGCCGGGAACCCTGGCGTCTGGCCCTGGAGTCCGAGAAGGACTCTTGCCTATCGGGTGAAACCGACTTTGTGGAGGCTTTTACTCCAAGTTTCGACCCCAAGGCTCAACATATAAATAGAGGGGCAGGCCTAGCACCAAAGACACATCAAGAAACACCAAGTCGTGTGCCGGCAACCCCGTCCCCTCTAGTTTATCCTCCATCATAGTTTTCGTAGTGCGTAGGCGAAGCCCTGCGAAGATTGTTCTTCATCAACACAGTCACCACGCCGTCGTGCTGCCGGAACTCATCTACTACTTCGCCCCTCTTTCTGGATCAAGAAGACGAGGACGTCATCGAGCTGAACGTGTGCTGAACACGGAGGTGCCGTACGTTTGGTACTTGATTGGGACGGATTGTGAAGGTGTATGACTACATCAACCGCATTGATAAACGCTTCCGCTTACGGTCTACGAGGGTACGTAGACAACACTCTCCCCTCTCGTTGCTATGCATCACCATGATCTTGCATGTGCGTAGGAAATTTTGGAAATTACTACGTTCCCCAACACAACCCGCCTTGAGGTAGGGCCTCGTGAGTCCCGCACTGGCTCACGAGTGCCCAGACACACCTCGTCTAGCCCTGCCGTGCAAGCCACATGTCAGGGCGGGGCTGTACACGCCCCGGGGGCTCCACTTAGAGGGAGCCCTCACCCACGCACTAGTGGAAGCAGCATCCTCCATGCTGGCAGTCGGCACGGTCAAGGAGCGGCTATGCCCGTGCAAGTGCGGAAGCGCTATGCTCCGCGCTGGTGATAAACAACTGAGGGCGGCCCCATGGCCGTACCAACCTCAGGGGGCCTCTAGGCTCAGTGTCCGGCCTCATTGCAATGCTCCCCCTCGGGAAAGTAGCGCAAGGGGGCTGGGCACGGGGGCTGCGCTCAGTTCACTCCTAGCGCACGCCACCCTGCCAGGTCCTTCGGACCTGGTCATCATGCGTTCCTCCCGAGCGGGACCTCAGCGAGGAAAGGTATGGAGGTCTATTTGCGCGTCAAGGGGGACTCCTGAGCATCGCGACTCAGGAGCCTAACTGGCCACATAGCCTCTCACCCCTTGGTCTCGTCCTGGCGATCTGGACGACCCAACGGCGGCTGAGGTACGCGCGGGGCTGGGCCCTGCCGACGTAGAACACCAAGGCCCACTCCCACGCTTCCTTTCCAAAGGCTGTTTGGACGTCGAAGGGGGCTCCTGAGCATCGTGACTCAGGAGCATAACTGGTCACATAGCCCCTCACCCCTTGGTCTCGTCCTGGCGATCCAGACGACCCAACGGCGGTTGAGGAACGCGCGGGACCGGGACCTGTCGACGTAGAACATCAAGCAATGGAAAGGAAATCACAGAATCCTAATTATTACAAGACATATTGTTCTTCAAACACCAAACAGAAGTTTTGACGCCTCCACGAGGCACGTTGCATATCGCAGGTAAGTTCGCAGGAAAGTAAAAATGGGAAGGAGCACCATCGTTCACCAGCGAGCCTCCTCTTCAGCCTTGGGCGCCGTCGTCAGGGAGTGCCCTCCCATCGGCAGCGTCGCCATCAATCGTGTCGTCGGCCTTGGTCACGGGATCGGCGGCACCATCGGCTGGAGGCGCGGGGTCGATGGCAAGGAACTTCTTCAACAAGGCCTCCACCTGGCCCTTCACGAATTCGGCAGCAGCTGCGCAGCGCTCTTCTTCCCCAGGCTCGAGTAGGACACCAAGGTCGGCATTAGGATCATGAAGATGAAGGTGGTTGAGGACGCGCGTCAGGGCCGATGAGGAGAGCACGCACGCTTCCCCCTCCACCATGGGGCCGATCCCGTTGACGACGTCCTCGAGCATCGTGACAAGCTGAGGGAGTAGCTGGGCGGGGCCCTCATCATCAGTCACCAACGACTTCTCCAAGCCCTTCTCGTAAAGTTCCTGCAGCGCCTCGCGGGACCTCTCCTCAAGAGACTTGAAGGCCACGCGGTCCTCGGCAAGAACCTTCGCCTTGGTTTCCAGCTGGGCCTTCTCTGCTTCCACCTCCTTCGCCAGCTCCTCCAAGCGGCCACGCTACGTGGCATGTGCCCGCGCCGACTGCTCCAGCTCGGCGTCGTGACCGGCGACCGCGTCTTCTCGGGCCTTCATCTTCTCCTCCCACGCCTCGCGCTGGCGAGGCTCGACGGTGCGCCCCTTACGCATGGTCTCCAGCTAGGCTTCCGCCGCTCAGCAGCGCTCCTTGGCGGCCTCAGCATCCCTCAACGCCACCTCACGGCCGGCTGTGGCCAGATCGGCGGCCGGCTTACCCTCCTCAGAAGCCTCCTCGGCCTGGCCCAGTGCCGCCCTGACAGACGCGTCGGAGCTCAGCCACCCTGAGATCAGCTCCAGGCGACGGTCGGCGTCTTGAAGGTCACTACGAAGTTGGGTCAACGCGAGAAGGGCGTCCTCCAGGGCATCCGGCGAAGCATAGGAATCACGACCCAGCGATGCGACAAAAGTGGGGAGAGATGACATCAGCACTAGGTTCTGCAGATCTACGGCAGCAAGAGGAGTCGGGGGCTCCTGAGCCTTCGCAACCTCAGCAGGTGAGCTGGGGGCGGAGGCCTCGGGAACCGGCTTGGCTGCGGAGGTCGTTTTCTCCTGGGGTCGGTCCTCTGGACCTCACGAGGATGACCGGGCCGGAGAGGCACGGGCGCCGTCGTTGCCCTTCCGCGCCAGAGGGCGTGCGGCTGCTCCCTCCCTCTTCTTCTTCGCCGCCAGTGTCAGCCTGACGGTGCAAGCCAAGAACGTCAAGAAGCAGGCGGAGCGGAGAAAGAGATGAGCTACAGGGGCTCCGCCCCTCTCCTCATTTATAGCCAGGAGGAGGCCAACCGCCGGCCTCCACGATCGCAGGTAATGATGGTTTTCTTCTGCATGCAGCGGGGTCTCATCAAGTCGAATGGTTGCTGAGGCAGCGTGGGGAAGCGGAGACGCCCACGTCCCGTCAATCGCCACTCATCAATCAAGGCCGCAGGCAGTTGGGGCCCGCGGCGCTCCACACTTGCCCTTTGGCTTCGCCTCGAAGCCAAGTCCGAGCGCGCCTTAGGCCCGGGGGCTACTGTCGGCGCAGGGGCTACTGCGGCCCATGGCATGGCTCCACCAACAGCTTGGTATGGCCCATCTTCAGCAGCAACCACTCAAGACCCTCGCGAGGGGCCAAGCCTCGCGAGGCGGACGACACCAAGACCTCCTTAGGGGCAGCCTCACTAGGCTGGCTCCCGAGGAGCGGAGATATCTATGCAAGGGGCACCTCGCGAGGTTCACGTGACGTGAGCCATGATGACCAAGGCCAGGCGGACGCCAACGGACACAGTGTACCAGTTTCCTCTTTGGTGCTAAAGAGGCAGGCGCAGGCGAGGAGTCCCGAGGCATGAGGCAAAGGTTTCCATATCGGTGCAATGAGACCAAGACCAACAGGACGGCAGGACGGAGGTCATCGCGGATCCCACACCTGCATCACCACCAGAGCCTTTGGTAGGCGAAGACCACCTTTTGTCAGGATAGCTTGTACTAGATGTCCCCCTTCAAAATTGGTCGTTGGGGGATCCCTTCCCACCTACATTTGGGAAGAGGACCCGGGCCTCTATAAATAGGACTAGCCACAACCATAGGATAGGGAAAAAGGAGGACGGATCATTGAGACCACTCTCACACGCACAGCTCACCAAGCTCAACAACACCTCTCCTCAGGAGGTTGTTCATCCATTGTACTCGTTCATCCTCAGCCCACGAGGCAATCCACCACCACCACACTGGAGTAGGGTATTACACCACAACGGTGGCCCGAACCAGTATAAACCTCTATGTCTCGTGTTCTTTGGGTTCGACGAGCTAGGTCATGAGATCGTTGTGCGTGCGAATTAGGGAGAGAGAGTTCTTCGTGCGCACCTCAGAGTTCAAACCTCAAGGGTTTGCCGAAACCCAGAATCCGACACCACCACCTCCCGTGTCCGGGCCGTGAGGAGTCCTTCGAGACAGCACCTCTCTGGTCTCCCCGATGACAAGAGGAGGCATAGAGAAGGACACGGTCCCACTCTCCGCTAGCTCGGTTGGCCGAGAGTTCCCCTCTAAGACATGATTAGTGGGGAGGTCGCGCAGCGGGCTGCATTGCGAAACACACGTATTCGATCAAGTAATAAACTAATGAAGGAAAAGCATGTGGAGTCTTTAGATTCATACCTTTAGGCGGGGTGCTTGACACTGGGTTCCCTTGCGGAACCTCCTCCGAGGCCTCGGACCCCTTAGTGGAGTCTGAGGTATCATCAAGAAGAATCAACTTGGGCCTGCGCTGCTTCTTTGGGGCGTGGGGAGGTTGTTCCTCCTCGGCGTTGTCTCACGCCGCCCTCTTCCTGGTTCGGGAGGAGTCGCTCTCCTCCCCGTCCTCTTCCTCCTCCCCCTCGTGAGTGGAGGGGGCATGGGTTTCCCTGGACCTGGTGTCCGGATGCCCCCTTGGCTGGAGACCCTCTTGGGCCTCCCTCGTCCCGATCTTCTTCTTCTCTTTTTCTCTGGCGCCTTATACAGTGCCACAGTCAGGATTTCCTCTAGCAGAGCCGACCTGGGGCCCTCGGATAGAGGAGCCGGATAGTCGATTTAAAGCACAAGTGCTCCCTGGGTGATTTTGGTAATTAATGTCAACATCTCTCTTGTTGGACTAATGTTTTCATCTAGTATATTTCATACAAGTTCAACAAATGGAGTGGCATGGACTAGAGGATGTGGAACCCCTTCAAGATGATAAGGACAAAGGATTGGCTCAAGCTCAAAGCTCAGGACTCTACATTTTCTATTTTAGTGATCCAAGATCACATTGAGTCCATAGGAAAGCCAATACTATTAAAAGGGGATGAGGTGTTGCTTAATGGCTTGCTTGCTCAAAATGCTTAGTGATATGCTCCAAAACCCTCAACCACTTTCTCACTTCCACATATGTCCCAAACCAAAAGTCAAACTTGGCCCTACCGAATCTTTCTATCCGGTGCCACCGAGTTCAGTTGACATAGCCACTGCCAGAAACCCTAATCAATTCGGTCTCACCAATGGGATCTCGGTCTCACCGAGATGGGATTGCAAACTCTCTACTGCAATAATTTCGGTCTCACCGAGATATGCAATCGGTCTCACAGAGAGTTTGCTTGGCCAACTCTCTGTTTTACTTATTACCCAAATCGGTCCCACCGAGTTTGTGTAATCGGTCAAACAAAGATGAGGCTTTACCATAACCCTAGCCCATCGGTCCTACCGAGTTGATCGTATCGGTCCCACCGAAATGCCTAACGGTCACATTATGAACTAAATCGGTCTGACCGAGTTTTCTGATTCGGTCCCACCGAGTTTGGTAGTAACGGTTAGATTTTGTGTTGAGGCTATTTATACCCCTCCACCCACTCTTCATTCGTGGAGCGAGCCATCAGAACATGCCTACACTTCCAACATACATTTTCTGAGAGAGATCCACCTACACTTGTGTTGAGGTCAAGATATTCCATTCCAACCACATAAATCTTGATCTCTAGCCTTCTCCAAGTTGCTTTCCACTCAAATCACCTTTCCACCAAATCCAATCCTATGAAAGAGAGTTGAGTGTTGGGGAGACTATCATTTGAAGCACAAGAGCAAGGAGTTCATCATCAACACATCGTCTATTACCTTTTGGAGAGTGGTATCTCCTAGATTGGTTAGGTGTCACTTGGGAGCCTCTGTCAAGATTGTGGAGTTGAACCAAGGAGTTTGTACGGGCAAGGAGATCGCCTACTTCGTGAAGATCTACCCTAGTGAGGCAAGTCCTTCATGGGTGATGGCCATGGTGGGATAGACAAGGTTGCTTCTTCGTGGACCCTTCGTGGGTGGAGCCCTCCATGGACTCGTGCAACCGTTACCCTTCGTGGGTTGAAGTCTCCATCAATGTGGATGTACGATAGCACCACCTATCGGAACCACGCCAAAAATCTCCGTGTCTCCAATTGCGTTTGCACACTCCAATCCCATCCCTTTACATTCTTGCAAAATTGCATGCTTTACTTTCCGCTGACCATATACTCTTGTCATGCTTGCTTGATATGTATTGTGAATGTTTGAACATGTGCTAAAACTCCACCTCAACTTGAAGAAACTAAAAACTGCCACTTTTCTTGCTAAGAGTCTATTCACCCCCCCCCCCTCTAGACACCTCTTCTTGATCCTTTCAATTGGTATCAGAGCATTGGTCTCCATTGCTTTGGTTTAATCACCATTGGAGGAAGATGGATGAGTCTACGTTGGGGAGTCTTAGACATAGAGTGCCTATACTTGATGGAGAGTACTTCCATGAGTGGAAAAATGAGATGCTTGATATTTTCAATGAATATCATTTGACCAAGAACATTACAACTCCTTGTGCTTGCCTTGTTGATCCTTTGCATCGCACACCCGATGAGGATCTTGACATGATTCGCAATCTTAGAACTATCAATCTTATTGTTAGAAGATTGCCCAAAAATTTGATTGCTAGCTTACCTACTCTAGATTGTGCTTACACCATATGGAGATTTCTAGAGGAACGATTCCCAAATTATTCCACTAAAAATCTAGATGAGATTCTCCATAAATCTATTGCCTTGAATAGGATGAGTAATAGTGATCCTAAGTTTGATGATGAACATTGTTATGGTCATACTTCGTGGTCTCATGCGTGCCAAAGGAGATGTTGGAATTATTAGCAATATCATTTCCGAAGTCATTAGAATTCATAGAGATGAACATTGTTATGGTCATACTTCTAATGAATCACTCTCTCTAGGAATTGATCCATCACATGACGATGTTGAACATGGATACTATGATGAGGATGATGATGATGATAGAGACTATGATCTTAATGATGCGATGAGACACTTTGGTCTTATGGCTAATCTTCGTGGCTACATGGCTGGAGGAAAGGAATGGGTCCTTGATAGTGGATGTACCGATCAAATGACCGGAGACAAGGATATGTTTCATGAGCTTGCTGAAAACGACGGCCCTCGAAAGTATGTCACCTTTGGTGATAACTCAAAGGGTAAGGTGGTTGGCCTTGGTAAGGTGGCCATCTCACATGATAGCTCCATACAAAATGCTATGCTCGTTGAATCTCTTGGCTACAATTTACTTTCCGTATCTAGACTTGCTGACTTTGGTTTCAATGTCCTATTTACTGAAGTAGATTGCCAAGTGTTTCGTAGAGATAATCATAAAATGGTCTTTACCGGTATACGTAGAGGTGATCTATATATTGTTGATTTCACTAAAAAGGCTCAACCTAGAACTTGCTTAATTGCTAAATCCTCTAAAGGTTGGTTGTGGCATAGAAGGTTAGGTCATGTGGGCATGTGAAATCTTGACAAGCTTATTAAAGGTGATCATATCTTTGGAGTGAAAGATGTTATATTTGACAAGGATAGACTTTGTAGTGCTTGTCAAGCAGGAAAACAAGTTGGAGGAAGTCACCCTGTGAAGAACATCATGACCACGAGAAGACCACTCGAGCTGCTTCATATGGATCTTCTTTGGTCCTAACGCCTACAAAAGTCTCGGTGGAAACTCATTTGGTCTAGTTATAGTTGATGATTTTTCAAGATTTATGTGGGTATTCTTACTTGATGATAAATCGCAGGTCCAAAAGATCTTCAAGAACTTCGCTAGGAAGGCCCAAAATCAATTTCAAGTGAAGATCAAGAAGGTTCGCAAAGACAACAGAACGGAGTTCAAGAACGCAAATGTGGATACCTTTCTTGATGAAGAAGGGATTTCACATGAGTTCTCGGCTACGTACACGCCTCAACAAAATGGAGTGTTGAGAGGAAGAACCAGACTCTTATTGAGATGGCAAGAACGATGCTTGATGAGTATAAGACTCCAAAACACTTTTGGGCGGAAGCGGTTGAGACAGCTTGTCATGCAATAAATCGCTTCTATCTTCACAAGCTACTCGGCAAGACGGCATACGAGCTTCTCACCGGTAACAAACCCCAAGTTGGATACTTTCGAGTGTTCGGCTAAAAGTGCTACATTCTCGATAAGCATCATCATTCTAAATTTGCTCCTAAATCTCATGAAGGTTTCCTACTTTGTTATGGCTCAAACTCTCACACTTACCGTGTCTACAACAATTTCACCCGAAAAGTTGAAGAGACGGTAGATGTGAAGTTTGATGAATCTAATGGCTCGCAAGTAGAGCAATTGCCAATTGATGTAGGAGATAAAGATCCTTCAGAAGCAATCCAAGACTTGTCTATTGGCAATATTCGTCCAACGGAGGTGAAGGAGAGAACCTCGTCCGTCCAAGTGGAAGCTTCTACCTCACAAGAAGGTGAACCAAGAGTTGATATGGAAGCATACACAAGTGGGACACACCAAGATTAATAAAATGAGGAAGTACACCAAGAAGAACCTTATCAACCTCCTTGTCCACCACGACAAGAGAACGACGACGTCAACAATGAAGAAGGCCAAAAAGAAGAACAAGAGGATGAAGAAGATGTTCCACCCCGAACCAAGCAAAAGCTCTCGCGAGTTCGAGCAAGAGTCGCCAGAGACCATCCCGTCGAGAAAATCTACAATGATATCCTAACCGGGAGAATCACTCGCTCTAAATCTTGTTTGGCTAATTTTTGTGAACACTATTCATTCATCTATAGCATTGAACCTATGAAGGTTGAAGAAGCATTGGAAGATCCGGATTGGATAAATGCCATGCACGAAGAGCTACACAACTTTGAGAGAAATCAAGTGTGGACATTGGTCGAGAAGCCCGTCAACAACCACAACATCATTGGTACCAAATGGGTGTTTCGCAACAAGCAAGACGAAAATGGTCAAGTCATCCGCAACAAAGCACGTCTCGTCGCCCAAGGCTACACTCAAGTCGAAGGTATGGACTACGTTGAGACATATGCCCCCGTTGCTTGACTTGAGTCCATCCGCATCTTACTTGCCTATGCTAATCACCATGATATCACCTTGTACCAAATGGACATTAAAAATGCTTTTCTAAATGGTGAAATTGAGGAGGAAGTTTTTGTTAAGCAACCTCCCGGCTTTGTCAATCCTAAGAAACCCGATCATGTTTACAAACTTCAAAAAGCTCTTTATGGTCTTAAACAAGCTCCTAGAGCGTGGTATAAATGCTTGACCAAGTTCCTTATTGAAAAAGGCTTTGAGATTGGAAAAATAGATTCTACTCTTTTTACTAAAAGGGTTAGTGGTGAATTATTTGTGTGCCAAATTTATGTTGATGATATCATATTTGGTTCGACTAACCCTCATTTTAGTGAAAAGTTTGGGAAGCTAATGTCAAAGAAGTTTGAGATGTCTATGATGAGTGAACTCAAATTCTTTCTTGGTTTGCAAATCAAGCAAACTAAGGAAGGTACCTTTGTCTCTCAAACAAAGTACACCAAGGACTTATTCAAGAAGTTCAATATGCAAGAATGCAAAGGTATGAAAACACCCATGCCTACTAGTGGACATCTTGTTTTGACTAAGGACGGTGAACCGGTTGATCAAAAGGTTTACCGCTCTATGATTGGTTCATTACTATATCTATGTGCATCACGTCCCGATATTGTGCTAAGTGTGTGCATGTGTGCACGATATCAAGCGGCCCCTAAAGAATGTCATCTTAAGGTTGTGAAAAGGATAGTGAGATACTTAATACATACACCAAATTTTGGCATTTGGTATCCTAAGAGGTCCTCTTTTGATCTTGTTGGCTACTCCGATTCGGACTATGCCAGAGACAAGGTTGATAGAAAGTCCACTTCGGGTACTTGTCAATTTCTTGGTAGATCTCTTGTGTCTTGGTCCTCCAAGAAACAACACTCGGTATCCTTACACTACAAAAAAAGACACTTCCGTGAGATTTTGGGCCAAACGAAATAAAATTCTATCATACTTATGACACTTCTATGACAATAATAGTGACAAAACACGGTATCATCATAGATGTGGTGGGGTCCTACTTCTATGACAAAAAATCATGACAGAAAATGGGCTTTTCGTCCTGGGCGGGCCAGAGACGCGGCTGCATGACATTCTTTGAGTCGTCCATGACGGAAAAAACCGTGGTAGAAGCGAGGGCGAGGAAAATATCGGGGTGTTCCCGGTTACGGTGGGTGCTCGGGGCTGAGCGATGCGCGTTTCTCTCGTACACGCACGCGCGTGGGTGTGAGTTGTTGGGCTCTAACTGAACCCGAACGAGGCGTTGGGCTCTAACTGAACCCGAGTGATTGCACTGCAGGCTACGCGTTACTGAACCCGAGCGATTGCACTGCAGGCTATGCGTTACTGAACCCGATCGAGCGATTCCTTCGCTACTGCTGCTAACTGAAGCCGATCGATGCTGCCTCTGGATGAACAGTGAGTGTTGCTGGGGGGGTTGGATGAACACTTCTCGGTGGGGGTGGATGAACAGGACCCCGTGGTGTTGCCTCTGGATGAACAAGACCCCAATCGATCGAGCCGGTTGGGGCTGGATGAACAGGACCCCGTGGAGGGCTGGATGAACAGGACCACCCCGTGGAGGGCTGAATGAACAGAAGACAGTGGAGAGCTGGATGAACAGTAGCCCATGGAGGGGTGGTTGAACAGGAGCCCGTGGAGAGGGCTGGTTGAACAGTAGCCTGTGGAGTAGCGCGCGGTGGAGGCTGGATGAACAGGAGCCCATGGATGAACAGTCGCATGTGGAGACTGGAGGAGGTCGACGGTGGATGAACAGTAGCCCTTGGAGGCTGGAGGGGGTCGACGGTGGAGATGAACAGTATCCCGTGGAGTCCCGTTTTGCAGTACGCCACACCCCTCCCGAGGAACAAGACCCCCGTTTCGACCGTAGCGCTCCAACACAAGTCCGTTTCCTCCGTTTTGCGGTACGCCACACCCCTCCCAATCAACAGGACCCCCGTTTCGACCGTAGGAGGTCTGTTTCCTCCGTTTTGCGGTACGCCAGACCCCTCCCGATGAATAGGATCCTGTTTCGAACGTGGCCGGTCGAACACAAGGCCGTTTCCTCCGTTCTGCGGTACGCCAGGCCTCGTTTCCATCGGCTGTTCCGTCCAAGCCCTCCTGATGAACACGATGACGCATTTCGTTCCGACCTAGCCCGTTGGCTCCCCATGAACACGACGACGACGTTGTTTCTTCGTTTCGACCCAACCATGTACACGAGCCCTGGCCGTACGTACACGCGAGTAGGCGTTCGAGACCCCGCCCGTATGTACGTACGTGGCCGTATTTACTTTCTTGCACCCTGGCAGCTGTACATACGTGTACATGCTACATGCGCGCCTCTACTACGACACGTGCGCGCCTCTACATCGACCAGTATGTACGTACACATTCGCGACCAGAATGACAACGCTACGTGCGCTTCGACCAGGTGGGTCCCGTCTGTCAGGCACTTCCTTGCGTGCGAAGATGTAGCTGGTGGGTCCCAGCAGTCAGGGGGGCGAATCGTTTTTCTTTGCCCGGACGCACTTCCTTGCGTGCGAAGATGTAGCTGGTGGGTCCCGGCAGTCAGGGGGAAACGTTTTTTTCGCGAAATACGGTGGCCCGTCCGATGAGTCCCCGCTGTTAGGTGGAGGAATAATTATTTTGCGCGTAATAAGGAGGCACTTCCTTGCTGCGGCCGTGGACCCAGCTGTCAGCCTCTTCACGTACAGTCCATGTCCGATGGAAGCCGTTCCTTGACCACGTTGACCACGCCGCGCCGAGAGCACCAAGGCGGTGGACGACGGTGAGGCCTAGGAAGGGGACGACGCGGCAGTGGATACCCACGCGTAGAGGAGTAGGAGGGTTCACTGGTTCGCTGCAGTGTGAGGCTGTCGTCGCCGCAGAATAACAGGGGGTGTGGGTGAGTAGAGGGATGGCCTGGCCAGCGGTGGGAATAGTAGGGGGCGGTGCGGCCTCCGCGACAGCACAGCCGGCCATGGGAGGCAGGAGCATGCGGCACGACCGGCGCTGCTTTGGGCGGCTGGAGCAAGAAGACCAGAGGTTGAAGAAGCACTATGGCCGTTGGATGGACATCGTACGGTCACTGGAGCTAGAATCGTTCATATTGACTAAGTTGACAAAGCACTCCGTCCCCGTCAACTTAGTAGGCCCACAAGTCAGCATCCCGCCAAGGTGGGTCCCAACCAGCAGGGGGAGTTTTCATTTTTTTTGTGCTTAATAAGGAGGCACTTCCGGTGGGTCCGAGCTGACAGCGGGGGGAACGTTTTTTTTTGCGCAATACGGTGGCCTGTCTGGTGGGTCCCAGCAGTCAGGGGGGAAACATTTTTTTCGTGAAATATGGTGGCCCGTCCGGTGGGTCCCTGCTATCAGGTGGAGGAATCATTATTTTCCGCGTAATAAGGAGGCACTTCCTTGCTGTCGTCGTGGACCCAGCTGTCAGCCTCTCCACGTACAGTCCACGTCCGATGGAAGTCATTCCTTGACCATGTTGACCACGCCGCGCCGAGAGCACCAGGGCGGTGGACGACAGCGAGGCCTAGGAAGGGGACGACGCGGAGCCGGGGTAGACGCGGCAGTGGAAGCCCGCGCGGAAAGGAGTACGAGGGTTCACTGGTTCGGCTGCGGTGTGAGGCTGCCGTCGCCGCAGAATAACAGGGGGTGTGGGTGAGTAGAGGGATGGCCTGGCCAGCGGTGGGAGTAGTAGGGGGCAGTGAGGCCTCCGCGGCATCACAACCGGCCACGGGAGGCAGGAGCATCGGGCACGACCGGCGTTGCTTTGGACAGCTGGAGCAAGAAGACCAGAGGTTGAAGAAGCACTACGGCCGTTGGATGGACATCGTACGGTCACTGCAGCTAGAATCGTTTATATTGACTAAGTTGACAAAGCCCTTGGTACGCGTCAACTTAGTAGGCCCACAGGCCAGCCTCCGAAACGGTGCACCCCAGATGTCAGGGGGAGGAATCATTTTTTGGGCGGATGAAGCAAGAATATCCGAGATTGAAGAAGAAGCACGACATCCGTTGGATGGACATCCAATGGCCACAGCTGCCAGAACCGTGTGTTGTTGACAAAGCCTTGCATACGCGTCAACTTAGTTTTTTTAGGGGCCGCGTCAACTTAGAAGGCCCACAAGTGTGTGGCAGAGAACATATAGCCCATTTGCGATTTGTAAGAATGTACAGCCCATTTTTTAATTCTAATGGAATTTATTACATCCCATTTACAGTTTGTTAAAAGTACAGCCCATTTTCTAGCTAGGACAACGATTAATAATTTCAACCAACTGCTCAAAATAGAACTCAAAAAAAATCCCCACATTTTTATGGGATCCGAAATATTTTTATCTGAAATTTCTAGTCAGATTAAATATAATTTCAAAATAAAGTTGTATTACGTTAAAATCCAACGAAATATTGCGCGCGCAACAAGTAATGAAATTAAAATTTTCAAATTCCAAAAATAATATATTTTTTAAACTAATTACGTGTTTGGTGCATTTTTTTATAGTTACTGCCCAGTTATTATAATTACATCCCATTTATTATTTCTTAAAGTCCATTTTCTTGTTAAGCCTAATGCATACCTCCTAGGAACATATGCAGTCCAGCAGGGCGGAGAATAACAAGTTGACCCGGATATTGTGTACAACTGTCAGCCCAGTTGCATTGCTGATGTTGAAAAAAAGGCCTGTGTAGTACAGTACAACCTAACATGGCTACTCAACCCACATTCAGCAATGCCAGAAGGCCCAAACAAGGCTTTTGTACAACTTTTTGAAGTAACTAAGCTCAATTAATAACTTAAGAAAAAAGTTAGATTATAGTGGAACCTAATTAAAAGTTGTCACGAGCAAAGAAATAATTCAACGGGTCCCACTGGGCGTGTGTGTGTGTGAGAGAGAGAGAGAGAGACCCATCGGTCGATGCTCGTAAATACATCTTTCAGCCATATGCATTGCTGATGCTCAGTAAAAACTTATATAGTCGACACAATCATATAGAACATCATAGCACACTGAACTTGCATACAAAAATTTCACGCAGGCGGCACAATCAGGATGGAAGCAGTGGATCGCTACGGGTAGGGCTACGTTGAAACCCACGAACTCGTACATAACGGTTCATCGTCTTTATCAATGACAGGGAAATATCTTGAATGTTGTGCAAAGAAAACAGACAGACAACACAATAAGTTCTGCTAGCACATTAAGTTGATGTACAGCCCTTTCTAAAAAAAGTTCAGGTACAAAATTAGAATAGGTCACAATCAAATGTACTGGCACATCAGTGCTTCACACCCATAGCTCGGATTTAACTAGTATCTGACAAGATTCAGTTTTTACCTCAAATTAGAGCACATCCAGGCAGCCAGCCCTGCCTCTTCTCCCAAAGAAGCAGTGACCTCCGCCGCGCGATGGAGTAGGCCCTGTGCCATCCATCGTTCCGTGAAACACGGGGAAAGTCTGACGTTGACTCCTGTAATGGATGTCGTCGACGGACCCTAGCACCAGCGGCGGCGGCAGGACTTTGATTGATGGATTGACCACTTCTTCGACATGCACGAACACTCGATACAGGTACATCCCTAACGTGGTCCGCGGCGGCCTTGGTGGTGACGAATAGTACAACCCCGGTTCCTGCACCGGTATCTCAACACCAATCACCTTCGGTATGGTGGACGGCTTCTTCATCCATGCCATAACCGTTAGAGCCCAGCTGTCTGGAGGAACAAACATACTTACGATCTCACCTCCAAGGTCGTTGATAAGCTCATTCATGGACTCGCTGTTCCAAGCACGTCGAGGCATGCCGTGGAAGGTAAGCTTTGTTAAAAACTCAAGCTCAGAGGGCACCGAGCCCCATCCTGAGTGCCACCGATCAAAGCTCACCAGTGCGCCATCGCAGAACAAACGCTGGGAAGATTTGAACACACGACTGCAGTCGAAAGTTGTCCGGAACCTGACGAAGAAATCAGCCAGTGGCGGATTGACTTCGACGAGCAAGTCACTTATTTGGATGTCGTGCGCAATGCCAAGAGCTTTGACAAGGTCGTCTGGCGAGACGGCAGGCCGGTCGCCATTGATGGTTACCATCAGCACTTTGCCGGCAAACTGGTCGTCAAGCACCGCCATGCCACTGTTGAGCGACAACACGCAGCGACCGAAGGCAGGACGGACCTCAGGATCTCCGGCTCGGAGATCCGCGTTGACTGGCGACATGATAGTGAGCTTGAGTACAGGGAGTACAGGAGGGGGATTTGGGGGAACTGGAGTAGGAATCGAGATCCCAGAGGTGGGGGAGGGGCGGGAGATTGGGGATGAAAAGGTAGCTTGAATTTCGAACACGCGCCAATATGCTCTCGGCGCGCAAGTGCACGAAAACACCAGTGGCACCCACATGTCAGCCTAAGAGTCCTTATTCTTTCTTTTTTGGAGAGCCCGGCCTTTTTTTAGGATCTTTTGAGAGCCCGGCCTGAGAGTCATAATTGGCCTGTTTGGCATTGCGTTACTACTCGGCCCATATTCAACGACACCTCACTGGCCCAAACAAGTGTACATCATCTAAAAGGCACTGAGCTCAAATTATATAACTTGAAAAAAGGAGATACACTCTGAACACTGGAGCATGATGATACCCACATTTAGCCCACCAGTAGTTCGAGACAATAAATAGTTCGAAACAACGATATATACAACATTCAAACACTGACTAGTGACTACTACTGACATAAACAGCAAGACATGATAGTTCATAAGAAGTCTTGCTACACCACCAAAACGCACCCATCTGCAGCGCTCAGACTCTCGTGATCCAGACGAGAATGACATTCTAAACAGAGGCAACTATTACATAGTAAGAGTGACATAGACGAGGATGACCAAATGACAAGGAATATGCATAACAAAAGAAAGAACTACCCATCCAGAACAAGCAGCAAAGACAACAAAGTCATTCGAAGAGATGATCCAACACCATCATAATTTGTAGCCCCGCTTCAGCGACCAATGATCCAGAGACACCAGTACTCCACCCTTTCGACGCAACAGCCCAATTACCTATCAACCTGAAGGCTTGAACCACATCACTGCCTGTCGTAATTGAGACATCCAAGGATCAAAGTTAATCTGGATGCCTTTGTCATTCTCACCTTGTTTTGGCTGCAGGCTGTATCGTTGACAATCAGGGGAGTTTGCTCCCGAACTCCGAGGGCTCGCCGTGTAGACACAGTTTTCCATAGCAAATAGAGCCTCTCTGCCATCAAGGTCCTTGCCAATGGTGATCTCCTGGTTAATCAGATAATTGAGTCTGAGAAACAGAGAGTGTGAACCAAGGCTGTTTACCCGCCTCCAACTAAAAATCCTGAAGGCCCCAACAAGCTGGTATCCTGCTCATAGACGTAACAGCCACTGTCCGGATACTCACGTATTTCAAGGTGCTTGTATACAGTGGAGTTTTGCAATATAACTTTTCCGGCTCATGTGTCCGAATGATCATCAGTCTTTTTCCGTCGTCTGATCGAGCGAGGAACCAGTTGTGCCTCCCTGTTTTTGGCAAAGGTGGTGTGATTACAAAGTGCAGTGACTGTAGGGACACTGAATCATATAAAAAAGGACAGGCATTGTTAATGTAAGATCAGCATTGTTCAGAGTATGAGTAGGATAATGCAAGAAACAGCATTGATATGTCCCTGTTGGAACTGGGAGGAAAATACAGGGAAATGTATATTGGGTTCGGAAATATAGAAGTGTCATGCATGGTTATACTCATGTTATCTCGCAATCGATTCTTCACAGGAAACTATCATGTCATGCATGTTATGTAATCATGTTCTGTCCTCACAAACAAATTCTTCAAGGTAACTAACAGACCATGCATTGTTATATACTCGTGTTCTGTGGGCAAAAGTTTTGTGAGGATATTATTCTAGCCATTGATTGCTGAAGGGCGAATATAGGTATGTACACATGGTAAGCATTACAGGATTTCACTACTTCCAAATATAGAGTTCTCCATATGCACATTTACTTCCCTAATGTATGGTTAGATGAAACCAACAGTGTGGTGCATGTTTCTACATCATGAAAATGAGGAAACTAACATGGCCATTGATACACACTCATATTTAGTAGTAGTATATAGATTACTGTAAAATAAGGAGAATATCCATATATTCCTAACTGTTTGATTATTCAGGGGTACAAATTGGCTGTAATGACATGATCACAATCGCATGAATTAACTCATTCCAAATATAGCTGATTTACGGCGTCTCTAATACATTGCCATAGTTCTACTCAAATTCTGCTCAAACAGGGATATGCCAATCATCACAAAAAGTTCAAACAGTGTCATGGCGTCATCATTAACATGAGACGGAAACAACTTACACGCGCCGTCCCAGCAATACGTGGTGCCATCTGCTTTGTCGATCGTGTAGATGATGCCATTGTGTTCAATAGCATCACAGAAGTGTGTATCAGCTTTGACGATGATCCACTGCGAGCTGAGTTGTCTCCAGCTAAAGAAGGCACTGGCGTAAAGATAGGCGAGTCCGCGGTCGAACAAGGCAATTAGCTTGAAGTCTGCGTAATTTGCATGTCGTGTGGGCACTTGGCAGATTACAATCTTCTGCAAAACAAGGTCCGTCCAACTGACGTGGTAATCTAGATGACTAGGACCGCGATGGTAAAACTCTATATAATCCAACGGAGGAAGGATAATCTCATGGGAGGTCTGGAAGTTCACGAGCACCAACTTTTTACCGTCTTCTCTGAAGGCAGCCATCCAATGCGAGTTCATGCCGACCCAGTACATACCTGCCAAGAAGTTTCGGGCGATGGTGATCGGATCGAAGTCGAGGGAAATGATGTACGGCGACCCACTACATACCTGCAAAGAAGTTTCGGCTAATGGAGATCGGATTGAAGTCGAGGGGCATCATGTACGCCTCCGTATCATGGTGACCCAATCTCGCAAGACCAGATAGCAGCAAGCAGGGTGTCTTGAAAAGCTTTGGCCTCGCTTCGATGATGGCCGTGTGCATGCCCCTCGAGCATGCAGCCAGCCGCAGGGCACTCAACATATCCATACACAAACAACAGAGGTCGAGGACGTCACTGGGGAGATTGCTCCAATCGCGGCTCATATGGATCCTGCGCGGTTCGCGTTCGGCCATGGTGGAGTTTGGAAGGTGGGGTTTTGGGGGGTTGATTTACGGGGGAGAAGGTTGTCGGTGCTGGAGCGGCTAGCGAGGGAATAGTGGTACTGGGGGAGGCGAGCGAGGCGAGGGTATGCGGGGGCACAGTGAGATAATGAAGAGTGACCTCAGGATCTCCGGCGAGACGGAGATGGAGATGGAGTGGTGCTAGGGGAGAGGGAGACGAGGCGAGGCATGCTATACAGCGGCGGTGACAGTAACTGCATAGTGCACAAGGTGAGGCTGACTCTGGTAACCCGGACACGCCGCCTGGACTGGTGTCACCTCGGGCGCAGGGTCTTGTCACTTCACTGTGAGGACTGGATGAATAATAGTATTTTGACCATCAAGTGTACCACAGTTGTACTACTACTAGTAGGAGTAGTAGGAACATGAGTACACTCCCGTGCTAGCATGCCTCTGGTTTCACTTCATCCTCCAGCTATCATCCATATTGCGAGCAGAACCAAATTCTCGTGCATGCGGAAGCGCGAAGAAGGACTTTTCTTTTTTGAGGATAACCGCATATTCCTTAACCGTAGTAGGAACATGAGTAGTACTCCCTCCGGTCCTCTTTTGTCTGCGCATAACTTTTTCAGTATTTCTCTAATTAGTCTGCGTATATACCCTTTTGCATGCGCCCATTTCCCTCCATGCCCTGCATTCACAGCATTAATTAGCATACGCATGAGCAGCTGCAGCCAGACTCCAGCCAATAAACTGCAGCATGCAAGTGGGTCATTCTGTGCGCGTGGGAGAGAGAAAAGGCAACCGAAGAGCCCGTCCAATCCATTGCATGCAGCAGTCAAACCACCGCAGCTCTCCTCATACATGCGCATAACTTCTCCCATTTACTTCTCCATCAGGAACCGATTTTCCTCGGCTTTTTCACTACTCCTTGATCTTCATTTGCATCCAAACCACACTGCATTCACATTGTTTTAACCTCTTCACATCCTCCTGGAGTAATTCCGAAGCCCCTATAAATAATCATCTTCTTCAGTTAGACTAGCCATCTAATCCTAATTCTCCAAACCATAGCCCTCCGGTCCAGCGGTTCCAAATGACGAAAGAGATCGAGATGCAGGTATTTAGCGTCCAACATGTCCTCGTCGAAGGCTCGTTGAGCATAGTTTCCACAGTCACCGACCACCCAAGGGTTGTTCGGAAGTGGATCAACAATGTATCCAACTCCCTCCAAAAGGTGGAGATGAATGTCATCGGTCTCGACGCAGAGTACATGGAGCGTGCCACTGGGAAGATCCAACGCGCCGCTGTCCTTCAGCTGTGCCTCGAAGATGATGTTTTGGTGTACCACATCATACACGCGCCCTCCATACCAGGTGAGCTTCATGATTTCTTTTCTCGGGAGGACATATACTTCTGTGGGGCAGCCATCGCAGGGGACAAACAGAAGTTGGAGCCGTACAACCTTGATTTGAAAAGCATCGCTGACCTACAAACCAAAATAAAAATTCCTGTAGAAGATTGTGATAAACCAACACCATCCCTATTCGACGTAGCAAATTTTGTGCTAGGAACAAATCTTCAGAAGGGTGACGAGACACTGGCATTAAGGTCGTCTGGATGGGAGAATTATCCCTTGACGTATGAGCGGATAAAATATGCTGCCCTCGATGCCCGTGTGAGTTTCGAGATAGCTGCAAGGTCCAGAGAGCTTGTTGCGAAGACGTCTCCCACAGAAAATGAGAACAATATGGATGGATGAACTATTTCCTCTCTTGTAAAAAAATATTCCCTCTCTATGTATATTGATATAGATGGACTATTTCGATGGTGTGCATGTCTTTGGAACAAGTAGTAGCGTGGGTCCGCTTGACTATAAGGAACTATTTATCCGCCTAGCTTCCTCTACTACTCCTTCCAGTGATCGGTATGCAATGCATGTGCCGTAGACATGACAGCTTGTCCATGGAAGTTCAACTACGGCGACCATCACGTTTCATCCACTGCCACTTGCGATTCCCACGATGCCGCTCCAACCCACGGCACCACTTCCCCCGACATGCGCCTCACCCCTCTCGGCCGCACCGCCCCTCTGCCTTTGTGTGCATGACATGTGGGCCACCTTAAATGCGGCGAGCATCAAGTTTCTACCACAGCCACACGCGATTCCCACGACGCCGCACGAGCCCATGACACCACACGTCCCCCGACCTGCGGCTCACCCCTCTCGGCCCCACTGCCCCTCTAAATTTGAATTTGAAACTTATAAAACTAAAAGATTCAAAACAAATAAACTGGGAGAGAGGGAGTATATCATAGGATGTGTCCCATATGAAACAAGTCCCCTGGTTTGTCACCGTGAAGATGCGGTTAGAAAGGAGCACAGCATCTTCGTACTCGTACGGCAACAAATCGGCCGCAGACAGCATGGTCCACCTTTGACCGCCATGTGCAAGGTTCGTGCTATCTTATTCAATCTCACCGTGGTTCTATCGTACCAATTCATGCGGTGGCCCGTTGCATGGCTGATCCCAATGTTGGACAAAGGTTCTACGGGAAAGGTGTCACCGTTGTAAATGTTGTGCAAATTGATGTTGGTACCCTCCCGTACATATGCAAGCCAATCTCCACTCGCACCGAGCCTAACCTGTGAAACAGTGGGCAGGGGGAGAATTAGGAAATGGACACGGAAGTAGTCTTTAGAATGATTTACTATGTGATCAAACTCATCTTACCTGCTCATCGGAGGAAATCCGAGTGCCCCTCAACGTCGGCATCTCAAGGGGCGTCAACTTGCAACTACGGCCACGCCGCGCTGGAGAGACCCCCAAGGAAACATCCTCGTGTGTTCCACGGAACATCAAGATGCATTTGTATGAGTAGTTTATCTTGTGAGAGAAAAGGATGAACGAGGGAAGGCCTCTAGAGATAGAGATAGACACTACTACTACCAATGTGATGGCCCGTGCGTTGCAATGGATCCAAAGTAGTAGAATAATACTTATTCACGTGCTTGAAATATAAACACTCTAGTTTTGATATACATGTGTCAGCAGACATGACAGCTTGTCCATGGAAGTTGAACCACGGCGACCATCACGTTTCTTGTTTCTACCACTGCCACACCCACACGCGATTCCCACGACGCCGCTCCAACCCTACCTGTAAGCATGACGTCCCCCGACGTGGACATGGATCCTCTGACGTGGCTATCACTGCCTTACCCTACCTTTCCTTCGCTGACTGGTGGGACCCACACTTGCGGGTCCCACATGTCAGTGATAGAATGGTAGGATTGTTCATGTCAGGGGATCCTCATCCCCCCAACGTTCGCCTCATCCCTCTCGGCCCCACTGCTCCTCTGCCTTTGTGTGCATGACATGCAGGCCAGCTGAACTGCGGCGACCATCAACTTTCTACCACAGCCACACCCGATTGGACGCGGTTTGCCTGCTCCGCTGCTATGCTCCAATCCGTACTCCCACACCATCGAATTTTCATCCAACGGCTGTGACACATTTCGTCCCGGACATCAATCCTCAGCTGGAGTACTTCTGTACTACAGGTAGTACCCGACGGTGTGGCCATCTATGCCTGGTAACGCCCCGACGCCCAGCTGTGGCACCCTCGCCACGGCCACGCCACCACCGGCCGGTTCATCTCGAACGAGTGAGTCGTGAACCACACCACCACCATGAGAATGACATGTGGGCCAGCCGCATTTAAGGTCCGCATGTCATTGACTCATAGGCCGGGCACTAAGCTAGTGAAGTTCGGTCCCGTGGGCCCCGAGAGGGAAATGTAACTCATGCGTCAGGCCTTGTGGTGCTCCCGCAGTACGAACTTGTGCCAAACCCGGAATTTTTTTCTTACTACTACCAACTACTAGTAAGGTACACGTGCATTGCACGCATGAGATTCTGGTGGTTTGTGCATTATGCTTCTACATGTGGAGTCTTCTAGATTCTATATGTGGCAAAATCTGGTGGAATGTAGATGATATCCAACGACCAGTAGTGCTCGGATTTGCCATCTTTGTACCGTCGGATTGGCTTCATCCAATGACCAACTTTCAAAGTTATGGTTTGGTTTGCAGCCTAAGTTTGCCACGCGTAAGCTTAGGTGTGCCACAAGTGTGTTTGGTTGCGTTCTCGTCTCAGCATAGTTGTTCCCTCTTCATGCATGCTCAACTCAACACCCCTCTTCATGTATGCTCTCTTCATGCATGCTTCTAGTGTATTTGTGCTAATCTTGTGTGGACTCATGCACCCTCCATACACTCTACCAAACACCCAAAAGTGGTTCGAGAAGGGAACTCTTGGGATCATGCACCTTCATACACCCTACCAAACACACCAGGCATGTGTTTGGTTCATTGCTACACTTGTGGCTTACCACACTTTTCTAGCTACATGGTCCACATGTCATAGACTCAACTTCTTGCCAAATCTTGCCACACTTGTGGTGGCCATTTTGTTAGCCACATTTTTTGTGGCAGACACACTTTGCCTAAGCTTAGTTGTGGCAAAGTTAGTCATGAATTAAGTTCAACCATGGAGTCTTCTAGATTCTACATGTGGCAAAATCTGGTGGAATGTAGATGATATCCAACGGCCAGTAGTGCTCGGATTTGCCATATTTGTACCGTCGGATTGTCTTCATCCAACGACCAACTTCCAAAGTTATTCACACACTATATAGGGGGTATAGATATAGATGTGTCGGCCCGTTGCAATGGATCCAAAGTATATATGTTTAGTGGAGTGCACTCTAAACATATTATCTATTTATTTTTCTCTAACCTTTCGTAGCCATGCAACCAAGCCACATAAGCTTCATGGGTGCCCCCCACATCATATTATTCATACTACATTGACTGAAAAAAAGATAAATCACCCAAAAAAGGTCTTCCCGTTTTTTGTTCCTACGATGCTGTGACGTGCACATACCTACTAGTTGTATAGTACAAACTTGGTACTAGTAGGAGTAGAGTAGTACGGAATGCTCCTACTCTATCAACGAGCCCCATCTGACACTAAATTTCTTGGCTTCCGTGCTACAGCTAGATCTTCCCCTCGTTTCTGTTTTCCAACCCGGCGGCGGGCGGGGTGCGGTTTGCCAATAGTCGGTTTGCTCAACGGCGGTCCCACATGAAAGTGAAAATGCTACGAAACACGCCTTCCCTAAGCTATGTGTCGTGCCGGACGGGCCGTGGAGTACTCCCGATTCCCGGGCATGTGTGGGGGGCGTGCAACGCGAACGCGGCAGGCCTTTTCCTTTTACTAGCAATGTGCCCGTGCGTTGCGACGGATCCAAAGTAGTAGAATAGTAGTACTTGTTCACAAACTTGAAAGAAATCACTCTTGTTTTGATATACTCCTAATATTACTCCCTCCGTTCCTAAATATTTTTCTTTTTAGAGATTTCAAATGGACTATCAAATACGGATTATATAGACATATTTTGAAGTGTAGATTCACTCATTTTGCTCCGTATGTAGTCACTTATTGAAATCTCTAGAATGACAAATATTTAGGAATGGAGGGAGTACTTTTCACTCAAAATATATTTCTCAGGCTGTTTTGATGAGGTGAGGGAGGGATGTGGTTGCTCTCAAGATAATAAGGGGTTTTCTGCAAATTGGAGGAGAGAAGTGGGCTATTGTTGCAAAAATGCCACAACTTACCTCACAGCCATTAGATGCAGATCTAATGGTCAGAAACGACGGATGGCAGACACACCACCATCACCAACTGAGTCTTTTATAGGAGTAGGAGTAGAGAAACATGTATAAATTGTAACATTTTGGTTCTGCTCCTTGGCACGATCGATAGATAGAAATAACGATTGGAAACGCTAGGGCGGGGCTATTTCCGCTAGATAAGCAGAGTACGTAGTAGCTAGGTTGGTGCATCGTCGGTTTGGTCACACGCGGTCCGACATGTTCTAGTATTTCTAGCAAGACGCCCGCGCGTTGCACGAAGTTGATGGAAAAGGTAAGCACAACTTATAAATTGACGGATGGAGTACTAGTTACAGTGATGCATATAATTAAGCAAAGGGATCGCACATGTCAGTATTGACTGGAACGAGAATGCAACAGCACAATAAGAATTAAGGCCACGATGATGACGCGATCGCAGTGGTGGTTACAGAAGGCAAGAAGAAAGATGCATCCATCAACGTACGACCTCCTCCTCCTCAACTTAGTGCACCGGGCCACCGACCGGCAGCTAAGGAGCGGCGGCTTTTGTGGCGAGGTCGAGGTGCTTCTCAGCAAAGGCATCCAAGGCTTCCAGCCGGTTGAGGAAGGCCAATGTCGTAGCGTCCTCACTGGCCTTGTAGATACCTATGTACACGATTTGCTCGTACACGTGGATGTGTAGGTCGACGAATTCTTGCAGGGCGAGGCGCCTCGCGGCGAGCGCAACCTCCAGGTGGACATTCTTCGGGGCGTCGGCGGGCAGTCGCAGGGCCACCAGTGCTTGAAAGAGGTTCCGGCCATGGAGGCCGATTAGGGTGGCAAGCAATGAGGAGCCCGGGCGCGCGGGCTGGAGGAGTATGGTGATGTTGTCCGCGAGCTTCTTGAGGACGGTGAACTTGTTGGTGGTGGCAACGATCATCTGGTCCAACTGAGAGTCGTAGTTGGCGTCGACGGCGGCCATCCACCAGCCGGTCTCCAACACCGTCTGGAGACGATCCTCGGCGCTATGCCGCAGGCCGACGTCGTGGACCATCTGGCACAGCCGCTGGCCGCTCGCGCGCATCACCGCCATGGGTCTGGAGTGAGCTCTTTTGCGCTTAGTGTAGGTGCTTAGGCAAATGCTTAGGTGCGTACGATGTGGTAGATGCATTGGAATGGAGGGGCGCCTTTATATGGGGGCAAACTGTGTTGCATTCACATCATGCAGCCTCTTTTCCCGGTCCTCCTCCCATTACTTCCCTCATGCATTAATTGAAGGAGGATGCATTGGCCATTCAACATTTCGGGAACCGCTACTCCCTCCCTCGTCTGCATTAAAGCCGTATCGGGAACTGTGCCGCCTGCTGTCATATCGAATAGTACTGCGCCGCCCGCTGCACGCCCGGCTGAACACACCTCCTTGCCTCCATCAAACCCCTCCGTTAAACCTGCATGCAAACCGAGAAACCTACTCCGGCCACACGTTCGTTCATGAGTGGGCCGGAATTAAACACAACACCGACCGAGCTCCTCCCGTCCGCCCTCAGTTTAAACAAGGCCAGACGCCGGCCAAGCTCCTACCGTTCGCCCTCTATTTACACGAGGCCAGACAGACAGCGGGCAAGAATCGCACCCCTCCGCCGCTCCCCCATCTCCTCCTTCACAATTTTCTCCACTCTTCCGATGGCTTCCGAGGAGCCGTTCTCCGGCATATTACCCGGCTGGGTGGCCCGCCGAGCCCTCCGGATACGGGCGAGGCCGCTCGGTGCTTTACCAACCTCGCTTGGCCCGAGGGAGCCAGTTGCTGCCCCAAGCAGGCGCGTGGTTCAGCAACTCGCCACTCCAGTTTAGCTCGATGAGGAGTGGCGAGTTGCTCCACGCCGGCACGGCGGCGAGCACACCGGAACAGGCGTCGTTGCTGCTGCGTCGTACCGCGCCACCAGTGTCTATGGTGCCGCGCCTCCCGTGTCTGTGGGCGCGCCTCCCGTGCCTGCGGCAGCACCATGCAGGCAGAGACAGAAGCCGGGTGCGTGGAGAGCGACGAGTCGGTGGCCAGCTTCTCCGTGTCCGCTGCCATCATCGAGGAGAAGTAGAACACGGGAGGCCGCCGCCACTTGGGTCCCATGAAGGCCACCGCCGAGGCGACGACTGCGCATTCAGGTGGTTTCTTTGCTTCTTCGTCTCTTCCGAGGACCTTCGTCGACCCCACAAAGTGTCTGTCGGACATGAGGAAGACAAAGGGATCCGCGGGCGGCCATTTAGATTATGTACTCCCTCTCCAGCTGGCGGGAAATTTTTGTTCTAAGAATGAATAAATTGTATGTATCTATAACTAAAATTAGTTTAGATACATCCATTTCTAGGACAAGTATTTCCGGACGGAGGGAGTATTAATTATACCAAGAGAGGCGGATTGGCACCGCTTAGTTCATGTAAATGTAATGAAATCCATCATGTTTATATGAAGATCCGGCTTTTTTATACGAAATCCTTCATGCTTATATGAAATCAGTCTGTGTTTGCACGAATTTCATCTGGTTGGTTAGAGTTGTGAAAATGTATGCCGCTGGCGTTTGATGTCGTCCTCCGCGGAAGGAAGCGGGAGAAGATTTGTCGGCTGCCGTTGGAGATGCTCTTATGCTGGAAATAATAGAGTGACATCCAATCCATTTGAGTTAATTGCATGTATGATTGTCCCTCTATAAAAAGTTAATTGCATGTACAGTGTACACGTGACTTGCAGGGTGGCTACGGCTTCGTATAGAAAGTTAAAAAGAAACAAGTCCATCCTTAATCTTGTATTCTAAGTACTCTGTGGGTTCCACTATCAGTACAGTAGCGAAAGAAGTATATATTAAATAAGTAATATATAATATAAAATCTAAAGTTAAAGACAGAATTCGAACTCATGTCATCGCGTTGCGAGCATCCGGCGCTAACCAGTCCAACACATTTTTGTTGTAGACCATGCTCGAGATATATCTCCATGTCTACTCTTATACTCCATCCGTTCCTAAATATTTGTCTTTTTCAGATTTCAAATGGACTACCACATATGGATGTGTATGTAGACATATTTTAGAGTGTAGATTCACTCATTTTGCTCCATATGTAGTCACTTGTTGAAATCTCTAAAAAGACAAATATTTAGGAACGGAGGGATTAGAAAACAGAGTTGGTGATGATGGTGTGCGTGCCATCCTGCAATATAGGTCGACGGATTTATATCTAACAGATAGGAAGAAAACTATGGCAATTTTGCAAAAATATACACACACCCCTCTCCATGTTCGCAAATACGGCCTTCCCTCGTTCATCCTTTTCTCTCACAAGATAAACTACTCATACAAATGCATCTTGATATTCCGTGCAACGCACGGGCATCTAGCTAGTTTCTTTTAAAATAGTTACTGCGATAATTGGGTTGAAGTGATATATTTTATGTCTGCCCCGAATGATTTCAGATTCACTAGTAGTAACAAAGAAAAGGTTGCCTTGTTAATTAACAGAAAACAGGGTGAAAACTATCACATGAGGCCGGTAAAAACGAGGCACACTGGGTTCAGCGTCGTCGTCACTACAGCTGTGCGCACGCGAGAAGTCTACATGTCGAGGGGGCTACTGAGCGAGGCACAGAGACACAATGTTCGAGAGAGAAACCAATTGACAGATTACGATCAGATCGAGTTGTCACCCTTCTGCTGTCATTGTTGGGGTGGGGGGGAGGGGAGGGAGAGAAAGACATATCGAGAGTGTGCGCGGTAGGCACAGAGGCGCAACTAGCGAGTGTGTGTGTATGTGTGTGTGTGTGTGTGTTTTAAAGAGGAGTAGATATATTACTATCAAGATCGAGGTGCTGCCCTACTCCTTCGGTGTCGGGTAGTGTGTATGCGTGTGTGTGTGTTTGAGAGAGAAGCCAGTCGATAGATTAGTAACAAGATCGAGGTGTCACCCTACTCCTTTGGTGTTGGGAAGTGTGTGTGTGTGTGTGGTTGTGTGGGTGTGGGTGTGTGTGTCGGGGGGGCAGTGACCCTTACATATCCCTACTCCTATAAAAAAATAGAGTTGGTGATGATGGTGTTCCTGCCATCCTGCAATATAGGCCATCCGATTTATATCCGACGGATAGGAAGGAAACTGTGGCAATTTTGCAAAAAGATACCCACACCCCTCTCCGCATTTGCAAATAAGGCATTCCCTCGTTCATCCTTTTCTCCCACAAGATAAACTACTCATACAAATGCATCTTGATATTCGGTGCAACGCATGGGCATTTTGCTAGTAGGGAGAAGGAGTTTGTGTGACACATATCTAGCTATATTAAGGGATAGGTAGATAGCATTTGTGTGAGGCATACTTAAATCATCACGAAGATAAACAAAATTGTGTGCATGCAAGTGCCGGAAAAAATGAAGCAAGAAACAATGTGTGTGTGTGCGCGCGCGCGCGTGTGTGTGTGTGTGTGAGAGAGAGAGAGAGAGAGAGGGAGAGGGAGAGAGCGAAATCTCAAAACAAAAGGTGCTCTACTGGAATCGCATTGTATGTATTCATATGGTTCCGGAACTCGAGTTAACCTTAGGCATATGTGTGAGAGACATTATTATACTTTGAGACATTAGTGGCTGTGGGTGGGCGGAATTAAAGGGGTGGGCGTGTTCGACAGAGAGAGCGTGTGTGTTTCTGTGTGAGAGACTCGTAGGACGGGGCAGAAAGACGAATTCTAACCTTGACATAGGGAGAGAAATACATGAAGTGCGCGTGTGTGATTCCGATGCCCACAGGGAAATGAGATATGTATGCGTGTGAGAGAGATTGCACAATTCATTCACGTATCACTATCTAGCGATCGTGGACGTGCATCGCTTGAACATAAATCAATATCTACTTCGTATCGTGGCCAAAGGTACAATATCGATTCAGCGCTATAAAGATTGGACACTCACATATCACATTTTTTCTATTTAAATAAACCTTTTCAGTTGTGCATGCCAAAGTTACAGTGATCTTTCTTCAAACAACCAATGTAGCTATCATGTACATGCACCATTGTTACTCTTGCATTCAAAATCATTAGTCTTGGATGATTTAAGGTTCTATTATGAAGTAATATATGTAATATTCATATATGAATTCAACAGGTACGCAATTTATGAAATGGAGGCTATGTAATCATATGAGGTAACACTTTTAAGTAGCGGACTACAATATCCATTTCTTTTTGTGCGCCTCTACACTAACACGTCAATGCATTATGTTTAAAGTAAATAACCAATTGCACTAAATTATCTATTTACACGAGAAATACATAGGTTGAGCATTTGATCCCTTTTTGTGAACGCGCCACTACACCCGTACGATTGGTCGCGCACGTGTGAACGTCCAAGTTATCGGCGCATCACCCCGAGTTATTCTCTTTTTTCTGGGGTGGACTTCACACCAGTTATTAACTGCTGACGCGTGCCCCGTGTACAAAGTCTCGCATGACCTTCCCGCTAGCACGGTCCAAAATTAGTTGAAACTGGATACGAACGATCCCGCGGGCGGCAAAATCTCCCGCCTCCTTCTAAAATTTCCGCCACCTTAGTCTTTAGCATGTGAAATTCCCCTTTTGTCCTTGCTGCACGGAGACCGCCAGTTACAATACCGCCCTCATCTACATATTAGGTCGGGGCTGCTTTGGTAACTTCCGGTTCCCCCCACTACACGGCACCCCCATTTCCTCTCCCCCTCCCGCAAAAACAACTAACTCCACAGCACCAGAGCATCTCACATCATGCCGTCCGTACTTCATCGGCCTTTCTCCCCTTCCCTCTCGAAACCCTAGACTGCTCATCCACCGGCGTACCAGAGCCCATTCACTGCCAGCGGCGTCCACCTCGTCGGATCTGCTTCTGCGGCCGCATCTACCCCTCCCACCTCCCCTAGAAACAAGTAGACTGCTCATCCACCACTGTACCACATCCCATTCAGTGTCGGCCTTGTCCACGGCGTCGGATCTGCTTCGCCGGTACTCTCGTCAACCGCAGCGCATCTGCAGCGGCTCATTCGTACTTCCCACCGGAGACGCTTTGTCCACACACCCCCTCCCCAGAGCCGCCCCACCGACGCCCCCGTCGATGGCCTCGGATCCTCTTCGTCGACACCTTCCTCAACCCTACCGGAGCCGCTTCGCCGACACCATCGTCAACCCCACCGGAGTAGCTTCGCCTATACCATTTTCAACCCTACCGGGGCTGCTTTGCCAACTCATAAGTCCACGGCCTCAGATCCGCTTCCTCGCACCCTCTATTTATCTTGTAATGGGAAGAGGTGCTTTGTAGTGGGTTCGATCTTACGGTGCTTGATCCCAGTGACAGAAGGGGAACCGACACGTATGTATCGTTGCTACTAAGGATAAAATGATGGGGTCTATTTCTACATAAATAGATCTTGTCTACATCATGTCATCGTTCTTGTTGCATTACTCCGTTTCTCCATGAACTAGATGCATGTTGGATAGTGGTCGATGTGTGGAGTAAGAGTAGTAGATGCAGGCAGGAGTCGGTCTACTAATCTTGGACGTGATGCCAATATAATGATCATTGCCTGGATATCGTCATGATTATTTGAAGTTCTATCAATTGCCCAACAGTAATTTGTTTACCCGCCGTTTGCTATTGTCCTCGAGAGAAGCCACTAGTGAAACCTATGGCCCCCGGGTCTCTTCTTTAATATATTTGCCTTTGCGATCTATTTTCCTTTGCTTTTATTTTCAGATCTATTAAACCCAAATATACAAAAATACCTTGCTGCATTTTGTCTTATTTGGTGTTCGATCTACCAATATTTACAACTCTCTCATGTCCGTTTTCCAATTTCTGGCACCGCTACCTGAAAGGGATTGACAACCCCTTTAATACGTCGGGTTGCGAGTATTTGTTATTTGTGTGCAGGTGTTGTTTACGTAGTGTTGCTTGGTTCTCCTACTGGTTTGATAACCTTGGTATCATCATTGAGGGAAATACCTACCATCGTTGTGCTGCATCATCCCTTCCTCTTTGGGGAAATACCGACGTAGTCCTAGCCGACATCACCTTCCGAGCCGCGCCGTCGTTGTTTTGGTCACCGGCTCCTCGCCGCCGGCGCGCCACCGCCGTTGGGTCACTGACATGTGGGCCCGCATGGGTTAGCCACTAACCCCCAACAAAACCTTCACTGACGCATGGGCCCCACTATATTTAATTAGGTTAGTTTAAAACTAAACATGTTAATTAATCTGACGCTGACAGAGCGGGCCCAACCTAACTAAATTAGTTAGGCTAACCTAAGTGTTGTTAAACTAACCTGAGGCTGACAGTTGGGTCCCCTTGGGCCCAGTTGACCTGGTCAACCTACTTACTGACTAGGCCAGTCCAGTCACTCATAGGTGGGCCCAGTGGGCCCCTTTGACCAGTCAGCGTGGTCAAAGTTGACTGCTGAGTCAGCTTTGACCCGGCCCCACCTGTCATCCACTATGGCTAGCTCACAGTGGGTGTAAATAGTTATTTACTATTTATTTTCGAAATTAAAATTAATTCCAATAATATAAGAAAATATTTAAAACTTTGAAAAATCATATAAAATAATCTTTAACTCGGATGAAAATACTTTATATATGAAAATTGCTCGGAAAAATAAGACGAATCCGAATATGCTATCCACATACGTGTCACATGCCTCCAACACTGCAAACATAGAACCTTCCCCTCGGTTCATTTGTTCGAAAACTGCCTAAAGCTGGGAAAACATCCCCAGATGTTTAGCACTGCAATAGGTCACCCTAGCACAGCATATTGCCATGTCATGCATCGTGATGCATTTGTTTGCCTTGTATTTATTGTTTCTTCCCCCTCGTCTCTCCGGTAGACCCCGAGACCGACGCTTTTTTTTGCGGGTGACCCCGAGACCGACGCTGCTCCCGAGTTCGACTACACTCCTGACGACCGGCCCTTTTCAACAGAGCTTCCAAGCAAGCAAAAACCCCCTGATCATTCCTATATCGTCCATTCTTTCTCTCTCTCATGCTTGCATTAGATTTTGCTATTGTTCTTCGATAGCTACTATTCTGATGCATAGCCTGCTTTTGTAACCTGCTGTTGTTACCTTACGTGTTATCCTATATGCTTAGTATAGATTGGTTGTGATCCACCAGTGACCCCTCATCCTTGTCCTTGTTTCCCCGCTTTGCTACCGGTGACTCGATCAACGTGATCGATGTGCAGACACCGACACATCACCACACCCCCCTTAGTTGTACGACTCTATAGAGTTACTATCGAGTGTCGAGGGTCATACCTTCTACCTCACTCATGTAGCATAGCTAGTCGGTTATGGGTTACCAAGGGTGAACATATCGAGGGTGATTCCTCTAAGTTCACCTTGACGGTTACATCGAGCGGGAATCCATCGAGGGTGATTCCTCGGATTTCCCCCTTGATGTTATGGACACACGGATACCTTGAATTTACCTCAGTTCCTTGTTGAAGTCGGGTCGGCCCCGTGGGGTACCAGCAAGAGTTACCGAAGTCGGGTTGACCAGGAGGGTACTTGCGAGTTAATTATGAGGCACGGCCGGGCAGGCAGGCCGCCCTAGAGAGGGATAGGCCTGACCCTTGTTGTGAGTCCTCGAGACGGGGCGACAAGATCACTGATTGTCTCTGTGTGCTCCCAAGACACTAATGGGTTTGGATATGTGATCTGAGTAGGCCTTTGGCCTTTTTGCACTAACCACCACGCGGGAATAAGTATGGGCACTCGGCGTCGTACGATTCTTCCAAAAGCTCGCTGATGTCAGCAGTTTAGCGGCCCGCGCTCGGGTGGCCCACATAAGCACCTGCTTTGTATAAAGAGGTAGCCAGGACTGATCCCGGTCGTCCTTGCAACGCGCAGGATTCCAAAGGACGATTGGCCGATGACCCCTTCACATTTAGGATGTAGACCGGCGTGTTGGCCTCTCTGTTGAGCCTAGGTAGGCTTACGGTGTGTCAATTAGCCGAGGTCGTGCATGACCCAGAGAAGTTTGTTCGAACAGAGTTAATCGAGTGTGTTGGGTAAGTTGGTGCACCCCTGCACGGAAGTATATCTATTTGAATAGTCGTGTACACGGTAACGGACGCTCAGAGTTGTATCCCAATTTATTAAAACTAGAACTGGATACTGGAGACACTAAATGGATATGATGGTTCCGGGATCGCTTTCTTGCAGGGAGCCAAGGAAGGATCTCTGGGCGTTACTACAACATACTTTACTTATGTTATGCTAATCTGCACTCTTCTAATGCTGCAAGGCACTGCAAGATTCTAGTCGTCGATAGGCTAGGCCTTTCCCTCTATTCTGGCATTTATACAGTCTAGTCCAAAGATATAGCCCCAGTCCTTTGATACTGATGCATAGTTAGTTTAGATCCGATGTAAGTCTTGCGAGTACTTTGGATGAGTACTCGCGGTTCCTTTGGTACCTCTTTCCCCACCTACTCGATTGGTGCGATCAGATGATGGAGCCTAGGAGCCAGCTGATCCCGCTAATGACTACTACTACCCCGATGGAGCCTACTACTATGTGGAGACCACCGACGACCAGGAGTAGTTAGGAGGCTCCCAAGTAGGAGGCATGCGCCCTTTCGATCCAGTTATCGTTTTTATGCTAGCCTTCTTAAGGTAGACTTGTTTATCTTATGTTTGTCCTCAGATGGTGTTGCTTCCGCTGACTTATGTATTCGAGCCTTCATGGCCCTGGCTTGTAATATAAAGTTGTATGACTTGAAATTGTGTCTAGATTTGTGTTGTGATATCTTCTCGTTAGCCTTTGATCTTGATCGTGTGCATTTGCGCATAGGATTAGTGCACGATTAAGTCGGGGGGCATCACACCCTGGCCCACCAAAAAACCCTCTCCCTCCCGCGCACGCTCTCGCTCGGCGCCAGCTACCTGCATTCATGCCACTATAGAGTGCGCCGCTCTGCGTTGACAGCTCAGGGCAGACGCGGCCTCTCACTGCTTCCGTCATTGAAGCGGCGCACCGGGCGCCGCCCGCTACACGCCCGGTTGAACACGCCTCCTCGCCACATTCATACGCCTCCATTAAACCCGCATGGAATCTGAGAAACCTACTCCGGCCACGCGTCAGCTCATGGGAGGGCCGGCATTAAACAGAACATCGGCTAAGCTCCTCCCGTCCGCCCTCTATTTATGCGAGGCCAGATGCCAGGCAAGAATCGCACCCCTCCGCCACTCCCATCTCCTCCTTCACCATTTTCTCCACTTTTCCGATGGCTTCTGAAGAGCAGTTCTCCAGGATACAAGCTAGCTGGGTGGCCCGCCGAGCCCGCCAGATACGAGCGAAGCAGCTCGCTGCTCCACCTCCCGCGCCTAACCCGACAGAGCAAGTTGCCGCCCCAAGCTGCCGTGTGGTTCAGCAACTCGCCGCTCCAGGCCAACTCGATGACGAGTGGCGAGTTGCTCCACACCGGCATGGTGGGGAGCACGGCAGCATGGGCATCCCTGCATCTAGTGTATGCGACCGCGTCATCCGCCCTCGACGCGCGCAGACTTGCCATGCACGCAGAGAAAGAAGTCGGCTATGCGAACGTGGGCGAGGTGGCGGCCAGCACGTACGCGCCCGTCGCCATCATCAAGGAGAAGTAGAACACGGGAGGCCGCCGCTGCTTGGGTCCTAGGAAGGCCACCGCCGGATACCCGGACGGTTCTCCTTTATCTCAGACCATCTTGGGCACCCGCATGAGCTTCACGGAAGCATCCTTCCCCTTCGGCTGAAGCACCCTCTTTGTAGTTCCGATGAGCGGCGCAGCCGGACGTAGGGAAGATACAGGGGAAGAACATGCCTCTGAGGCTCCCGGCGGTCCCGTTATTCCGGGCTGCCGGACATGGGGAAGACAAGCCACTGCCGGCCATAGACTACTGTAGTGTATCCGTGTCGTAGGAATGGAGCTCCGTGCGACCGTGCGTGCACATAATTTTAGCTTTTTAGTTGAAAATATGTCCAAAATGTAATCGTTCTCGTCGGGTTTGTATGATATCCGGCCGTGATTGTACGAAATCCGGTCGTGTTTGCATGAATTTCATTTGGTTTATTGAAAAGGAGTTTGAAATGTATGCGGCTAGCGTTGGATGTTGACCTCGTGCATCCATGTCCGCGGACTGGTCTCCCCCTATCCGCGGACAGATGCAGAAGGATTTTTACGGGTTGCCGTTGGAGATGCCCTAAGTTCATATTGCGTTGTTTTACATCCATCCTCCGCCGACGTAGTCCATTAGGTATCCTCACGTACCGACAAGGGCAACACCAAACTAGACGTACCGAGCAACAAGAGTCACCCGGCAAGCCAAACACCAACCAGAGTGCTCTAGCTAGCTAGCTGGCTTCTGAACTGGTTCTCTGGTGCTTCCGGTGAAGAGAGGGAGGCAATGATACATGCTACATATGGCCCCTGGCTGGCTCGCAATGAGGCAAGATATGGGAAGCGGATTGCAGCGCCACATGAAATCATAGCTACGGTCGTAGCACATATGCATGAATGGAAGATTGTGCATACGGAGCAGAAACAACCAGCAGTGCCAAAACCCCGTAAAAAATGGCAGCCACCTGATGATGACTGGCTCAAAATCAATTCCGATGGTGTAGTGCGAGGCATGAAGACAGACAGGGGCGAAGGCACGTTATCTCTTCCAGTGTCATTGGCACCGGGTAAATCTTGTGTTTACCTTGTACATGGTACAGTCTTTTGGGCTGGACACCGGTAACTTTTTGACCTGGACACCGGCCAGCCCCCCAGTAGACACGAACACAAGCCAGGCATAGCAGCCCATCTAGGTAAATGCCCACTCCAGACCGATCGATTAATCGATCCCTGTACGTGCGCCTGTTGAGAAAAAGCTATCGATCTAATTAATTGATCCCCAATACTGTCGTGGAATTGTCACGGCAGATGTCCTCGTGCAAGGACTTAGTCGTGGAGCCATCGCCGCTAGGAAGCTTAAAGGGGTTAAACGGGACAAGGAACATGAGGGTTATACTGGTTCGGCCCCTTACGGCGAAGGTAAAAGCCTACGTCCAGTTGAGGTGGTATTACTTAGGGTTTCGATGACCAGGGAGCTTAATCGCTATGCCCGGCTCTCGATCTGTTGTCTCTCGTCCTGAACTGCCGCCGGGTCGTCCCTTTATATAGAGAGGTTGACGCCCCGCGGCTCTCAGAGTCCCGGCCGGCTTATAACAGTATCCGGCTCGGACTCTTGACTACTCTTGCCTTACATTACAAGTCTTGCCATAACGGCGGGTTATCACTACGGGCCTTAAGCCGCCTCCGGGTCTTAAGCCCATTATTGATCCGCCATCTTTAAGCTTGGTACTGGGCTTCACGTGATGATCATTATGACGTAACCCGGCCCCTCCTGGGCGGGTGACTCTAATGGTTATATCCTCAACATTAGGCCCCAGATTGATTTGAACCGGTTCATGTCAATCTTCAATGCCTTTAAGAGAAAATCATCCGGCTTCTGCTTGTACGAAGGTTATAACCCGCCATGACGTCATCTTCTGGATTTCTGGTAACCCGCCATGACGTCATCTTCCATTAAACTCATTTTTTTATTCTGTCATATCCCAACGGATCTTATCTTTAATGACCATCCCGAAAATCGAGGCGTTTCAGTGGCGAGATAATCACGTCTTGGCCTCCTCGTTTCTCGCGCCCATTTATCAGTCACCCTTATAAATAGGCCCGGCCCATAGGCCTTCGTCACTTCTCTCTTCCATCGTCTTCCTCCTCTGACGCCCGAGAGCTCGAGCTGCGCCGCCGCCGCCGCGCCCCTTGTCTTCCTCAACCTTGGCCGCTCCATCACCCTGAACTGGTCCAGAGAAACGGCGGCGACCTCCGCATCTCATCAGCGCCAGTAAGTCCTTGCACCTCCCTACAGTAGATCCGCATTAGGGTTCTGTCGTTCTTCCCCTGTTCTTCATTGTTCATCTCAAGTTCTTCACAGTTCCGCCACCGAGGTTCCCTTTGATCTAAAAACGGTATAGACTCCCTGCGGTAGTAGTTTCTCACTCATTTTTATGCTAGTAGATCCCCTTTGGCGCAAAAAGACCTCGTTCTGAGCTTATGAACTTCTCTGTATCAGCTTTCTAGGTCTAGAAATTTTTCCTTTCTAGACGATCGTTTGATCCAAAATAATTACTGCGATCTGTGAAACTCGTTTGTGCCACACTTAGTCAAAAATCGCATTTGTTAGCTATGGCGGCTCATATCTCCGGCTTAAAAGAGGCCATGCGCTGTGAAATTTCCGGCTCATTTATGATAGAGTTTTAAACAACTTGAATTACTCATGATGCCCACAGCGGCTTAGATAACCCGACACAATTAGCCATATATCATTAGGCCCCTTCATAAGCCGCCATCTTGAATACTGAACTGTAATCTTCCTCCGGCTTATATTTGAACCGGACATTTCCTTTTATCATAGGCTTTCGTCTTTCACAATGCCGCCCAAGGCTCCCAAGGCACCCATTACGTGCAACTGGATGAGATCCAATGTTACTGATGATACTTTAGATGATTTCGTGAAGACGGGTTACCTGCCTAAAAAGGAGGTCATGTCCTATCGTGCCCCTGACCCGTCCGAATAAAGACCTCAACCAAGAGACGGAGAGGTTGTGATATTTGCTGATCACATGAGCCGGGGCTTTGCTCCTCCCGGCTCAAAATTCTTCAGAGACGTTCTGAACTTTTTCGATCTGCGACCTCAAGACATTGGACCCAATTCCGTGTCGAACATTTGTAACTTTCAAGTGTTTTGTGAGGTATACCTTGGAGAGGAACCCAGCCTGCTACTCTTTAGGGAGTTGTTTTACTTGAACCGCCAGAATGAATGCGCCAACGGGCCTAGCTTGGAACTTGGCGGAATCTCCATTCAACGACGGAGAGATTGCCTCTTTCCTTATGCTGAGCCGCCAAGCCACCCAAAGGACTGGAACCAGACATGGTTCTACTGCCAAGATACTTCTCCGGCTGATGAGAACCCTCTGCCCGGCTTTCGTGCCCTGCGTCTGGAGCCAAATCACCCCCTGCCAGACAAACTATCTCAAGCTGAGCGTCAACCACTGATCCCCACCATCAACAAGATTAAGGCTCTTCTGGGAAATGGCCTTAACGGCGTTGATCTGGTCCGGGTCTGGATTGCTTGGCGGGTGATTCCCTTGAGCCGCCGCCTCGGCTTAATGTGTGATTACACGGGCCGGAAGGATGATCCTCTGCGGCACAGCCCCAACAACCTACCTGAGGACGTCGTTGACGACATGACCAAGTCCCTCTTGAACGAGAGCTTAGCAGACTGCGGGAGGACCGGCTTAAGCCCCTTATGCCAAGTTAGCCCGGCTCCGGCGGTAAGCTACCGATCTGAGCACTTTACTTCCATTTTAACAATTTTCGTTTTAACTTCAAGGAAACCTTTGTTGCATTTTTTCAGGCTAATGACAAGTTCTGGAAGGTCAGGTATGACCATGAGGCTGCTAAAAAAGCCAGGAAGGCTAAAAAAGCCGCCAGGAGAGGCGCTCCCCGCAAGAAGGGGAGTAAGCCTAGCGCCTCAGAGCTGCTTCAGTTGGATGATAGCTCTGAGTCAGAGGTAGCCCTTGATTCTTTAAGCTCTTCTTTTGTTTTTTGTCTGTTTTTAACCACCTTATTGACACTGATTATCAGCAGGATGATACCGGAGTGAGTAACCCGGTGATTGAAGAGGTAACTATACTTTCCTCCGACCCGGAGCCCTTGCCAAGGCTGAAAGTCCGAAGAGTAACCCGGAAAGTAAGATTTTCACATCCTTTAGCTTATCAAGATCCTCAATTTCTTTTGAAGCGACAGATTCATGAGAGCCGGAGACACACCCGGACCAACTAGGATGCAGACCTCTCCTCCGGCTTACCTGAAGCATCAAGGAAGTGCCGGACTGAGGTTATCTCCAACTTATACCCTTTTCATCCTTTAGCGGGCGTCACTCGTCAACCACTCAATTCGTCTGATTCTAACTATCAGGAAACTTCACCTTCCTCCGGTGACTCCATGCAATCTAACCTGCCGGCTTTCAAGACCGCACCCGGGTAATGATAATCGGCTTATTTTGTGCTTTATCTTACTCATGTTTTTGCACTAACCTTTTGACTTTCAGCGCACAAGCAAAACTCAGCAAGAGGGCAAAGAAAAGTCACCCGGTCGAAGACCCGGTCTTGACTGAACCCAACGCCTCTGCTTCTGAGCCGCCGTCTGCATCAGCTCCAGAAACCACCGCTCCAACTGAACAACAAGCCATGGAGAGTTCTGACAACCCGGAGATCCCCAGCTCAGCTCAACCGGCTGATGACCCGGATGTGGTAATTACCCGGACCGAATACGTTGAGCCGGGAAGACCCACTGTGCTGGCCAGATGCTCTGCTAAAGAAGAACTGCTGGAGCACTGCAGGGCCATACTGGATATCACTGACTATGCCAACTTGAGCATTGGAGATATTGTTTCTGGTTATATTAGTCAAGTGCACAACAGCCGGGACTTGGAGATTGACATGGTGAAGCAGATACAGCAAAAATCTGAGGTACAACTCTCTTGCTTGCTCCATAGTCATCCTTACCATGCTAGCCCCCAAGTCTATTACTTATGATAGAATATGTTGTAGACTTAACCTCCAGCTTATCTTCATGAACCGGCACTTATAAATAGAATGTTTCAGCATACATTAGCCCCCAAGTGCCAAGTGTCTTTGCTTGCAAAGTGCTTGGGACTTCAATGTTGCATGATAACCACTCAAACTGTAACCCGGAATTTGTACAGGCTGCCTGCAAGAAATTTGAGTCGGAAATCTCTGAGCTGAAGAACCGCCTGAAGACTCAGGAAACTGAGACCCGGAAGGCCAATGCCAAGTTTGAGTTCAGTGTTGCTGCACAAGAAAAATTGAAGAAAAAATTTGAAACAGAAAGAAAAACTTGGGCCGATGAGAAGACTGCCTTGCTCAGCCGGGCCGAACAAGCGGAGGCTGCTCTGACTGAAAGAACCACCGAACTCTCCGGCTTAAAACGCCATGTGTCACAGATGGTCTCCGCAATCTTCGGTAAGTCATTCTGCAAGCTCTTAACAAGTTTACATCATTCATGTCTCATAAATCCCACCATTGCCATCAGCTCACCTGACTTTGCTTATACAGGTCCCAGAAGCTCCAATCTTAATCAGATGTTCTGACCAAGCTGAAGGCTGTTTACACCTTGGTGGAGCAACTCTATACCGGGTCACAACGTGCTTTAGTCGTTGTGGCTCTGTCCAATGAGGTTCCCACTCACCTGGCAGACGTACTCAGGCGGCTTGCCGTTCTTCCTCAGCGCTTCCAAGAACTGAGACGGGCTTCTGCAAGAGCCGGAGCTATAGCTGCTCTGAGCCAGGCCAAGGCGTTTCTCCCGGAGCTAGACCCGGCCGACATCGCTCTTGGATACCCCAGCCTGAAGGAAGACGGGACCCCTTTTGACCAGAAAGACTTCGCCGCCTGTGTGAAAAGCGTGCGCCCGGTCGCTACCTTGATTGGGAATGACACAGATCTTACCAAGTATCAGCCGGGCTATGACGCGGAGAATCAGAGGATCCCAACTCCACGCTATGAAGCAGCCAACCTGATCCCTCCGACTCGTAAGCATACCTTCGCCCCAGAAGTTGACCCGGCTGGGTTAATTGATGATGAGGCTCAATTTGAAGCTTTGAGCGGCATTGACTGGAAATCATCAACCTTCCAGGTCATGGAATCAGCCGGAGGAGCGGAGAGGGATGAGCCGGGAGCTTCAACCCAACAAGCACCTTGATTTCTTAGGTGGCTCATGGTTACACCTTAAAACAATGCCTCACCTTTTGGACTCGGAGAGTCTTGTAATAGAGTAGGACAAACACTTAATTTTATCGTGCCATCGTGCACGCATGGAGTGCTTAACTCCGTTGAAGCTGCTCTTTATATTCCTCCGGGTTATATTTGATCATTTATTTTCCTTAAGCTTGAAGAACTATCTTTAATTGTTCTGCATAGAAAAATAAATCACAAGTCTCTAGGCGGCTTACCGCATGGAGAGTCATATATCTTACACTTAACCCGGAACATAACCAAGGTCATAAAAGACCGGCTCTCAATCATATCTTCGGGATAACCACAATAGCCTACCTGCAAGCCTTGCAAGTACACCTCCGGCTTATGTAACCCAGATAATGAGGTTGAGGACGCAACTCCGGTTCACCAGCATCGATAATGTGTGTTGTGTGCTATCAACATTATTAATCAAAGTTAAGCCGGCGGAGTAAGAACCGCCCTTGCACACTGTTGATATGAGCAGAAGAACTTGTTGCAAATCAGAAGATCAAAACTTAGGGGCTTCCGGTTCGAATACGACCAGAAAACCGTCCCAAAGGGGTTAAGCTAAGATTCGAATGCGATCATATAGCCCCCAGTGGCTTTGGCGTTGCCGATCAAGAGGGTACCGACAGCTATGTTATCTTTGGTTCGAATATGACCTATGTTTGAACAGGAAGCCCCCAAATGACCTTGAGAGTTGTTTAACGACGCTGATTCGAATACGATCCACGTCAGTTCCCAAAGGGGGTTGAGCTATGATTCAAATATGATCAAGAAAAACTCCCCAATGAGCTCGGCAATTTGCCAATCAAGTGGGTATCGACAGCTATGTTCTCTTTGGTTCGAATACGACCTATGTTTGAACAGGAAGCCCCCAGGTGATCATATTGTTAACGGCTAGATTTGAATACGATCATAAGCCGGATCCACCTCCAAGTGACCATGTAATGTTGTAATGGAAATAACACGTTTACCTTTGGAGGAGAAAAGGACAGAGGTCCTGCTTTATTATTTATCATAATATATACATGACTATAGAAATATGTACATTATGAAAGCCGGTGGCTCAAGTGTAATAAGGCCGAAGCTGAGCTATGTTCCACGGCCGACGGGTCTCTTCCTCCGACTTACGTGAATCTTTGTGCTCCCGAACATCGATAAGGTAGTATGACCCGTTGTGCAAGTTCTTGCTGACCACAAAGGGCCCTTCCCAAGGCGGGGATAACTTGTGTGCATCTGTTTGATCTTGGATGAGCCGGAGCACCAGATCACCTTCCTGGAAGACCTGGGACTTAACCCGGCGGCTATGATAACGGCGCAGGTCTTGTTGGTAAATCGCCGAACGAGCTGCTGCCACATCACGCTGTTCGTCCAACAAGTCAAGAGCATCTTGGCGCGCCCGCTCATTATCCGCCTCAACATAAGCCGCCACTCGAGGCGAGTCATGCCGGATGTCGCTAGGGAGGACTGCTTCCGCTCCATAAACCATGAAGAAAGGCGTGTAACCCGTAGATCTGTTAGGAGTAGTATTGATGCTCCATAACACGGAGGGTAACTCCTCCACCCAACAACCCGGCGTCCGTTGCAAAGGGACCAAAAGCCGGGGCTTGATGCCCTTCAAAATCTCCTGATTAGCTCTCTCAGCTTGACCGTTGGATTGAGGGTGAGCCATGGATGAAACATCAAGTCGGATATGCTCTCGGCGAAAGCCGGTGCCGCCTAATACTTTCTTGGACATTTTGCATAACCCTTCTGTTAAGTTGCCTACAGAGGAAGACTTGGCTGTCCCTGACCCGGAGGCACAGTTAGTGGCGGCTCTCCACATTACCCCAGACTGAACAGTACCATACTTGGCTTACATGACCCGGGGAGAATTGCCTGAGGATGAAACTTTGGCCAGACAAATAACCCGGCGGTCTAAGTCGATGATAATTATCAATGGCGAGCTGCATCATCGCAGTGTCACTGGAACTTTCCAGCGTTGTGTTTCCCCTGAGGAAGGTCAAGAAATTTTACGTGAGATTCACGAGGGGGATTGTGGCCATCATGCCGGCTCAAAATCCCTTGTGGCCAAGGCTTTTCGTCATGGTTTTTATTGGCTGACGGCTCATGCTGATGCGGAGGACTTGGTCAGTAAATGTGACGGTTGTCAGAGGTTCTCGCGACGGGCTCATGTACCGGCTCAGGAGCTGAGGATGATTCCAATTACTTGGCCATTTGCGGTCTGGGGGCTTGATATGGTTGGGCCTTTTAAAAGGTCCAAGGATAAGAAGACTCACCTCTTGGTGGCGGTCGACAAGTTCACAAAGTGGGTTGAAGCGGAGCCAGTTAGTAAGTGTGATGCAGCCACAGCGGTTCAGTTCATGAAAAGGGTGATATTTCGCTTTGGTTTTCCGCATAGCATTATAACTGACAATGGTACCAATCTGTCTAAAGGCACCATGGAGGAGTTTTGTCAATGAGAGACAACAGATCGAGAGCCGGGCATAGCGATTAAGCTCCCTGGTCATCGAAACCCTAAGTAATACCACCTCAACTGGACGTAGGCTTTTACCTTCGCCGTAAGGGGCCGAACCAGTATAACCCTCGTGTTCCTTGTCCCGTTTAACCCCTTTAAGCTTCCTAGCGGCGATGGCTCCACGACTAAGTCCTTGCACGAGGACATCTGCCGTGACAATTCCACGACAGTTGGCGCCCACCGTGGATCGTAAACCGGAGGGAGTCGAGATTGGGCCTTTTGATGCCTCCTTCTCATGACCTCATTGGACGCGTTCTGATCCATCGTGAGCCGGAAAGACTGTGCCTGAATCAGCTGAGTCTGGGCGTCGAGAGCCGCCCTCTCCGCAGCCATCCTGATCCCTTCCGCCGCCAGATCCTCCTTGGCTTTTGCTAGATCCAGCTTTAACTGTGCCACCTCCGCGTCATGCTGAGCTTGATCCGCTGGGACGACCGTAGCGGTTAATATGGCCGTCATCTTGTCTGTGAGATCCATCAACACCTGAGCCGGCGAGGGCACAAGGCTTCCTGCCCCGGCGGTGGGGTTTTGAACAGGTTGTGCGCCAGCCATGAAGATTCCAACCCGGCTCGGCGGCTCAAAGGGGTCCGAAATACTGTCGCCATCGGAACAACCCCTGAGCCTGCCATCTTGAAGTTGGTATAACGAATCGGTCTCCTCTGTGGATGACTCGCCGTCAGAGCGAGCGGCCGTCTCATCACCAGATCCAGATCCTTCAGAGAGCTCTCCATGGACGCATCCCACGAAAGCACGCTTCAAGGCAGGCAAAGTCCGGGCGGGTCGTGCATGTTGAGCCGTCTCGATGAGATCGGCGCAGAGGTCCGGCTCAGGGCCCGGCTCACCAATCTTGCCAATAAAGACATGGATTCCGCCGAAGGGGACCCGGTACCCGTACTCAATTGAGCCGGCGTCGGGGGCCCAATTTGCATCGTCGATGTAGAGCTTGCCGCGATGACTCTTGGTCATCCGGCCCACAGCGTATCCCTTGAGCCCTTCGAAGCTGCCCTTCAAGAACTCAAATCCACCGTGCGCCAGCCCCACGGTGGGCGCCAACTGTTGTGGAATTGTCACGGCAGATGTCCTCGTGCAAGGACTTAGTCGTGGAGCCATCGCCGCTAGGAAGCTTAAAGGGGTTAAAAGGGACAAGGAACACGAGGGTTATACTGGTTCGGCCCCTTACGGCGAAGGTAAAAGCCTATGTCCAGTTGAGGTGGTATTACTTAGGGTTTCGATGACCAGGGAGCTTAATCGCTATGCCCGGCTCTCGATCTGTTGTCTCTCGTCCTGAACCGCCGCCGGGTCGTCCCTTTATATAGAGAGGTTGACGCCCCGCGGCTCTCAGAGTCCCGGCTGGCTTATAACAGTATCCGGCTCGGACTCTTAACTACTCTTGCCTTACATTACAAATCTTGCCATAACGGCGGGTTATCACTACGGGCCTTAAGCCGCCTCCGGGTCTTAAGCCCATTATTGATCCGCCATCCTTAAGCTTGGTACTGGGCTTCACGTGATGATCATTATGACGTAACCCGGCCCCTCCTGGGCGGGTGACTCTAATAGTTATATCCTCAACAAATACGCCTATACGTGCACCTATTTTGTTGCTCGTCCGCTCGGCTTCTCCGCCCTCGGCCCTTCTCCGCCGCCGCGCTGCCAATCGTCGGCGCCCAGTCGCTGGTTCATCCTGGTTGTCCATTGAAGCGTTCAAGCATCGCTAGCCGACCGCCTCTACCCTCGCCCACTGAGAGACTGTTGGGAATTTGAGGTACGTCTCAACTCCGCACTTGGCAATTGCCGATCTCTCCCAAATCTGAAATCTCAACTGTGTGTAGGAATTTTAATTTTTTATATTTCGGGTTTCTAATTGTTTGGCTAGGGTTTTAAAATTTAAAGTTATTATAATTGAGAACAAGTCGCTGCGATTCACATCTAACCATGGGAGGATTATTTCAGCGAGAATGGCAAGGCAGAAAGTTGAGTAAGTTTAACTCCCTAATCGTATTGTTCAATCAATATGTTATATTTATTTCTCACCAAAAACATATATTTTGTTTATTGTTTCTATTCTTGCATATGCAAACACAAATAATGTAACTCATACATTTTTGCTAACACAATGATAATTATTAACAGGAGAATTTATGGAAAGGTTTCTTAAAAAAATGAAGTCCTCGACACAAGATGATATAGCTAGCCCATCACATGAACCAGTTCATTTTGGTAAGAAATCTCACTGCCATATAATTTGTGTTGTTGGTTATGTTATTTTCCGTTCCAAAATATAAGGTGTATTGATTTCCGTGCAAATCAACCATTTGAATGTTTGACCAAGATTATACAATAAAATAACAACATCTACAAAACATAATAGATAAAATATGAAACTATATTTCTTGAAGGAATCAAATGATATAAATTTCATATTGTGAATATTGATATATTTTTCTAAAAACTCGGTCAAACATGCACTCGTTTGACTTTAGAAAAAATACACCTTATATAAAGGAATAGAGTATATACTATTGCTTGTTGTTGATCCTTGTATATATAATGTGCATGTGAACACCGGGAAATTTTTGTTCTGGATTCGCCCTTGGAGACAGAGGGGGCGCGGTGTTGAGATACATCGTGGCGCTTTTAGGGCTGGTATGTTTCACCACTTCCAAAACATTGTAGACCCGGAAGCTGTTGAAGTGTTGGCTTCCAAGATGGCCTTGGAGCTGGCTCGGGAGGTCAACACGAAACAGGTACACGTCGAGCTCGATAGTGAGAGTGTGGTGCAGATGCTCAACCAGCCCACGAAGAGCCTGGGCGTTGCTGGCCCTTAGGTGGAGGAGATAAAGATGATGTTGCAATCTTTCGCAGGCTTCAAAGTTTCCTGGGTTAGGCGTTCCGCCAACATTGCCACGCATAAATTTGCTAAAGTACGTGTTAGAGATGAACAACTATGTAAGGTTTGGTTGGAGGCTCCCCCGAATTTCATTCTTAATGTAATTTCGGATGACATTCCGAGCTTCGTGGTTTAAATAAAGCGGCAATATTACCCCTAGAAAAACAAGAGTCACCCGGCTAACACCAACCACACCCCTATACACCGTAAAACACGTCGTGATGTCAGCTCCACCCCCTATTCATCACGCTGGCGGGCGATTCAGAAGCACAGAACAGCACACTAAACGGCAATTAAAACTCGTGTTTGTTGCGCCGGCTAGAGGTGTCTGTGATGCATGCGACAGGTGCACCCGGGCCGGCATGTGGGCTGTTTTTTGCGGGAGACGCAATCGTTCAGCAAACATAATATGATCATCCTATGGTGGGATCATGCGTTGTTCCGAATGATGGCTGCATCTTCGTGTCGCAAATATTCTGCTGTAATCAGTTTGTTCATTTTAATTTTGCGCAAACTGCAATAACTCAAACAATTGCCCAGAGACTCCGTACACCTCCAGGCTCCAGATAATGAATTTGGTAGCAAGACTGCGTACGCCTCCAGAAAAAGCTTAACTGAGATTTACTAAGAGCAGCCACAGGCACAGGAGGTAGGACACAATGGAGAAACAAATAAGCTTTGTTAGCAAGATTATGTACATTGTAAACAAGCACAGAAATGTCCTGCTGATCAATCAAGCCACAGTTGTTTGAAAGAATTTATTTATATGCTAATTAATTACAGAAGAGTTAGAAAAAGCTGAACTTCAACAGGGGTTGAGTATTTCTCGACCACAAGTCAAGGTCGGTCAGAAGAAACTCACCTACTCATATTGAGAATTACAAAGCCCTTCTTACCGGAGCTCTATATGTGATCAGTAATTCACACTATAGTTTGACCTAAGAATAGATATGTCAACATGGCATGCCGTTCTCAATCAATGATCTTTGGGCCTGTATTTGCCACCAAGGTCAAATGATCTGTGTGAAACTGTCGAGCAAAAAGCTTGTCCCTTTAATTAAAAACAAGGTATATGCTTGCCACTTCAAATGGCATAATAGGCTATTGAACAGTAACCACCTGCTTCATGGCAATTCATATTTCAATCTCAGATCAAATACCCCAACCAGTCCATGTGATCACGGAAGTGCCAAAACAATGTGAAATGCCGCAAAATGATTGTCTCTTGGAGGCTTAGGCATTGTGAGGTCAGTAGCTCTCTGGTATCATAACCCTTTTTTAAAAGCAAGACAACTTTAAACCTTGGCGACTATTCACTGGACCCGCTATTTCTCGATGACGAATCTGTAGCAAGTTAACAATACATAAGGAAAAAGTTTCTGTACTTCATACTCCCTCCATTCCACAATGTAGTGCATATTTGGTTTTTAGGAAGTCAAACATGTCTACATTTGACCAAGTTTATAGAATAAACTATCAGCATTTAAAATAGTAAATATTTAAAATATGAAAACAGACTTCATGATGAATCCAATGATTCTAGTTTTGGCTTTTAGATGTTGATATTTTCCCTACAATCTTGGTCAAATGTAGACTTGTTTGACTTTCTAAAAATCAAACATGCACTACTTTGTGGAACAGAGGGAGTATCCATCCCAAAATAAGCGTCGCTGATTTTGTACAAAGTTGTACTAAATCAGCGGCACTTCTTTTGGGACAGAGGGAGTAGTATATAAACAGCTCTGCAAACAATACCTCGTGAACGGCGCTTTCCCTCCATGGCTTCTTTTTTTTCCTGACAGCTTTGGCAAAGGAACGGACCATCCCATCGACGCAAGTTCCCAGGTTGTGATGAATCTTCATGTACAGATATCCCTTGATTTGGCTTTAACTCTACTTGACAGATAGCACATATAAAGAGTTTGAACATATTTCGAACAGGGTATTCAGAATCCAGCCTGCGGTTAAAAACGAAATTTGAGCCATATGCACAGGTCTTGGTGCAAACTGAAGGAATTCAGAATATGAATCAAACAAGGTTGCGCTCAGCAGCAGATAGAAAGATAATGTGAATGAACAAAATATTTTGAGGGTTTTGCATGCAATAGAACGGAAGGTCGGATCCAAATACTTCAAACATGACAATGTTATGCTGTTTGAATGAGTTTATGTGCTCCATATGTTTGCACTTTAACTTCATCTAACTTTCCTCATGGTGTGCATCTTTATAAATTACTTCAGCCAGAATCCAAAAGGATGGTACGTGTCCTCGAGTTGTTTTTCATTTTGTAGCGAGAAACCATCCATAAATTTATTCCAGGCCCGTGAGAAGGTTATTGGTTAAACTGACACTGTTGGCTGTCAAAATGGAAAATGAATGTGCAAACTTCTAGAGAACAAGAAGTAAGAATGCAAAAGAATTTATTAATCGACTTTCTCATCTATTATGGTTGATGATGCGTTGGGAACCTTCAACACGATTATATAATCATAACTGAACTTCATGACCATTTGCTCTTTTAATGATCGAAAATAGAATTATAGAACCAACCGTCTAGAGAGCAATGCACATTCATCCTCAAATATCTCTTCTACGATGTCTGGATCCATATATTCTCTATCTGCATGGGATGATGAGTCGGAAGATGTTTTCTTGCGAAACATATTTTTGAAAACACCCATTCCTGGTTGCTTTTTAGGAGCTGACATAGCTGGGTTGCCTTTTTCTGGTACTAGGTCAACGACTATACAAGTGGTGTCATCCCTCAGTCCCTTTGAGTGCACTGCGTCCTGAAAAATATTTGAATGTGTAAAGAAGAGCATCATGAAAGAGTCAGGGTTAGAGAGAGAGGAGGGGTGTACTTTAACAATTTGCTCGGCTGCAGCTTCAGGAGAAAGTCCTCTTGAACAGTTCAGAGCCTGTTCTGCAGTCAAAGCATCCCAAACACCATCGCTTGAAATAATAAGCCGGCCTCCAGCAGTAGATAACTAGACACATTAAAAAACATATCGGTACTTTTCAGAATCCAGGGATCAGATTAACAAAAACAATACACTAGGTTACTCGGAGATGGCAGCAAACTGCTGTGTCAGGGGTTAGATACGTCCGGATACCCGCTGAAACATATCAAGTACGTATCCGCCGATCTTTTTTTCCAAATAATTAAACTAATTCGGATACGTCTGGGATACCCCAGATACTGGTCGGACACGGGAAAACCAGGAAAAGTCTAACCCCGTACATATCATTACCCACGAACCACCGTTCCCCTTTTCTCGCCTCATCCTGCCTTCACCCGACCTGAGCTCTGCGCCGCCACTGCTGCCGCTCCCTCCCCTTGCTGGAGTGCCGCCGCACTGGATATGAAGAGACCCAGTGGCCGGCCCACCGGACAAGAGAAGGGAGCCCAGCCGCCGCCACTCCGTCGCATACCCCCTTGCTGGAGTGCAGCCGCACAGGATAAGAAGAGACCCAGTGGCCGGCCCACCGGACCAGAGAAGGGGAGCCCAGCCGCCGCAACCCCGTCGCATACCCCCTTGCTGGTGTGCCGCCACACTGGAGAAGAAGAGACTCAATGGCCAGCCCACCGGACCAGAGAAGGGGAGCCCAGCTGCCGCCGCATACCCCTAGATCTCAGCGCCCCTCCCTTCCCAGATTAGATGACTGTAATCTACCCACTGCCTCTGAGCGCAGCCACCGTGCTCCCCCCCCCCCCCCCCCCCCCCCCCCCCCCCCCCCCCCCCCCCCCCAGCGCCCCCCCCACCCCATCTGGCGCTCCCTCCCCTGACCTGAGCAGTAATGCGGCGGCGAAGGAGGAGGAGGACGGCATCCATCGCTCCCTCCCCCTAATTGCCATCCTCGCGACAACATAATTTGCCATAAAAAACGTTTGATTTGCCATGCCTAAAAAACTGATGTCAGATTTTTAGCATTTTCAGTAAAAAGAATTAGGCATAAATTTGTATCATTGGGGTGTGGGGGGGGGGGGGGGGGGGGGGGAGGAAGGGGGATAGTTTCTCAAAATAGTACATATGACCCAGTGAAATCTAGGTAAGAGGCATAGAAAAAGGGGGGAAATAAATATCAAACCAAAACAACTTGTAGTACTGCAGTCTGCTATTATTTTACCTGTATAGTTAAATTTTGGGCTTCAGCCTTAAGTTAAAACTGTTATAATGTGTTCTGCATTTCCAGACATACCTTTACTTGCTTGACGAGAGGAACAGGAACGATAAATTCACCCACGTCCTGATCTCCGATTGTCCTTGACAGGCACAAACCCCCAGGCCAGCATCTAAGGGGGCCAATCTGGAGGTGGAGAAAAGCATGCATTTGTAAAGCAAATGAAAAGAATATGAAAACTAGAAAAAACACATGCAAAATGTATCAATGAAAAAAAAAACATGAAAACTAGAAAAAACACATGCAAAATGTATCAATGAAAAAAAAAAACAATGTCCCTCATCTTACACCCTCCACCTATATTGGGCACTTCCTCCTGTTCCACTCCTAACACGAATGCACGATTGGGTACCATGTCTCTTGCATAAACTAATATGTTATATGCCATTAAAACTCTAAAATCCAATCAAGGTTTTAAAAATTGACATTTAGCAGCTGTGTAGCAAACACTTGGGATCAAGTTCAAAAGCAAATTCAATACTAGGGAGCACATTTAACATGAAACAAAAAAGTTAACACTAGAGGGCAACATACAATTAACATATGCAGCTAAAATGGTACTCCCTCCGGCCCCAATTACTGTCGCGACGCCCAACTCCGATGAGCAAGCACACCCGCGACAATTAAAAAGGGCCGGGGGGGGGGGGGGGGGGTAGATATATCTGTGGCTAATGTTAATCAATGTCACCAAAGACTGCATAATTTTTTCAGTACTGAAGAACAGGTTAAAGGATAATATGTCTCTTAACAGTCACCATAAATACTGCACATTTCCAAGTGGAGTACGAGTATCTCATAAACTGAAGCAACAGAAATGGCAACAATGAACCTTGATGCAAGAAAATTAACTTGAATGGCAAAATAAGCAAAGTTGAAACCTCAGCACCACCAACAACATTTAGCCTTCCAACATCACCTCCAGCTTCTGTTACACGATCAACCCTGCACATCAAAATCAAGTGGCAATAGATAAGTTTTTGCCATGAGAAGTGAGAAGGCACATATCAGGAGAACAATCTTACTCCTCTTTACTGGCATCGAAACGATGATCCGAAGATAACTGATAAATTGAACCTTCAGCTTCTAATACACAACGCGAATCACCAACAGATGCAACAGTAACAACCAATCCATCTATTATGACAAATGTCACTGTTGTTCCTGAAGAGCGTGCTGTAAAGAAAGAAAGTGATATCAGTAGGACATTTAATTTAGGTCGATGCTAGTAATGTTTGAACAAGTTATTCCAAATGTTTCACAAATGTATGTCATTAGAGACCAAAGAACAGGAATAAACAAGATCCATGGAAGATTCTAATGACCGATCATAAGATCTCTTTTTGCTGGCTCTGATGACAGATAAATCTCCTTTTTATAAGATAACTCAGAATACTGGAGGATTAGTGAAAATTGCTTTAATTATCACTTGACGCACCTACTGTTTGGAAATCTTTATCGGTTTTGACAAATGCTGCAACCATCGCCCTTGGAAGCGCAGCAAGCCAGTCCTCCCTGTTGAGATCAGCAGGGACTGCACCCAAGATGTTGTTCAAGAGATTCTCCTTTGTATAAATAGCGGCTCCATTCCCATTGTGCCCATCAAACAGCTGCAATAAAACCACCGCGCTGAGAGGCTCTGAACAATTGCTTCTAGTTGATCATTCATCAAAATTATTGCCTCCAAAATTTCTTCAAAAAAGTCTAAAATGTGGAACTACAGCAAATTAAGATACTTTGTGCTATTTTTTCAAAAAAAAAAGATACTTTGTGCTATAGCCAGCAAGTCCAGCATTGCATAATTCAATTGGACACATGCATTCATTCATTGTTGACGATAAATTAACCTTAATTTCATTGTGAAACTAGTACTCCCTCCGTTCCTAAATATTTGTCTTTCTAAAGATTTCAACAAGTGACTACATACGGAGCAAAATGAGTGAATATACACTCTAAAATATGTCTATATACATCCGTACGTGGTAGTCCATTTGAAATCTCTAAAAAAACAAATACGATTGTAAGCAAAATGAGTGAACAGAGGGAGTATCTGTTATGTACACATAAACCATATATAGAGTCAGCATCCCAATCTCCAAACGAATTCAGAGCTTCCCTCCAAACGAATTCCAGAATCCAGAATTGTCCAACAACCGAGCATAAACAAAATCGAGCAAGCCTCACAATTCACGCACGCACGCATCCAACCCGATCCACGTGAACTTAGAATTATTGAGCACCAACGTAACGTATCCACGTGACGCACGGCGCTGCCAGATCGGGCACGCACGAAATGCGATTGTAAGGGTGTGGGGCGCTTACACCGAAGGCAGAGAAGGAGGATGACGGGAAGCCGGGGAGACGCTCGCAGTCGGGCTTGAGGAAGACAAAATCCTCGCCCTTCTTGGCCTGGCTGAAGAGGCCGTGCTGGAGCTCCGGGCGCTCGGCGGCGGTCCTCTCGCTGACCACCTCCCGCCGCAGAAGCACGGCGAGCGGCACAGCCGAGCCCCCAGCCGTGCTGCCGCCGCCGCCCACGGAGCCCTGCACCGACCTCGACCGCGTGGACATCCCCCTGCCCTGCCACCACCGCCGCGCCGATCCGCTATAGAGGCGCGGTCCCCAATTCGTCCCGTCTCGCCCGTATTGGTGAGGGGCTTTTTTGGGGGGGGGGGGAGAGAGAGAGAGAGAGAGAGGGGAGGTGAGGCCGGAAGGGAGGAGGAGGTCACATGGGTACAGAACGCGGAAATCCAGCCCGCCACGCGCATTCGACATTTTTCAGCAAAAGTTGGCAATGGACGACGAGGGCCATGTTCGGACTTCGGATTAGGGTTATTAGAGCAACTCCAACGCGGCCGCGCGTGCACATCGACCCAACGCTGTCAATTCAAACCGAAAACTAGTGCGCTCGCTGTCCGTCTGGCGTATTTTTGGCCCATATTTACATCTGATTTTTGTCCACACCACACGAGATAGACGCACCGCGCTTTCGCTCGGTGTCCGCCACGGCCCCACCTGTCAGCCGCCCAACCACTACCGTGGTAATAGTCGATGCGACTACCTAACTCGGGCCCACACGGCAGCATCTCAAAGTTCCAAGTTTACTTCCTTTTTAATGCAGGCGTGTGGGAGGAGGGGGGCTCATCCACTTCTCCTCCCCGTTCATATATGGCCACACTCGCTCCCTCCCGGCGCAGCAAAACCCTAGGTTGCCATGGGTTTCTTCGGCAAGGGCAAGAGCAAGCTCGATGTCGGCGCAGGCTCGTCCCGCACGCCGTCGCCAGTGCCACCGTCGCGTGCCTCCGAGTTGGAGCCACGTGCGGCGAGGAGGCGCTGACCACGGGACCGGCTTTACATCCCGGTGAACCACGTGCGTTGGCATTGGTATTACCACCAGCCATGGCCGGGTATTAACCTCCCCCACGGCTGGCACCTTGACCCACACCGCATCCTGGTGTCGCAGTCACCGTGGACGCACACGGAGGAGGTGCGCAAGCACCATGCCCTCTGGACGGCAGAGCAGCGGGGCGACCCCGCCTACGCGCGAGACTCCCCCAACTGGGAGGTCTGGTTCGTGACGAAGCACGACGTGGCCTGCCGCGGTGGCGTTGTAACACCCCGGATGTAACTTTCCATATTTGTAACTCCAACTCTTGCCATTTTCGATTATGTGTTATGATATTTCCTTCGTGGTCGGGTTTTGTTTTTTGTTTTGCATTTTGTTTTGTCATGCATCTCATATCATGTCATCATGTGCATCTCATTTGCATACGTGTTCGTCTCATGCATCCGAGCATTTTTACCGTTGTCCGTTTTGCAATCCGACACTCCCACATGCACCGGCGCACCCCTCTTGTTTTCTTTTCGTGAGCGGGTGTTGAACGTTCTCGGAATGGACCGAGTCTTGTCAAGTGCCCTTGGTATACCACCGGTAGACCATCTGTCAAGTTTCGTGCCATTTGGAGGTCGTTTGATGCTCCAACGGTTAACCAGGTAACCGTAAAGTCATTTTATGTGTTGCAGCAAAACCCTCCTCCAAACAGCCTAAAACCCCTCTAAGTCTCCTCCTTGCTCTAGGTCGTTCGATCACGATCGTGTGGGCGAAAACCGCACTCCATTTGAAGCCTCCTAGCTCCCTATGCCTATATAAACACCTCCCCCCTCCAAAATCTCGGGCAAAACCCACCCTAACCCTAGATCAAAGCACCCCGCCGGACACTGCACTTGCCGCCGCGTCGGGCCTCTCCCAGCCTGCCACGTGGCAGCGCCACCGCCCGTACGCCCGCGGCCCGCCGGGGCCCGTGCGGGGCCCTCCCGGCACGCGCCTCCTCCGCCTCGCGCCCGAGCGCCCCGCGCCCGAGCCCGCGCCTCGCCGCGCCGCCTCCCCCGCCGGCCCGTGCCTCGCCGCGCCGTGCCTCCGCCGCCCTCTACCTTGCCGGCGAGCTCGCCCTCCGCCCCCACCTGCCCCGCCGCAGGTCGCCGGCGCCGCCCGCGTCCGCCGTCTCCCCCGACCTCTCCGGTCGCGCCCCGTCTTCCTCCTCCCCGGCGGCGCCTCCTCCTCTCCGCGCCATCGCCGGCGTCCCCGTCCACCACTCCGGCGAGCTCGGCCAGATCCCGATCCAGAAGACTCGAAGGTTGACTTCTCCTTCCCCCGAAAAATCCTCCAAGTCCCAGAGATTTTACAATATCTTGCTCTGTTCGTGGCATCATAACTCTCTGTATATAGCTCTATTTCGTGCGTGTAATATATTCAAATGTTCGCCTCGAGATGCTCTTCATTTTGTTCCATTATGCTATGCTCATTTGAGTCCATCTTGATGCCCAAATCTCTGGTGCAAGAGTGTTATATGCTGTTATCTGCTGTTACTTATCAGAACTTAGGGTTTTGTTATTTTTGTTGCATTTAATCTGTGCATCTTATGGGCATGAGCTCTACATGTGTTTTGATGTATGCCATGCCATCTTTACAGATGTGTATGCCATGTATTTTTTTGATATCTGTGTTGACTAACACAAGCATGCAAACTAGGCTTCGTGATGTTTCTGATTTCAGGGACTTAGTAATTTTACTAAGTCTGTGAATGCTGTTATTTTGTTGCTATGTATCCATGTGGCTACAGAGAGATCCATGCTTATTTTTGAGATGTCTAGTAAGGATGTTTTGTAGTTATAGTTGTTCTCTATCCATCCATGCCCCTGTTTGAAATTATGGAGTGCCGTAGCATGTCTCAATCTTGCTCTACTTTTGCTATAAAATATTCCTGACAGAATATTAACATGATATTCAATTTTGCAAAGGTTGTTGTAGTTGTTTCATACATGCTATGTATTTTCTATTGCCATGGATAGCTTCATAAACATGCCATCTTGCTGTAGGTATGCTTGTTTTGTCATGCATTGCTTTGTGGTGAGTGCATCAAACTCACCAATAAGCCTTCATATTACTGTTCCTGCCATGCTCTGTTTTCTGCGGTCTGAAACCTGTTAACGAAACTTGCTATGTTTACATGGGTGCCATCATATCTTCTGGTCCTTTCTGGCTTATGGTCAGTAAGGGACTTTTGTCATATGCATTTAGTAGATTCATACCATGCCTTGTTTTGATATGTTAAGTTCCTGTAGCATGTTGATTTCGTGCTCTGAACATGGCTACCTGATGTTGTTTCTGCCATGTCCAGTAATTTCACTAAGTCTGTGAACCTGATATCTTTTGCACTTTTGCCATGCTTGTTTGAACCTGCTGTGTTGTGATCTAGCCGTAGCTCAGTGTTCATCTTTTGTCAAGCATCTCCTGTAGATTACTGCCGTATGTTTTGTTGCTATGTTGGAGTGCTGTAACATAGTTACTTGTTGCATTCTAAGTGATATCATGCTGTTAATCGCAGATTCGTGTCATTCTTGTTTTGCTTGCCATTTGCAAACCGTGCATCCGTTTCCGGTGATCTTTATATCGATTTCGACCGAAATTATCTCATCTTTCCAGTGGCATACTTGGTTTGTCAAGTTACTGCCTTGTTCATCATTTTTCTTCCGGAGCACGCATATGCATCGCATACCACATCTCGCATATCATACATGTTTTGCATCATGTTGCTTGTGCATTTCCCGTGATTGATTGTGGTTCCGTTGCTTGTGTTCGTGTTATGGGTAGAGCCGGGAGACGAGTTCGTGAACGAGGAACCTGTTGAGTACGCTTACGAGGAGCAAGCTTTCGACAACTCTGAGAACCTTGCAGGCAAGATGACCATACCCTCGAAATCACTTCTATCTTTGCTTTGCTAGTTGTTTGTTCTATTGCTATGCTGCGCTACATACCTCTTGCTATATCATGCCTCCCATATTGCCATGTCAAACCTCTAACCATCCTTTCCTAGCAAACCATTGTTTGGCTAAGTTACCTCTTTTGTTCAGCCCTTCTTATAGCGTTGCTAGTTGCAGGTGAAATTGAAGTCGGTTCCATGTTGGAACATGGATATTTTGGAATATCACAATATCTCTTATTTAATTAATGCATCTATATATTTGGTAAAGGGTGGAAGGCTCGGCCTTATGCCTGGTGTTTTGTTCCACTCTTGCCGCCCTAGTTTCCGTCATACCGGTATTATGTTCCTTGAGTTTGCGTTCCTTACGCGGTTTGGTGATTTATGGGACCCCCTTGACAGTGCGCTTTGAATAAAACTCCTCCAGCAAGGCCCAACCTTGGTTTTACCATTTGACCACCTACCACCTACACTTCCCTTGGGTTTTCGCGAGCCCGAGGGTCATCTTTATTTTAGACCCCCACGGGCCAGTGCTCCTTCGAGTGTTGGTTCGAACCGAGCTGCCTGCGGGGCCACCTTGGGGAAACTTGAGGACTGGTTTTACTCATAGCTAGTCTCATCCGGTGTTGCCCTGAGAACCAGATATGTGCAGCTCCTATCGGGATTTGTCGGCACATCGGGCGGCTTTGCTGGTCTTGTTTTACCATTGTCGAGATGTCTTGTAAACCGGGATTCCGAGACTGATCGGGTCTTTCCGGGAGAAGGTTTATCCTTCGTTGACCGTGAGAGCTTATAATGGGCTAAGTTGGGACACCCCTGCAGGGTATTATCTTCCGAAAACCGTGCCCGCGGTTATGAGGCAGATGGGAATTTGTTAATGTCCGGTTGTAGAGAACTTGTTACTTGACTTAATTAAAATACATCAACCGCGTGTGTAGCCGTGATGGTCTCTTCTCGGCGGAGTCCGGGAAGTGAACACGGTTTCTGGGTTATGTTTGCCGTAAGTAGGAGTTTAGGATCACTTCTTGGTCATTACTAGTTGACGACCGTTTCACTGCTTCTCTTCTCGCTCTCATTTGCGTATGTTAGCCACCATATATGCTTAGTGCCTGCTGCAGTTTCATCTCATTACACCATCCTTTCCTATAAGCTTAAATAGTCTTGATCTCGCGGGTGTGAGATTGTTGAGTCCTCGTGACTCACAGATTCTACCAAAACAGTTGCAGGTGCCGACGATGCCAGTGCAGATGATGCAACCGAGCTCAAGTGGGAGTTCGACGAGGAACGTGGTCGTTATTATGTTTCTTTTCCTGATGATCAGTAGTGGAGCCTAGTTGGGACGATCGGGGATCTAGCATTTGGGGTTATCTTATTTTCATTTGGATTTTGACCGTAGTCGGTCTATGTGTGGATTTTGGATGATGTATGAATTATATTATGTTTTGTGTGAAGTGGCGATTGTAAGCCAACTCTCGTTATCCCATTCTTACTCATTACATGGGATTGTGTGAAGATGACCCTTCTTGCGACAAAACCACAATGCGGTTATGCCTCTAAGTCGTGCCTCGACACGTGGGAGATATAGCCGCATCGTGGGCGTTACAGGCATGCAGATCGACCCCCGCTTCGTGTCACCGCCCCCGGAGGTGCGCCGGAGGAAGAGGAGGCGGACTATCAGACCGCTTTGGAGGCGGCGCTCCAGCGCGCCCTGGAGGAGAGACAACGCGAGTAGGACGCGCGGTGGGATGGCTTGGAGGAGGCCCTCGCGTTGTTGGCCGCAGGGGACTACGTCTACCCCCTCCCCCCCCCCCGCCACCGCAGCTACCCGAGCCCACGCCCACGTCGCCCACGGAGCCCGTGCCGGAGATGTATGCGTGGACCGGCATCCTCCACGAGTGGGTGAGCGCGCCGACTATCGTGTTGGGAGCGTCGCCGGAGCAAGAGGCCGCCTACCTGGAGCACTGGTGGTAGCGCCACCTGGCGGAGGAGCACAGCGACGGCGAGCGCTAGATGTAGGCCGAGCGCAATGAGGAGGTGCGTCGTGCCCGCTGGGCACGGGAGGAAGAGGAAGAGCACCGGGAGCTTGATACGTCCATTTTGCATCATGTTTTCCTACTGTTATTTATAATGTTTTTGGTCATTATTTCACTTTATGATACAATTCTAATGTCCTTTCTCTCTTAACTTGCAAAATCTACATGAAGAGCCGGCAGCTGGAATTCTGGACCTAAAAGAGTTACAGCAGAGATAGCTATTCTACGGGGCTCCAAATGACCTGAAACTTCACAGAATTTTTTTGTTGAATATATAAAAATACTGGAACAAGAATCACCAGAGGGGGCCTGTCGGTGTCAAAACCTACAGATCTCGGGTAGGAGGCCCGAGTTGTGGATCTTGGATCGATGGGTAACAGGGAACGTAGAGACAGCGTTTACCCAGGTTCGCGCCCTCTCAAGGAGGTAATACCCTACGTCCTACTTGGTTGTATTGATCCCATATACTTGTGGGTTATCAAGACTTTTTTCTGACGCCGTTGCCGGGGAGCAATAGCATGGGGGTGAATATTCTCGTTTGTGCTTGTCTGCTTTATCACTAAGTATATTTTATTTTCTGCTCTATTGTTCTCTATCACTAGATGATGCCCTGCGTGTTGCTGCGGAAATTTGTAGTCTATAAACATGATGGTAGATAAATTGAATGAATTTTGGCGTAGTGTGTTTATACATATTTCAGATAAGAAAATTGCAATGGACACAATACTTGGTATAAATATAAATATCGGAAAACATGAATTATGAGATTATTTTTGTACTAAATACAAGACATAAGTAATTTCATATGACTTACATGAATATTAATGTATATATTATTTTAACTATTATCATAAGTCAATCTTCATATTTGCATGTTTAAGATCTACAAAAAAAATGATAAATAAACACAAATATTGACAATAATTCTAGTTACTTGCATGACTGGAAGTGAGTGATGGAGCTCCAATATCAACATCAACAAAATTCATTTTCTCTTTTTGCCAAAGTGAGTATAAATTCTCTTGTCTCAAAGCATTTGTCTGAAAGGAGCATGATTACTTATCATAGGCATCGAGATCCAAATTAGCGCATTGAAGTATGAATTTGTTCATAACAAAAAGATACTATGCATGGAAACTTGTGAGCTAGACTCCTCGGCACCCATGATACACCCAAGTAGTGTTGGGACAAACCCGGTCCGCCGACGAACGCCGCATAGGCTCCCGTGACATGAACGCCGGACGAACCCTAGTCTCTCTCTCACTCGGACGTACGTAGGTGAAAAAGAAGAGGAGCACACTGACACAAGAATTTTCGGCGACAAACGCCTCGCCGCACGAACGGCGCCTCGGCCGCACGCACGACCCTTTTCTTTACTCCTCTCAAACTATGGCACATACCACGTACATCCAACCAACTCAGATCGGCCTCTATTTATAGGCTGGCACACACGCCACCTCCCCTATTCTGATGCATGCTAACAAACTATGGAGTCTATCCGGCCAGCTAACAACTTATCTAGCTAACTAACTACATGCATGACTATCCTATCATGCCATGAAGCTAGCTAACCAACTAACCAACTCGCCATGGCCACGAGTGCACGCGCACGCACGTACACCATCGTGACACACACGCACACACGTACTCTGGGTGCATACCTGTCACGGTTTATTTCTAACAAGTAGTACAAAATGCATGAGATCCTTCTTTATTGTCTTCCCATGCAAGCCCATCCTTAGCTGCGGACAACACGTAATGATAAATTTACCTTTAATCACAGTGATACCAGTAGCTAGCTGCTCATTTCGGTGAACATAATGGAGAACAGTTTATTTGTACCAAGTAAAAGACCGACATCCGACTGGCTTTGATTGATGGTTGTGAAATGAAAACATGATGATGTAGTATAGCGATGAATACACTTCTCAGGTTGTACTTTACTACAAAAATACTATCCCTGATGGATAATAGCGGCAATAAAAAAATACTCTAGCTAAATTGTAGATGCATCCACAAAATAAAAAACAGCGGCAATCAATAATACTCAGCTAAATTGTAGATGCATCCACAAAAATAATAACAGCGGATTGAAATAATGGAAGAAGAATCCACAAATCATAGATGCATCCACCAGCAAAAAGAAAGGAGGAGGAAGAAAAGGCAGTTGTGGATACAACATGTATGTGCGTCTGAGGCTCTGAGCAGATCGTCCTTGGTGTGGGATTCCCGATGGCATGAAAGAGCAGATCGGTCTAGATCATGGTGGAGATGACGCGATGATGAGCAACCCCTCATCCTCACGTCAGCTTGCGGAGTTAAACTCGCGGGGTTCTCCGACGTGCAGGAGCGGATCAGCCTCCTTAGTGGATATGAGGCGACAGCGAGCAGTCCCGAGTCCTCACGCCGTCTGCCTATGGATTAGGAAAGGAGGCATCACAATGACGGGGGTAGGAGGGGCCCAGAGTTCTCCACCTTGCAGGGGCTAGATCGGGAGGAGAGGGGATGGATCGGGGAAGTGGACGAAGGGGCTGGATACAGGACATGTGATGGATCGGGGTATCAACGACAGGGAGGCGTGAGGTAGGCGGCAGCGGCGCTTGGTGCTTCCAGCAGGAACCAATTGGTATCTATTTATATGATTGATAGATGGGTTTTCGGTTCTAGAAGATGAACATGAACTAATGCGTAGAGAAATCATACAGTTGGTTGAAAAAGAAAAGAAAAGAAAAGAAAAGGATGCCATTTTTCAGTGGAGAAGATGAATATGATCTAGAGATGGAAACTAATGGATGGGCAGTTAATTGGCAAGGATTCCTGCAACCCATGCGTGCCGGAGGTGGCAGGAAAAGTTATGATATGATTGGTTTAGCATGAAAAAGGGGATGATGTGGTGCATGGACCTCTAAAAAAAGCATATAGCTGAGCTAGATAGCCTGCATGTGGAGATAAATTAGATAGTGGGGATGAATCTCTTAAGTATGTAGGATTACTTATGGATATGGAACACGAAACACCAAAAACATTAGTTGTACTTGCTACTCATGAAGATGGGGAACCTCCTCAAACCCTCGATGCTCGTCATGTGAAAAATATTAAACACTACTTTGATAATCCTGAGAAAACCCCATTCAACTTGATAATGGGAGACACGTTGGATCAACGTGACTACTTTAGGGATTGTCGCTTGACTCAAAAAGGGAAACTCTTATGGGATCAAATTAATTATTTGCAATGGTATGCTTGGGACATATGCTTGAGATATGATTATACTTGTTGCTCTATGATGAAGGCTCCACACCTTCCCTTTTCATGTGAATTTGATGATAAAGAAACCTTGGCTTCTTATGCTAATGGTATATATGATTACTATGATGTAGAATGAATAGAAGAGTTTGTTGCTTTTAAGGGTGCTTATGAAATTGAGTCTCTGTCTGAAAAATATGAAGATTATGATGATGTTGTTTATAGACTTGAAAATTTTGCTATACTTAATAATTGCTATGAGAATTATAAATAGAATGCTGATATTGATGAATTTATTGAGAAGGTCTCTGCTGCCCAAGAAGAGGCTAATATTTTGCAGGAACCTATGGAAGAAGAAATTGATGAAACTCTGAGCTCATTGTATGAAAAAGATGAGGAATAGAGCGGAGAACAAAAGGAGGAAGAGCGGATTGATCACCCGTGCTCGCCTTCTAATGAGAGTAACTCTTTATCCCATACATTGTTTAACTTCTTTTCGTGCTTACTGAAGGATGAATGCTATGATGATTGCTATGATCCCTTGGATTCATTTGAAATGTCCCTTTTTGATGAAATTGATGCCTGTTATGTTGGGGAACGTAGTAATTTAAAAAAAATCCTACGCACACGCAAGATCATGGTGATGCATAGCAACGAGAGGGGAGAGTGTCGTCCACGTAGCCTCGTAGACCGTAAGCGGAAGCGTTATGACAACGTGGTTGATGTAGTCGTACGTCTTCGCGATCGACCGATCCTAGTAACGAACGTACGGCACCTCCGTGATCTGCACACATTCAGCTCGGTGACGTCCCACGAACTCACGATCCAGTAGAGCTTCGAGGGAGAGTTCCATCAGCACGACGGCGTGATGACGGTGATGATGAATCTACCGACGCAGGGCTTCGCCTAAGCACTGCTACGATATGACCGAGGTGGATTATGGTGGAGGGGGGCACCACACACGGCTAAGAGATCAATGATCAACTTGGTGTGTCTATGGGGTGCCCCCTCCCCCGTATATAAAGGAGTGGAGGAGGGGGGAGGGCCGGCCCTCTATGGCGCGCCCTGGAGGAGTCCTACTCCCACCGGGAGTAGGATTCCCCCCTTCCCTAGTTGGACTAGGAGAGAAGGAAGGGGGAGAGAGGGAGGAAGGAAAGGGGGGCGCCGCCCCCTCCTAGTCCAATTCGGACCAGAGGGAGAGGGGCGCGCGGCCTGCCCTGGTCTCCTCTCTCTCTCCACTATGGCCCAATAAGGCCCATACACTTACCGGGGGGTTCCGGCAACCTCCCGGTACTCCGGTAAAATCCCGATTTTACCTGGAACTATTCCGATGTCCAAATACAGGCTTCCAATATATCGATCTTTATGTCTTGACCATTTTGAGACTCTTCATCATGTCCGTGATCATATCCGGGACTCCGAACTACCTTCGATACGTCAAAACACATAAACTCATAATACCGATCGTCACCGAACGTTAAGCGTGCGGACCCTACGGGTTCGAGAACTATGTAGACATGACCGAGACACGTCTCCGGTCAATAACCAATAGCGGAACCTGGATGCTCATATTGGTTCCTACATATTCTATGAAGATCTTTATCGGTCAAACTGCATAACAACATACGTTGTTCCCTTTGTCATCGGTATGTTACTTGCCCGAGATTCGATCATCGGTATCTCAATACCTAGTTCAATCTCGTTACCGACAAGTCTCTTTACTCGTTCTGTAATGCATCATCCCGCAACTAACTCATTAGTTACATTGCTTGCAAGGCTTATAGTGATGTGCATTACCGAGAGGGCCCAGAGATACCTCTCCGATACTCGGAGTGACAAATCATAATCTCTATCTATGCCAACCCAACAAACACCTTCAGAGACACTTGTAGAGCATCTTTATAATCACCCAGTTACGTTGTGACGTTTGATAGCACACAAGGTGTTCCTCCGGTATTCGGGAGTTGCATAATCTCATAGTCATAGGAACATGTATAAGTCATGAAGAAAGCAATAACAACATACTAAACGATCAAGTGGTAAGCTAACAGAATGGGTCAAGTCAATCACATCATTCTCTAATGATGTGATCCCGTTAATCAAATGACAACTCATGTCTATGGCTAGGAAACTTAACCATCTTTGATTCAACGAGCTAGTCAAGTAGAGGCATACTAGTGACACTCTGTTTGTCTATGTATTCACACATGTACTAAGTTTCCGGTTAATACAATTCTAGCATGAATAATAAACATTTATCATGGTATAAGGAAATATAAATAACAACTTTATTATTGCCTCTAGGGCATATTTCCTTCAGTCTCCGACTTGCACTAGAGTCAATAATCTAGTTCACGTCGCCATGTGATTTAACACCAATAGTTCACATCACCATGTGATTAATATCCATAGTTTACATCGCCATGTGGCCAACACTCAAAGGGTTTACTAGAGTGAGTAATCTAGTTCACATCGCCATGTGATTAACACCCAAAGAGTACTAAGGTGTAATCATGTTTTGCTTGTGAGAGAAGTTTAGTCAACGGGTCTGCCAAATTCAGATCCGTATGTATTTTGCAAATTTCTATGTCTACAATGCTCTGCACGGAGCTACTTTAGCTAATTGCTCCCACTTTCAATATGTATCCAGATTGGGACTTAGAGTCATCTGGATCAGTGTCAAAACTTGCATCGACGTAACCCTTTACGACGAACCTTTTGTCATCTCCATAATCGAGAAACATATCCTTATTCCACTAAGGATAATTTTGACCGCTGTTCAGTGATCTACTCCTAGATCACTATTGTACTCCCTTGCCAAACTCGGTGTAGGGTATACAATAGATCTGGTACACAACATGACATACTTTATAGAACCTATGGCTGAGGCATAGGGAATGACTTTCATTCTCTTTCTATCTTCTGCCGTGGTCGGGCTTTGAGTCTTACTCAATTTCACACCTTGTAACACAGGCAAGAACTCTGTCTTTGACTGTTCCATTTTGAACTACTTCAAAATCTTGTCAAGGTATGTACTCATTGAAAAAACTTATCAAGCGTCTTTATCTATCTCTATAGATCTTGATCCTCAAAATGTAAGCAGCTTCACCGAGGTCATTCTTTGAAAAACTCCTTTCAAATACTCCTTTATGCTTTCCAGAAAATTCTACATTATTTCCGATCAACAATATGTCATTCACATATATTTATCAGAAATGATGTAGTGCTCCCACTCACTTTCTTGTAAATACAGGCTTCACCGCAAGTCTGTATAAAACTATATGCTTTGATCAACTCATCAAAGCGTATATTCCAACTCCGAGATGCTTGCACCAGTCCATAGATGGATCACTGGAGCTTGCACATTTTGTTAGCACCTTTAGGATCGACAAAACCTTCTGGTTGCGTCATATACAACTCTTCTTTAAGAAATCCATTAAGGAATGTAGTTTTGACATCCATTTGCCAGATTTCATAAAATGTGGTAATTTGCTAACATTATTCGGACAGACTTAAGCATCGCTACGAGTGAGAAAATCTCATCGTAGTCAACACCTTGAACTTTGTCAAAACCTTTTTCGACAAGTCTAGCTTCGTAGATAGTAACACTACTATCAGCGTCCGTCTTCCTCTTGAAGATCCATTTACTTTCTATGGCTTGCCGATCATCGGGCAAGTCAACCAAAGTCCACACTTTGTTCTCATACATGGATCCCATCTCAGATTTCATGGCCTCAAGCCATTTCGCGGAATATGGGCTCATCATCGCTTCCTCATAGTTCGTAGGTTCGTCATGGTCAAGTAACATGACCTCCAGAACAGGATTACCGTAGCACTCTGGTGCGGATCTCACTCTGGTTGACCTACGAGGTTCGGTAGTAACTTGATTTGAAGTTACATGATCATCATCATTAGCTTCCTCATTAATTGGTGTAGGAGTCACAGGAACAGATTTCTGTGATGAACTACTTTCCAATAAGGGAGCAGGTACAGTTACCTCATCAAGTTCTACTTTCCTCCCACTCACTTCTTTCGAGAGAAACTCCTTCTCTGGAAAGGATCCATTCTTAGCAACGAATGTCTTGCCTTCGGATCTGTGATAGAAGGTGTACCCAACTGTCTCCTTTGGGTATCCTATGAAAACACATTTCTCCGATTTGGGTTTGAGCTTATCAGGATGAAATTTTTTCACATAAGCATGGCAACCCCAAACTTTAAGAAACGACAACTTTGGTTTCTTGCCAAACCACAGTTCATATGGTGTCATCTCAACGGATTTAGATGGTGCCCTATTTAACGTGAATGCAGCTGTCTCTAATGCATAACCCCAAAACGATAGTGGTAAATTGGTAAGAGACATCATAGATTGCACCATATCTAATAAAGTACGGTTACGATGTTCGAACACACCATTACGCTGTGGTGTTCCAGGTGGCGTGAGTTGCGAAACTATTCCGCATTGTTTCAAATGAAGACCAAACTCGTAACTCAAATATTCTCCTCCACGATCAGATCGTAGAAACTTTATTTTCTTGTTACGATGATTTTCCACTTCACTCTGAAATTATATGAACTTTTCAAATGTTTCAGACTTATGTTTCATCAAGTAGATATACCCATATCTGCTCAAATCATCTGTGAAGTTCAGAAAATAACGATACCCGCCGCGAGCCTCAACACTCATCGGATCGCATACATCAGTATGTATTATTTCCAATAAGTCATTTGCTGGCTCCATTGTTCCGGAGAACGGAGTCTTAGTCATCTTGCCCATAAGGCATGGTTCGCAAGCATCAAGTGATTCATAATCAAGTGATTCCAAAATCCCATTAGCATGGAGTTTCTTCATGCGGTTTACACCAATATGACCTAAACGGCAGTGCCACAAATAAGTTGCACTATCATTATTAACTTTACATCTTTTGGCTTCAATATTATGAATATGTGTATCACTACGATCAAGATCCAACAAACCATTTTCATTGGGTGTATGACCATAGAAGGTTTTATTCATGTAAACAGAACAACAATTATTCTCTAACTTAAATGAATAACCGGATTGCAATAAACATGATCAAATCATATTCATGCTCAACGCAAACACCAAATAACACTTATTTAGGTTCAACACTAATCCCGAAAGTATAGGGAGTGTGCGATGATGATCATATCAATCTTGGAACTACTTCCAACACACATCGTCACCTCGCCCTTAACTAGTTTCTGTTCATTCTGCAACTCTCGTTTCGAGTTACTTCTCTTAGCAACTAAACCAATATCAAATGCTGAGGGGTTGCTATAAACACTAGTAAAGTACACATCAATAACATGTATATCCAATATACCTTGTGCCATCCTTCTTATCCACCAAGTATCTAGGGCAGTTCCACTTCCAGTGACCATTTCCTTTGAAGTAGAAGCACTCAGTTTAAGGCTTGGGTCTAGCTTTAGGCTTCTTCACGGGAGCGGCAACTTGCTTGCCGTTCTTTTTGAAGTTCCCCTTCTTCCCTTTGCCCTTTTCTTGAAACTAGTGGTCTTGTCAACCATCAACACTTGATGCTTTTCTTGATTTCTACCTTCGTCGATTTCAACATCACGAAGAGCTTGGGAATCGTTTCCGTTATCCCTTGCATATTATAGTTCATCACGAAGTTCTAGTAACTTGGTGATAGTGACTATAGAACTCTGTCAATCACTATCTTATCTGGAAGATTAACTCCCACTTGATTCAAGTGATTGTAGTACCCAGACATTCTGAGCACATGCTCACTAGCCGAGCTATTCTCCTCCATCTTGTAGGCAAAGTACTTGTCAAAGGTCTCATACCTTTCGACATGGGCATGAGTCTGAAATACTAATTTCAACTCTTGGAACATCTCATATGCTCCGTGCCGTTTCAAAAAACGTTTTTGAAGCCCCGATTCTAAGCCGTAAAGTATGGTGCACTAAACTATCAAGTAGTCATCATATCGAGCTTGCCAAACGTTCATAACGTCTGCATTTGCTCCTGCAATCGGTCTGTCACCTAGCGGTGCATCAAGGACATAATTCTTCTGTGCAGCAATGAGGATAATCCTCAGATCACGGATCCAATCCGCATCATTGCTACTAACATCTTTCAACTTAGTTTTCTCTAGGAACATATCAAAAATAAAACAAGGGAGCTAAACGCGAGCTATTGATCTACAACATAGATATGCTAATACTACCAGGACTAAGTTCATGATAAATTAATGTTCAATTAATCATATTACTTAAGAACTCCCACTTAGATAGACATCCCTCTAATCATCTAAGTGATCACGTGATCCATATCAACTAAACCATGTCCGATCATCACGTGAGATGGAGTAGTTTTTAATAGTGAACATCACTATGTTGATCATATCTTCTATATGATTCACGCTCGACCTTTCGGTCTCCAGTGTTCCAAGGCCATATCTGCATATGCTAGGCTCGTCAAGTTTAACCCGAGTATTCTGCGTGTGCAAAATTGGCTTGCACCCGTTGTACGTGAATGTAGAGCTTATCACAGCCGATCATCACGTGGTGTCTCAGCACGAAGAACTATCGCAACGGTGCATACTCAGGGAGAACACTTGTACCTTGAAATTTAGTGAGAGATCATCTTATAATGCTACCGTCGAACTAAGCAAAATAAGATGCATAAAGGATAAACATCACATGCAATCAATATAAGTGATATGATACGGCCATCATCATCTTGTGCCTTTGATCTCCATCTCCAAAGCACCGTCATGATCACCATTGTCACCGGCGCGACACCTCAAAATGCTAAGGACACATATTGGCAAAAGCTCAAGACTCTACTTTTTCATTTTAGTGATCCAAGATCACATTGAGTCCATAGGAAAAGCCAATACTATTAAAAGGGGATGAGGTGTTGCTTAATGGCTTGCTTGCTCAAAGTGCTTAGTGATATGCTCCAAAGCCCTCAACCACTTTATCATTTCCACTTATGTCCCAAACCTAAAGTCAAACTCGGCCCCACCGATTTGATCTATCCGGTGCCACCGAGTTCACTTGACATAGCCACTGCCAGAAACCCTAGCCAGTTCGGTCTCACCGATGGGATCTCGGTCTCACCAAGATGGGATTGCAAACTCTCTGTTGCCTGTTGCAATCATTTCGGTCTCACCGAGATATGCAATCGGTCCCACCAAGTTTGCTTGACCAACTCTCTGTTTTGCTTATTACCAAAATCGGTCTCACCGTGTTTGTGTAATCGGTCAAACCGAGTTGAGGTTTTACCCTAACCCTAGCACATCGGTCCCACCGATTTGATCATATCGGTCCCACCGAAAATCCTAATGTTCACATTTTGAACCGAATCGGTCTGACCAAGTTTGAGTAGTCGGTCCCACCGAGTTTGGTGAATTGTGTGTAACGGTTAGATTTTGTGTGGAGGATATATATACCCCTCCACCCTTCCTCCATTCGTGGAGTGAGCCATCAGAACGTTACTACACTTCCAGCATTCATTTTCTGAGAGAGAACCACCTACTCATGTGTTGAGACCAAGATATTCCATTCCAACAACATGAATCTTGATCTCTAGCCTTCCCCAAGTTGCTTTCCACTCAAATCATCTTTCCACCAAATCCAAATCTGTGAGAGAGAGTTGAGTGTTGGGGAGACTATCATTTGAAGCACAAGAGCAAGGAGTTCATCATCAACACACCATCTATTACCTTTTGGAGAGTGATGTCTCCTAGATTTGTTAGGTGTCACTCGGGAGCCTCCGTCAAGATTGTGGAGTTGAACCAGGGAGTTTGTAAGGGCAAGGAGATCACCTACTTCGTGAAGATCTACCCTAGTGAGGCAAGTCCTTCATGGGCGATGCCCATGGTGGGATAGACAAGGTTGCTTCTTTGTGGACCCTTCGTGGACTCGCGCAACCATTACCCTTTGTGGGTTGAAGTCTCCATCAACGTGGATGTACGATAGCACCACCTATCGGAACCATGCCAAAAATCTTCGTGTCTCCAATTGCGTTTGCACACTCCAATCCCATCCCTTTACTTTGTTGCAAATTGCATGCTTTACTTTCCACTGCTCATATACTCTTGTCATGCTTGCGTGAAATGTATTGTGAATGTTTAAACTTGTGCTAAAACTCCACCTTAACTTGAAGAAATTAAAAACTGCTACTTTTCTTTATTGAGGGTCTAATCACCCCCCTCTAGACACCTCTTCTCGATCCTTTCAATTGGTATCAGAGCATTAGTCTCCATTGCTTTGGTTTAATCACCATTGGAGGAAGATGGATGAGTCTACGTTGGGGAGTCTTAGACGTAGAGTGCCTATACTTGATGGAGAGTTCTTTCATGAATGGAAAAATGAGATGCTTGAGATTTTCAATGAATATCATTTTAACAAGTACATTACTAGCCCTTGTGCACCCCATGTTGATCCTTTGCATCCTACCCTTGATGAATCTATTGACATGATTCGCAACCTTAGAACTGTCAATCTTATTACTTGAGGTTTGCCTAGAAATTTGTTTGGTTGCTTGCCTATCGTTGATTGCGCCTACACTATATGGAGATTTCTCGAGGAACGATTTCCAAACTATTCCTTGCAAAACTTAGATGAAATTCTTCACAAGTCTATTGCTTTGAGTAAGATGAATTTCGATGATCCTAAGTTTGGTGATTGTCTATTTGAGCTTACTAACATTATGCCTGCCAAAGGAGATGTTGGAATCATTAGCAATATCATCTCCGAAGCCATTAGAATTCATAAAGATGAACATTGTGATGACCATTTATCTAATGAATCACTCTCTCTAGGAATTGATCCATCACAAGATGATGTTGAACATGGATACTATGATGAGGATGATGATAGTGACTTTGATCTCGATGAGTCTATGAGACACTTTGGTCTTATGGCTAATCTTCGCGGCTACATGGCTGGAGGAAAGGAATGGGTTCTTGATAGTGGATGTACCGATCACATGACCAGAGACAAGGATATGTTTTGTGAGCATGCTGAAAACGACGACCCTCGAAAGTATGTCACCTTTGGTGATTACTCAAAGGGTAAGGTGGTTGGCCTTCGTAAGGTGGCCATCTCACATGATAGCTCCATACAAAATGTTATGCTCGTTGAATCTCTTGGCTATAATTTATTTTTCGTATCTAGACTTGCTGACTTTGGCTTCAATGTCCTATTTACTGAAGTAGATTGCCAAGTGTTTCGAAGAGATAATCATAATATGGTCTTTACCGGTATACGTAGAGGTGATCTTTACATTGTTGATTTCACTAAAAAGGCTCAACCTAGAACTTTCTTAATTGCTAAATCTTCTAAAGGTTGGTTGTGGCATAGAAGGTTATGTCATGTGGGCATGCGAAATCTTGACAAGCTTATTAAAGGTGATCATATCCTTGGAGTGAAAGATGATATTTTTGACAAGGATAGATTGTGTAGTGCTTGTCAGGCAGGAAAACAAGTTGGAGGAAGTCACCCCGTGAAGAACATCATGACCACGAGACGACCGCTCAAGCTACTTCATATGGATCTCTTTGGTCCCAATGCCTATAAAAGTCTCAGTGAAAACTCATTTGGTCTAGTCATAGTCGATTATTTTTCAAGATTTACGTGGGTGTTATTTCTTGATGATAAATCACAGGTCCAAAAAGATCTTCAAGAACTTCGCTAGGGAGGCCCAAAATCAATTTTAAGTGAAGATCAAGAAGGTTCGCAGCGACAACGGAACGGAGTTCAAGAATGCAAATGTGGATACCTTTCTTGACGAAGAAGGGATTTCACATGAGTTCTCAGCTACACACACGCCACAACAAAATGGAGTTGTTGAGAGGAAGAACCGGACTCTTATTAAGATGGCGAGAACGATGCTTGATGAGTACAAGACGCCAAAACACTTTTGGGCGGAGGCAGTTGAGACAGCTTGTCATGCAACAAATTGCTTGTATCTTCACAAGCTACTCGGCAAGACGGCATACGAGCTTCTCACCGGTAACAAACCCCAATTTGGATACTTTCGAGTATTCAGCTCAAAGTGCTATATTCTTGATAAGCATCGTGGTTCTAAATTTTCTCCTAAATCTCATGAGGGTTTCCTACTTGGCTATGGCTCAAACTCACACACTTACCGTGTCTACAACAATTTCACCCAAAAGGTTGAGGAGACGGTAGATGTGAATTTTGATGAATCTAACTGCTCGCAAGTAGAGCAATTGCCAATTGATGTAGGAGACAAAGACCCCTCTGAAGCAATCCAAGACTTGTCTATTGTAAAGATTCGTCCAACGGAGGTGAAGGAGAGTACCTCGTCCGTCGAAGTGGAAGCTTCTACCTCATGACAAGGTGAACCAAGAGTTGACATGGAAGCATCCACAAGTGGGACATGCCAAGATGGAGAAAACGAGGAAGTACACCAAGATGAACCTCATCGACCTCCTTCTCAACCTAGACAAGAGAACGACAACGTCAACAATGAACAAGGCCAAGAAGAAGAACAAGATGAAGAAGAAGATGTTCCACCCGACCCAAACAAAACCTCTCACGAGTTCGAGCAAGAGTTTCACGAGACCATCCCGTCGAACAAATCTTCAATGATATCCAAACCGGGAGAATAACTTGCTCAAAAACTCGTTTGGCTAATTTTTGTGAACATTATTCATTCATCTATAGCATTGAACCTATGAAGGTTGAAGAAGCATTGGAAGATCTGGATTGGATAAATGCCATGCATGAAGAGCTACACAACTTTGAGAGAAACCAAGTGTGGACATTGGTCGAGAAGCCCCACAACAACCACAACATCATCGGTACCAAATGGGTGTTTCGCAACAAGCAAGACGAAGATGGACAAGTCATTTGCAACAAAGCACGTCTCGTCGCCCAAGGCTACACCCAAGTCGAAGGTATGGACTATGGTGAGACATACGCTCCCGTTGCTAGACTTGAGTCCATCCGCATCTTACTTGCCTATGCTACTCACCATGATATTACCTTGTACCAAATGGACATTAAAAGTGCTTTTCTAAATAGTGAAATTGAGGAGGAAGTTTATGTTAAACAACCTCTCGACTTTGTTAATCCTAAGAAACCTGATCATGTTTACAAACTTCACAAAGCTCTTTATGGTCTTAAACAAGCTCCTAGAGCGTGGTATAAATGCTTGACCAAGTTCCTTATTGAAAAAGGCTTTGAGATTGGAAAAATTTATTCTACTCTTTTTACTAAAAGGGTTAATGGTGAATTATTTGTGTGACAAATTTATGTTGATGATATCATATTTGGTTCGACTAACCCTCATTTTAGTGAAAAGTTTGGAAAGCTAATGTCGGAGAAGTTTGAGATGTCTATGATGAGTGAACTCAAGTTCTTTCTTGGGTTGCAAATCAAGCAAACTAAGGAGGGTACCTTTGTTTCCCAAACGAAGTATACCAAGGACTTATTCAAGAAGTTCAACATGCAAGGATGCAAAGGTATGAGTACACCCATGCCTACTAGGGGACATCTTGACTTGACAAAGGATGGCAAACCGGTTGACCAAAAGGTTTATTGGTCTATGATTGGTTCATTGTTTATCTATGTGCCTCCCGTCCGATATTATGCTAAGTGTGTGCATGTGTGCACGATATCAAGCGGCCCCTAAAGAATGTCATCTTAAGGCTGTGAAAAGGATAGTGAGATACTTAATTCATACACCAAATTTTGGCATTTGGTATCCTAAGAGGTCTTCTTTTGATCTTGTTGGCTACTCCGATTCGGACTATGCCGATGAAAAGGTTGATAGAAAGTCCACTTTGGGTACTTGTCAATTTCTTGGTAGATCTCTTGTGTCTTGGTCCTCCAAGAAACAAAACTCGGTATCCTTATCTACCGCCAAAGCGAAATACATTGTCGCCGGTCCATGTTGTGCTCAATTACTTTGGATGACCCAAACTCTTAAAGATTATGGCATATATGTGAAACATGTTCCATTGCTTTGTGACAATGAAAGTGCTATTAAGATTGCTCACAATCCCGTGCAACAGCTCAAACTAAGCATATTGAAGTTCGTCATCATTTCATTCGAGATCATGTTGCTAAAGGGGACATTGATCTTAGGCATGTTCGTATCGATAAGCAATTGGCAGATATATTCACCAAACCGCTTGATGAGAAAGTATTTTGCCATTTGAGAGGTGAATTGAACATCATTGATGCCTCAAACTTGGAGTAGAAACTCCATTTGGATACATGCAATGCATGGCCTTTGACTAATCCTTGATATTTCTCTTATGATGATGATCATATGTCTTGGATATATTTGCACCCTTGCATGCTATCTAACCCTTGTAGGTACTTGGATGAATCCAAATCTATGGGATTGCAACTCACTCACATCTTGAGCAATCTCTACATCACCAAGTCTCTACAAATTTGGTGGTTGAAGACAAGGAAGCATGAAACCTTTCACATATCCTTTGACAATTACTTTATATCAAATTTCATTTGGTATCAAACTTCATGATTGTCATTTTGGATACACAAGTGCTCTTCCTTGCAAAACTAACCCATGTAGGTAGATGAACTCAAACTACAAGTGGTGCTCCCAACTCATTAATGAGCTACATCAACCTTGAGCATCCCACACAAGTTCAACTACATGATCAAGATCAACACCACCACCCAAGGTATGCTATTCCATCTTAGAGAAGCTTTACCCCAAGTCATGGGTCAAAGCAGCTCAACAAGATGCGAAAACATCAAAATGCATAAACGAAAAATGGTAACCCCATTTTGAGCTTAAACGATGAGTATGACCTAGGATCAAGTGTTCTCACTTGACTCCTCAGTCAATATACTCTAACATAGGTGACTTTGTCGCCGACCAATTCTAGATGAAGTTCTCTAGTGTTTCTCTGTGTTCTTGCATTTGTCTCTTGCATATTTGTTCCCTTTATTTAATAAAAAAACTTCATCTAGATTTCTTTTCTTTTTCTCTGTGATGTTCTGCATACTCTGCATCCAATTCATTGCAAATCCTTTAGTTAATTCCTTGCAAATCTTTGTGAGATCTTATTTGCCTAGTGAGCTGAGATGACAATTGTACTCTCTCTGAGTTGAACTCGGACACACCGGTTTGTCTCTTTAGGTCAAACCAAACCATTTCGGTGCCACCGAAGAAAAAAACTCGGTGTTACCGATTTCAATGCTAAGAAGACACTTCGCCATTTGCATCTTGCATAGTTGTTCCAGCTCCACTCGATGATTCTTGTCCTCTACCTGCATCACATTCTATATGCTGCCTTGTTATGTGACTCAAGGACCAAACCCATTCGACTCACAAACCAGAAGGTCCCTTCTTGGAAATTGATGTCAAAGGGGGAGAGAGATATCACATCAAAGCTTAATCACATCAAAAGGGAGAGAGACCCACAGATGCTTGGTATTCAAGAGGAGAGAAGTCACATGTCTTTAAGAGGGGAAAGACATGTTAGTATGTGTTATGAGTGTTTTGTGCTGATTTTCTTGTTTTGCTCTGATTTTCTTTTCCTTACCTTCTCCCAGTATCCCATATAAGATTCAAGGGGAGAAAGACATCCTAGGGAAGGAAATCTTCGAATCCATTGCATATCTTTACCTCTTTGGGGACATGTCTATATCCAATAGAGTACCTAGTACTCACCCACTACATGTCATCCCAATCTTGGTACTCTTGTGGTTTGCTGTTCTCGCTCTGTTTTGTAGATGTTTCTGTGTTATCTAACCTTGTTTACTCAGCTTCATCTCTTCCAAAGCCAGCTCAAGACCACAAGGTAAGTATATGCATCACACTCATGTGCATGATGATCTCTTGCTGATGTACACATTGTTTGTAAGAAGGACTCATGAACATGAAGGTACATTTCCCATATTCACATCATTTGCTCTGATGCATATAGCCAAGATACATGTAACTCATTGCTTGCTCTGTCATGCTTATGCATTCACATGCTCTCATATCCAATATTTACATGATTGCATACATGTAGGGGGAGCCTATGCATGTTACATGTCCTTCCAAAGCTTTACTTGCTATTCTTTATATCCTTATCTAAAGCTTTGATGTATGTTGTCATCAATTACCAAAAAGGGGGAGATTGAAAGCACAAGTGCTCCCTGGGTGATTTTGGTAATTAATGTCAACATATCTCTTATTGGACTAATACTTTTATCTAGTATGTTTCAGATGAGTTCAACAGTGGAGTGGCATGGACAAGAGGATGTGGAACCCCTTCAAGATGCCAAGGACAGAAGATTGGCAAAAGCTCAAAAGCTCAGGACTCTACGTTTTCATTTTAGTGATTCAAGATCACATTGAGTCCATAGGAAAAGCCAATACTATTAAAAGGGGATGAGGTGTTGCTTAATGGCTTGCTTGCTCAAAGTGCTTAGTGATATGCTCCAAAGCCCTCAACCACTTTCTCATTTCCACTTATGTCCCAAACCTAACGTCAAACTCAGCACCACCCATTTGATCTATCCGGCGCCACCGAGTTCACTTGACATAGCCACTGCCAGAAACCCTAGTCAGTTTCGGTCTCACCGATGGGATCTCGGTCTCACCGAGATGGGCTTGCAAACTCTCTGTTGCCTGTTGCAATCATTTCGGTCTCACCAAGATATGCAATCGGTCCCACTGAGTTTACTTGACCAACTCTCTGTTTTGCTTATTACCAAAATCGGTCTCACCGAGTTTGTGTAATCGGTCAAACCGAGTTGAGGTTTTACCCTAACCCGAGCACATCGGTCTCATCGAGTTGATCATATCAGTCCCACAAAAAATCCTAACTTTCACATTTTGAACTGAATCGGTCTGACCGAGTTTGAGTATTCGGTCCCACCGAGTTTGGTGAATTGTGTGTAACAGTTAGAGTTTCTGTGGAGGCTATATATACCCCTCCACCCTTCCTCCATTCGTGGAGTGAGCCATCAGAACGTGCCTACACTTCCAACATTCATTTTCTGAGAGAGAACCACCTACTCATGTGTTGAGACCAAGATATTCCATTCCAACCACATGAATCTTGATCTCTAGCCTTCCCCAAGTTACTTTCCAGTCAAATCATCTTTTCACCAAATCCAAATCTGTGTGAGAGACTTGAGTGTTGGGGAGACTATCATTTGAAGCACAAGAGCAAGGAATTCATCATCAACACACCATCTATTACCTTTTGGAGAGTGGTGTCTCCTAGATTGGTTAGGTGTCACTTGGGAGCCTACGTCAAGATTGTGGATTTGAACCAAGGAGTTTGTAAGGGCAAGGAGATCGCCTACTTCGTGAAGATCTACCCTAGTGAGACAAGTCCTTCATGGGCGATGGCCATGGTGGGATAGACAAGGTTGCTTCTTCGTGGACCCTTCGTGGGTGGAGCCCTCCGTGGATTCGTGCAACCGTTACCCTTCGTGGGTTGAAGTCTCCATCAACATGGATGTACGATAGCACCACCTATCGGAACCACGCCAAAAATCTTCGTGTCTCCAATTGCGTTTGCACACTCCAATCCCATCCCTTTACTTTCTTGCAAATTGCATGCTTTACTTTTCGCTGCTCATATATGTTGGGGAACGCAGTATTTCAAAAAATTTCCTACGATCACGCAAGATCTATCTAGGAGATTGTAACGCCCACGATGCGGCTATATCTCCCACGTGTCGAGGCACGACTTAGAGGCATAACCGCATTGTAGGTATTGTCGCAAGAAGGTTCATCTTCACACAATCCCATGTAATGAACAAGAATGGGATAACGAGAGTTGGCTTACAATCGCCACTTCACACAATACATAAATTAATTCATACATCATCCAAAATCCACACATAGACCGACTACGGTCAAATCCAAATGAAAAAAATAAGATAACCCCAAATGCTAGATCCCCGATCGTCCCAACTGGGCTCCACTACTGATCATCCGAAAACGAAACATAGTAACGACCACGTTCCTCGTCGAACTCCCACTTGAGCTCGGTTGCATCATCCGCACTGGTATCGTCGGCACCTGCAACTGTTTTGGTAGAATCTGTGAGTCACGAGGACTCAGCAATCTCACACCCGCGAGATCAAGACTATTTAAGCTTATAGGAAAGATTGGTGTAATGAGGTGGAGCTGCAGCAAGCACTAAGCATATATGGTGGCTAACATACGCAAAAGAGAGCGAGAAGAGAAGCAACGCAACGGTCGCGAAGCTAGAAATGATCAAGAAGTGATCCTGAAACTACTTACGTTCATTCATAACCCGAACCGTGTTCACTTCCCGGACTCCGCCGAAAAGAGACCATCATGGCTACACACACAATTGATGTATTTTAATTAAGTCAAGTGACAAGATCTCTACAACCGGACATTAACAAATTCCCATCTGCCTCATAACCGCGGGCACGGCTTTCGAAAGATAATACCCTGCAGGGGTGTCCCAACTTAGCCCATTATAAGCTCTCACGGTCAACGAAGGATAAACCTTCTCCCGGGAAGACCCGATCAGTCTCGGGATCCCGGTTTACAAGACATTTCGACAATGATAAAACAAAACCAGCAAAGCCGCCCGAATGTGCCGACAAATCCCGATAGGAGCTGCACATATCTCGTTCTCAGGGCACAGCGGATGAGCAGTCCGTACAACTAAAACCAGGCCTCAAGTTTCCCCGAGGTGGCGCTGCAAAGGGCTCTAGTTTGGACCAGCACTCAGAGGAACGCTGGCCCGGGGGTTTAAATAAAGATGACCCTCGGGCTCGCAAAAACCCAAGGGAAAAAGGCTTAGGTAGGCAAATGTAAAACCAAGGTTGGGCCTTGCTGGAAGAGTTTTATTCAAGGCGAACTGTCAAGGGGGTCCCATAAATCACCCAACCGCGTAAGGAACGCAAACTCAAGGAACATAACACCGGTATGACGGAAACTAGGGCGGCAAGAGTGGAACAAAACACCAAGCATAAGGCCGGGCCTTCCACCCTTTACCCAATATATAGATGCATTAATTAAATAAGAGATATTGTGATATTCCAAAACATCCATGTTCCACCATGGAACCAACTTCAACTTCACCTGCAAGTAGCAACGCTATAAGAAGGGCTGAGCAAAAGCGGTAACTTAGCCAAACAACGGTTTGCTAGGAAAGGATGGTTAGAGGCTTGACATGGCAATATGGGAGGCATGATATAGCAAGTGGTAGTTAGCGCAGCATAGCAATAGAGCAAACAACTAGCAAAGCAAAGATAGAAGTGATTTCGAGGGTATGGTCATCTTGGCTGTAAGGTTCTCAGAGCTGTCGAAAGCTTGATCCTCGTAAGCGTACTCAACAGGTTCCTTGTTCACGAACTCGTCTCCCAGCTCTACCCACAGCAAGAACACAAGCAATGGAACCACAATCAATCACGGGAAATGCACAAGCAACATGATACAATACATGCATGATATGCGAGATGTGATATGCGATGCATATGCGTGCTTCAGAAGAAAGAAGATGAACAAGGCATCAACTTGGCAAAACAAGTATGCCACTGGAAAGATGAGATGATTTCGGTCGAAATCGATATAAAGATCACCGGAGACGGATGCACGGTTTGCAAATGGCAAGCAAAACAAGAATGACACGATTCTGCGATTAACAGCATGATAGCACTTAGAATACATCAAGTAACTATGCTACAGCACCCCAACATAGCAACAAAGCATATGGAAGTAATCTACAGGAGATGCTTGACAAAAGATGAACACTGAGCTACGGCTAGATCACAAAATAACAGGCTCAAACAAGCATGGCAAAAGTGCAAAAAGATATCAGCTTCACAGACGGTGAAAATACTGAACATGGCTGGAACAGCATCAGGTAGCAATGTTCAGAGCAAAACAAACACATGCTACAGGAACTTATCATAGCAAAACAAGGCATGGCATGAATCTAATAAATGCATAGAACAAAAGTCCCTTACTGATTATGAGCCAAAACGGCACAGAAGATATGATGGCACCCATGTAAACATAGCAAGTTTCGTTAACAGGTTTCAGACTTGGCAGAAAACAGAGCATGGCATTAACAGAATTATGAAGGCATCTTTGTGAGCTCGATTCACTCATCACAAAGCAATGCATGACAAAACAAGCATACCAACAGAAAGATGGCATGTTCATGAAGCTAACCATGGCAAGAGCAAGTTCATAGCATGTATGGATCAACTACAACAACCTTGGCAAAATCGAATATCATGTTAATATTCTGCCAGGAATATTTTATAGCAAACGTAGAGCAAGATTGAGACATGCTAGGGCACTCCATAAATACAAATAGGGGCATGGATGGATAGAGCACAACTATATCTACAAAACATCCTTACTGAACATGCCCAAAAGAACCATGGATCTCACTGTAGACACATGGATACATAGCAACAAAATAACAGCAGGTAAAAGACAGCAAAATCCAAAGTCCCTGAAAACAGAAACATCACGAAGCTTTGTTTTCATGCTTGTGCTAGTCACCACATAGATCACAAAAATACATGGCATACACCTCTGTAGAGATGGCATGTCATAGATCAAAACACCTGTAGAGCTCATGCCCATAAGATGCACACATCAAATGCAACAAAAATAACAAAACATCAAGTTCTGATAAGTAACAGCAGTAAACAACATATAGCACTCTTGCATCAGAGATTTGGGCCTCAAGATGGACTCAAACGAGCATGGCACAATAGAACAAAATGAAGAGCATCTCGTGATGAACATTATGATATATCATGCACGCAAAACGGAGCAGTATGCAATGAGATATGCCATGATGAACAGAGCAACATAAAGTGACAGAAGAAAAGACTTGGAGGAAATTCAGGGTCAACCTTATTTGGATCTGGATCTGGGGTTTGGCACGCGAACCGAGCTTCGCCGGGGTGCTCGCCGGAGATGGGGAAGGAGGAGGGCGGCGAGCTCGGATCCGGCAAGGGAGGGTCCGGCGAGGCGGGCTCGGGCCGGCGGGGTCGGAGCGGTTGCCGGCGGCGACCTCCCGACGAGGCGGTGACGAACAGGCGGCGGGGCAGCACCGACGACGAGGCGGCGAAGGGCGGCGAGGCGGCACTGGCGACGAGGCGGCGAAGGGCGGCGAGGCGTGGGATCCGGACGGGCGGCGGCGGGCGGCGGCTCGGGCCCCGCGGGCCCTGGCGGCGGAGGAGAGAGAGGGGGGCCGGCGGCGGTGACGTGGCGATGTGGGATTGGCCGGGGGCGACGGCGCGGACGTGTCCGGCGGCGGGGTGGACGCGTCCGGCGGCGGGAGGAGGAAGAGGCTAGGGTTAGACCGCGAATTTGGAAGGGGAAGGCATATTTATAGGTAGATGGAGCTAGGAGTGTCCAAATGGGGTGCGGTTTTCGCCCACACGATCATGATCGAACGACCGAGAGTATGGAGAGGGTTAGGATGGGCTAGTGGGCTGTGGTGGAGGGGTGTTGGGCTGCAACACACTGAAGGCCTTTGCGGTTACCCGGTTAACCGTTGGAGCATCAAACGACCTCCAAATGGAACGAAACTTGACAGGTGGTCTACCGGTGGTGTACCAAGGCCACTTGGCACACTTGGTACATTCCGAGAATGTTTAACACCCGCTCACGAAAAGAGACAAGAGGGGGTGTGCCGGTGCATGTGGGAGTGTCGGATTGCAAAACGGACAACGGGAAAAATGCTTGGATGCATGAGACGAACACGTATGCAAATGAGATGCGCATGATGACATGATATGAGATGCATGACATGAACAAAATGCGAAACGAAGACGAAACCCAACCACTGAGGGAATATCATAACAAATAGCCGAAAATGGCAAGAGTTGGAGTTACAAATATGGAAAGTTACATTCGGGGTGTTACAGAGATACATAACAACAAGACGGGAGAGTGTGGGCACGTACCCTCGTAGATCGAAAGTGAAGCGTTATGTTAATGCGGTTGATGTAGTCGTACTCTTCGCGATCCAATCACGATCCAACCGATCAAGTACCAAACTCACAACACCTCCGAGTTCTGCACATGTTCAGCGCGATGACGTCCCTCGAGCTTTTGATCCAGTAGAGGTTCGGGGATGTAGATGAGTTCCGTGAGCACGGCGGCGTGATGACGGTGTTGATGATGTGATCCGCATAGGGCTTCGCCTAAGCACTACGACAATATGATCTGAGATGTAATCTGTGGAGGGGGCACCGCACATGGCTAAGACAATTGATCTTGTGTGTTCTAGGGTGCCCCTGCCTCCGTATATAAAGGAGGAGAGGGGGAGGCCAGCCGGCCCCTGTAGGGCGTGCCAAGAGAGAGGAGTCCTACTAGGACTCCAAGTCCTAGTAGGATTCCACTTGGTGGAGGGGGGAATAAGGAAGGGAAAGGGAGAACAAGAGGGAAAGGGGGGTCGCGCCCCCTCCCTAGTCCTATTCGGACTCCCCATGGGGGGGGGGGGGAGCCACCTCCTCGTGGCCTGCCCTCTCTCTCCCCTAAGGCCCATGTTGGCCCATTACTTCCCCGGGGGTTTCCGGTAACCCCTACGGCACTCCGATTTTACCCGGTACCTCTCGGAACTCTTCTGGTGTCCGAATAACATCGTCCAATATATCATTCTTTATGTCTCGACCATTTTGAGACTCCTCTTCATGTCCGTGATCTCATCTAGGACTCTGAACAACATTCGGTCATCAAAACACATAACTCATATAATACAAAATCGTCATCGAACGTTAAGCGTGCGGACCCTACGGGTTCGAGAACTATGTAGACATGACCAAGACACATCTCTGGTCAATAACCAATAGCGGAAATTGGATGCTCATATTGGTTCCTACATATTCTACGAAGATCTTTATCGGTCAAACCGCATAACATACGTTATTCCCTGTGTCATCGGTATGTTACTTGCCCAAGATTCGATCGTCGGTATCCTTATACCTAGTTCAATCTCGTTACCGGCAAGTCTCTTTACTCGTTCCGTAATGCATCATCCCGCAACTAACTGATTAGTCACATTGCTTGCAAGGCTTATAGTGATGGGCATTACCGAGAGGGCCCAGAGATACCTCTCTGATACTCGGAGTGACAAATCCTAATCTTGATCTATGCCAACCCAACAAACACCTTCGGAGACACCCGTAGAGCATCTTTATAATCACCCAGTTACGTTGTGACATTTGATAGCACACAAGGTGTTCCTCCGGTATTCGGGAGTTGCATAATCTCATAGTCAGAGGAATATGTATAAGTCATGAAGAAAGCAATAACAATAAAACTTAGTGATCATTATGCTAAGCTAACGGATGGGTCTTGTCCATCACATCATTCTCCTAATGATGTGATCCCGTTCATCAAATGACAACACGTGTCTATGGTTAGGAAACTTAACCATCTTTGATTAATGAGATAGTCAAGTAGAGGCATACTAGGGACACTATGTTTTGTCTATGTATTCACACATGTATCAAGTTTTTGGTTAATACAATTCTAGCATGAATAATAAACATTTATCATGATATAAGGAAATATAAATAACAACTTTATTATTGCCTCTAGGGCATATTTCCTCCAGTCTCCCACTTGCACTAGAGTCAATAATCTATGTCACATCCCCATGTGATTCAACACCAATAGTTCACATCACCATGTGATTAACACCCATAGTTCACATCGCCATGTGACCAACACCCAAAGGGTTTACTAGAGTCACTAATCTAGTTCACATCGCCATGTGATTAACACCCAAAGAGTACTAAGGTGTGATCATGTTTTGCTTGTGAGAGAAGTTTAGTCAACGTGTCTGCCACATTCAGATCCGTATGTATTTTGCAAATTTCTATGCCTACAAAGCTCTGCATGGAGCTACTCTAGCTAATTGCTCCCACTTTCAATATGTATCCATATTGAGACTCAGAGTCATCCAGATAGGTGTTAAAGCTTGCATCGACGTAACTCTTTACGATGAACTCTTTATCACCTGCATAACCGAGAAATATTTCCTTAGTCCTCTAAGGATAATTTTGACCGTTGTCCAGTGATCTACTCCTGGATCACTACCGTACCCCTTTGCCAAACTCATGGCAAGGTACACAATAGATCTGGTATACAACATGGCATATTTTATAGAACCTATGGCTGAGGCATAGGGAATGACTTTCATTCTCTCTCTATCTTCTGCCGTGGTCGGGTTATTAGTCTTACTCAACTTCATACCTTACAACTCACGCAAGAACTCGTTCTTTGACTGGTCCATTTTGAACTACTTCAAAATATTGTCAAGGTATGTTCTCATTGAAAAAATCTTATCAAGCGTCTTGATCTATCTCTATAGATCTTGATGCTCAATATGTAAGCAGCTTCACCGAGGTCTTTTTTTTGAAAAACTCCTTTCAAACACTCCTTTATGCTTTCTAGAAAATTCTACATCAATTCCGATCAATAATATGTCATTCACATATACTTATCAGAAAGGCTGTAGTGCTCCCACTAACTTTGTTGTAAATACAGGCTTCTCCAAAAGTCTGTATAAAACCATATGCTTTGATCACAATATCAAAGCATATATTCCAACTCCGAGAGGCTTGCACCAGTCCATAAATGGATTGCTGGAGCTTGCACACTTTGTTAGCACGTTTAGGATCGACAAAACCTTCTGGTTGCATCATATACAACTCTTCTTTAAGAAATCCATTAAGGAATGCAGTTTTGACATCCATTTGCCAAATTTCATAATCATAAAATGCGGCAATTGCTAACATGATTCGGACAGACTTAAGCATCGCTACAGGTGAGAAGATCTCATCATAGTCAACTCCTTGAACTTGTCGAAAACCTTTCGCAACAAGTTGAGTTTTGTAGACAGTAACCTTACCGTCAGCGCCAGTCTTCTTCTTGAAGATCCATTTATTTTCTATTGCTTGCCGATCATTGGGCAAGTCAACCAAAGTCCACACTTTGTTCTCATACATGAATCCCATCTTAGATTTCATGGCCTCAAGCAATTTCGTGGAATCTGGGCTCATCATCGCTTCCTCATAGTTCGTAGGTTCGTCATGGTCTAGTAACATGACTTCTAGAACAGGATTACCGTACCACTCTGGTGCGGACCGTACTCTGGTTAACCTACGATGTTCGGTAGTAACTTTATCTAAAGTTTCATGATCATCATAATTAGCTTCCTCACTAATTGGTGTAGGAATCACTGGAACTGATTTCTATGATGAATTACTTTCCAATTCGGGAGAAGGTACAATTAGCTCATCAAGTTCTACTTTCCTGCCACTCACTTCTTTCGAGATAAACTCCTTCTATAGAAAGGATCCATTCTTAGCAACGAATATCTTGCCTCCGGATCTGTGATAGAAGGTGTACCCAACAGTTTCCTTTGGGTATCCTATGAAAACTCATTTCTCCGATTTGGGTTCGAGCTTATCAGGTTGAAGCTTTTTCACATAAGCATCGCATCCCCAAACTTTTAAGAAACGACAGCTTAGGTTTTTCCTAAACCATAGTTCATACGGTGTCATCTCAACGGATTTACATGGTGCCCTTTTTAACGTGAATGCAGCTGTCTTTAATGCATAACCCAAAAACCATTATGGTAAATCGGTAAGAGATATCATAGATTGCACCATATCTAATAAAGTACGGTTACGATGTTCGGACACACCATTACGCTATGGTGTTCTGGGTGGCGTGAGTTGTGAAACTATTCCACATTGTTTTAAATGAAGGCCAAACTCGTAACTCAAATATTCGCCTCTGTGATCAGATCATAGAAACTTTATTTTCTTGTTACGATGATTTTCTACTTCACTCTGAAATTCTTTGAACTTTTCAAATGTTTCAGACTTGTTTCATTAAGTAGATATACCCATATCTGCTCAAATCATCTGTGAAGGTTTAGAAAATAACGATACCTGCCGCGAGCCTCAACACTCATCGTACTGCATACATCGGTATGTATTATTTCCAATAAGTCAGTGGCTCGCTCCATTGTTCCAGAGAACGGAGTCTTAGTCATCTTGCCAATGAGGCATGGGTCGCAAGCATCAAATGATTCATAATCAAATAATTCCAAAAGTCCATCTGCATGGAGTTTCTTCATGCGCTTTACACCAATATGACCTAAACGGCAGTGTCACAAGTATGTTGCACTATCATTATCAACTTTGCAAATTTTGGCATCAATATTATGAATATGTGTATCACTACGATCGAGATTCAATAAACCATTCATATGAAGTGTATGACCATAGAAGGTTTTATTCATGTGAACAGAATAACAATTATTCTTTTACTTAAATGAATAACCGTATTGCAATAAACATGATCCAATCATATTCATGCTCAATGCAAACACCAAATAACATTTATTTTAGGTTCAACACTAATCCCGAAGGTAAAAGGAGTGTGCGATGGTGATCTTATCAACCTTGAAATCATTTCCAATACACATCGTCACCTCGTCCTTAACTGGTCTCTGTTTATCTTGCAACTCCTGTTTTCGAGTTACTACTCTTAGCAACTGAACCAGTGTCAAATACCGAGGGGTTGCTATAAACACTAGTAAAGTACACATCAATAACATGTATATCAAATATACCTTTTTTCACTTTGCCATCCTTCTTATCCGCCAAGTATCTGGGGCAGTTCCACTTCTAGTGACCATTTTTCTTTGCAGTAGAAGCACTCAATTTCAGGCTTGGGTCTAGCTTTGGGCTTCTTCATGGCAGTAGCAACTTGCTTGCCATTCTTTTGAAGTTTTCCCTTTCTTTCCCTTGCCCTTTTCTTGAAACTGGTGGTCTTGTTAACCATGAACACTTGATGCTTTTTCTTGATTTCTACCTTTGCTGATTCCAGCATTGCAAGAGCTTGGGAATCGTTTTCGTCATCCATCGCATATTATAGTTCATCACGAAGTTCTAATAACTTGGTGATAGTGACTAGAGAACTCTGTCAATCACTATCTTATCTGGAAGATTAACTCCCACTTGATTCAAGCGATTGTAGTGCCCAGACATTATGAGCACATGCTCACTAGCTGAGCTATTCTCCTCCATCTTGTAGGCAAAGTACTTGTCAGAGGTCTCACACCTCTCGACACGGGCATGAGTCTAAAATACTAATTTCAACTCTTGGAACATCTCATATGCTCCATGGCATTCAAAACATTTTTGAAGTCCCTAGTTCTAAGCCGTAAGGCATGGTGCACTAAACTATCAAGTAGTCATCATACCGAGCTTGCAAAACGTTCATAACGTCTGCATCCGCTCTTGCAATAGGTTCGTCACCTAGTGGTGCATCAAGGACATAATTCTTTTGTGCAGCAATGACGATAATCCTCGGATCACGGACCCAGTCCGTATCATTGCTACTATCATCTGTCAACTTAGTTTTCTGTAGGAACATATAAAAAATAAACGGGGAGCTACATTGCAAGCTATTGATCTACAACATAGATATGCAAATACTGACAGGACTAAGTTCATGATAAATTTAAGTTCAGTTAATCAAATTACTTAAGAACTCCCACTTAGATAGACATCCCTCTAGTCATCTAAATGATCACGTGATCCATATCAACTAAACCATGTCCGATCATCACGTGAGATGGAGTAGTTTTTAATGGTGAACATCATTGTGTTGATCATATCTACTATATGATTCACGTTTGACCTTTTGGTCTCAGTGTTCCGAGGCCATATCTGCATATGCTTGGTGAGGGAGTCCTGGATTAAGGGGTCCTCGAGCGTCCGGACTATGTAACATGGGCCAGACTAATGGGCTATGAAGATACAAGACAGAAGACTTCTTCCCGTGTCCGGATGGGACTCTCCTTTGCGTGGATGGCAAGCTTGGCGTTCGGATATGTAGATTCCTTCCTTACTAAACCGACTCTGTACAACCCTAGGCCCCTCTAGTGTCTATATAAACCGGAGGGTTTAGTCCGTAGAGGCAATCTCAATCATACAGGCTAGACATCTAGGGTTTAGCCATTACGATCTCGTGGTAGATCAACTCTTGTAATTCTCATATTCATCAAGATCAATCAAGCCAGAAGTAGGGTATTACCTCCATCAAGAGGGCCCGAACCTGGGTAAACATCGTGTCCCCCGTCTCCTGTTACCATCGACCTTAGACGCACAGTTCGGGAACCCCTACCCGAGATCTGCCGGTTTTGACACCGACATTGGTGCTTTCATTGAGAGTTCCGCCGCATCGTCATCAGAAGGTTCGATGGCTCCATCAGTCATCTACAACAATGCTGCCTTGGGGGAGGTTTTCCTCCCCGGCCAGATTTTTGTGTTCGGCGGCTTCGCACTGCGGGCCAACTCGCTTGGCCATCTAGAGCAGATCGACAGCTATGCCCTAGGTCACTAGATTAGTTTTGGAAATCTGGACTATGTCGTTGATATCCGAGGAGACTTGATCTTCCAAGGGATCACGACCCCAACCTCTGCTCTGGCCTTAGACCCAGAGAGTGTCGCCAGGTCCGAAGACGGGATTATTGAGCCCGCCGGACTATCTGCGGCCACTAAGCCCAGCACGGGAGAGCCGGAGGAAGTAGTGTCGCTGGCTACCTTCATGAAGCCGGACTCTTCTCACATGGGCTCCGAACGCTCGGAGTCAGCATCGTGTGAGCTCGGTCAAGGAGTTTCCTTCCCACCGTACTCCACGGATTTTCTTCTCCCTGGCCAAACCTCGCCTTTAAGCGAGGCTCTGGACTTGATGCAGTCCCTCATCATTATAGAGGAGCAATGTCCGAACTACGCCCAGCCCGGACTAGGGGCTGAGAGCGGGGAATTTTATGTCCCACCCACCACCCACTTCATAGCCACTGTCGAAGACTTAACTGACATGCTCGACTACGGCTCCGAAGACATCGACGGTATGACGACGATGCCGGAGAGGAGCAGGCCGAAAACCCGCCGTTTACCGGACGTTGGACGGCCACCGCTTCGTATGACGTGTACATGGTGGACACACCTAAAGAGGGTAACCGCAATAATGAGAAGAATCCAGTCGAGGATAAACCTCCTGAGATACAACCAAAGCACCGACGTCAGTGCCACCACTCTAAATCACACCGTGGAAAAGACAGCAATACCGGCACGGGAGACAACAACACTCCAAACGATGCCGAAGACGAAGAAGAACCCGTTGAGCCAACCTCCGAACAGGACGTCGGGAAGACGGGCAAGTTAGCCCTAATGAATAGGCCGTAAACAAAGACTCGGAGGACATTAATTATCATCCGCTCTCCGAGGATGAGGTGAGCCTCGGCAACGAAGACTTTATCGTGCCGGAGGAACCTCTCGAGCAGGAGCGCTTTAAGCGCCGACTAATAGCCACTGCAAGGAGCCTGAAAAAGAAGCAGCAGCAACTTCAAGCTGATCAAGATTTACTCAATGACAGGTGGACTAACGTCCCGGCAGCCGAGGAACACGGCCTCGAGCGCCCAACCAAAAGTTACCCGAAGCGTAAACTTCTGCCTCAATTCGACGACGAGGCCCTCGAGCCCGCACCATCAGCACGTAATGCGGCTGACCGACCACCTCGTGGCCGGGACAAAACGGCAATTCAGGCCGAACATCAGCCCATACCACCTCGCCGTAAAGATAGAGATATAACAGCTAGGGGATATACATAGGACCTATGGCAGGATCGATCTACGGATCGCGGGGGCGTGCCCCGACGCGCGACGACAGCTATCTAGCCGGACGCGATAAGCATAATCACGCCCAGGCCGAAAACCGCAGACGGACTCCATACGAGCTACATTGCGACTTGGCCCGATATAGAGGCGCCGCACACCCCATCTGCCTCACTGATGAAGTAATGGAGCACGAATTCCCAGAAGGGTTTAAACCCGTGAATATCGAATCATATGATGGAACAACAGATCCCGTGGCATGGATTGAGGATTTTCTTCTCCATATTCATATGGCCCGCGGTGATGATCTTCATGCCATCAAATACCTCCCGCTAAAACTCAAGGGACCAGCTCGACACTGGTTGAACAGCCTGCCTGAAAAGTCCATTGGCAGCTAGGAGGACTTGGAAGACACCTTCCGCGACAACTTCCAAGGTACATACGTCCGACCTCCGGATGCCGATGACTTAAGTCACATAGTTCAACAACCCAGAGAGTCAGCCAGGAAATTCTAGACTAGGTTCCTAAATAAAAAGAACCAGAACGTCGACTGTCCGGATGCCGAAGCCTTAGCGGCCTTTAAGCATAGCATCCGCGGCGAATGGCTCGCCCGACACCTCGGCCAGGAAAAGCCGAAGTCCATGGCATCCCTCACGGCACTCATGACCCGCTTTTGCGTGGGCAAAGATAGCTGGCTAGCCCGTAGCAGTAATAATTCAAGCAAACCTGGCACCTCTGAAGCCAGAAATAGCAACGGCAAGCCCCGACGCAACTGGCACAAACATCGAAACAGCGGTGACAATACCGATGACACGGCGGTCAACGCCGAATTCAGTGGCTCCAAATCCGGCCAGCGGAAGAAGCCATTTAAAAGGAACAATCCAGGCTCATCCAGCTTGGAACCGCATACTCGATCGTCCATGTCAGATACACGGCACCCCCGATAAACCAGCTAATCATACCAACAGAAGCTGTTGGGTCTTTAAACAGGCCAGCAAATTAAATGCCGAGGACAAGGAGAAGGGGTCGCAAAGTGAGGACGACAACGAGGAGCCCCGTCCACCGAAAATAGGGGGACAGAAGAAGTCCCCCCCCAGGTTAAAACGGTGAACATGATATACATTACCCATATCCCCAAGAGGGAGCGCAAACGTGCGCTCAGGGACGTCTATGCGATAGAGCCAGTCGCTCCAAAATTCAACCCATGGTCTTCCTGCCCGATCACCTTTGATCGTAGGGACCATCCGACCAGTATCCGTCATGGCGGTTCAGCCGCACTGGTCCTTGACCCAATCATTGATGGATTCCACCTCACGCGAGTCCTCATGGACGGTGGCAGCAACCTTAACCTGCTCTATCAGGATACAGTCCGCAAAATGGCATCGATCCATCAAGGATCAAGCCCACAAAAACTAGCTTTAAAGGAGTAATACCAGGTGTAGAGGCCCGCTGCATGGGTTCAATAACATTGGAAGTTGTCTTCGGATCCCCGGACAACCTCCGAAGCGAAGACTTGATCTTCAACATCGTCCCCTTCCGCAGTGGCTATCACGCACTGCTCAGACGAACTGCATTCGCTCGATTCAATGCGGTGCCACACTATGCTTATCTCAAACTCAAGATGCCCGGACCACGCGGTGTCATAACAGTCAATGGAAACACGAAGCGCTCCCTCTGTACCGAGGAGCACACCGCAGCCCTGGCAGCAGAAGTACAGAGCGGCATTATCAAGCAGAACTTTAATTCAGCGGCCAAGCTCTCGGACACTGTCAAACGAGTCCGGACTACTCCGCAGCATGACAGTCCAGCTCGTCAGGAGTTAGACTAGCAATTCGGCCTCCTTCTCAGTCCCGACCAAATGGCGGCATACGTACCGCGCGTACATAACTACGCACTCAAAATACCATGGGCAGAGACGGAGGCATAACTAGATGGTGGCCCATAATACGGCTTAACCTCACCCGGGCACACATGCGTTCCCTTTTCAGGCTTCTTCTCTACAGGCCCCTCCCGATGGCCTGATCATCGGTCCTTTTGAAGGATGGATATACCAAGGCGGCAAGCAGCACAGACGTGTGGGGGAATCTCTAGATGTTCTTCTTGACGATCATTCTACCTGTTTTCAGGACCTGCACGCAGCTCCCCCTTGGTCTTGGTATGTTAAATAGCCCTGTGGCCTATCGCACTATTTGTACAAATACGCTTCGACGTATTAATCAAATTATAATGGAAACAGTTTGCGGCCCAACTTATGTGGCACTAGCTTACTACTTCATTTTATTGCGCTATTCTTATTGATTGCGCGCGTACACTTTGGTACGCTTTAATTCGCCAGGGGCTTCATTGTGCTCCATACTATGGCAACAAAGTCCGAACACTTTTTATAGTATAGTTCGGCACCCCGAAATTAGCATTATATGCATCGGCTCCGAATCATGTCTTTGGTCAATAGTTGGGTTGCCCGACTCCTGTGCTTGCTACCTTACGTTCCGTCCTATCGGCTAAGGTATTAAAGGGAGAACTACTGCGATTGTGTTTCTGGTTTATCCGAGCAAACACCGCAGTAGAGAAAGCCGAAAACTGACTGTCATGATGCGACAAGAGTTGGTCAGCTATTTGGAGGTTAAAAATCTTTTGCGATTTTTTCCGCATTATGGGATGAATAGGCCTCTACTCGATCAGGTGTCTACAACACCCTAGTCCGGATTTAATACTAACTAGGGGCTGCACCTACATTTCTATTGTCAAACTCCTATGGCTAAGTGAGGGTGATAAAGCCACATAGTCCGATTGCCTGGTTCGTTGTGCTAAACACCTCCTTCAAGGACCAAACTCTTGGATCAAGAGTGTTTAGATTCCATCCCGAACTACCTACGTGGGGCTGAAGCCGATGACTGGCCAACTCTCAGATTTAACAAAACGGCCGCACAGGAGGTAAAAATTTAAAACAAAAAATATTATATTAAATAACGGCTTTGTTTCATAATATAGGAAGGGATAACATGAATGACTTCATTCAAAGATAATGTCTCTTGAACACTGGCCCTCTACAATGCGGGATCCCTTCAGGACATCATCAAAATACCGCTCGGGCATGCGGTGCTCCTTGCCCGCAGGCGGTCCCTCGGTCGCGAGCTTGACGGTGTCCATCTTCGCCCACTGCACCTTGACACGGGCGAAGGCCATCCGCGCACCTTCGATGCAGACCGACCTCTTGATGGCATCAAGCCGAGGGCAGCATTGACCAGCCGCTTCACGAGCCCGAAGTAGCTGCTGGGTATGGCTTCGACAAGCCATAAATGGATTATCAAATCCTTCATGGCCACTTCGGCCACCCTATGCAGTACGGTCAGCTGTTTCAGCTGATCGCTAAAGGGCACCGGATGCTCTGGCGCAAGGTATTGCGACCAGAACAGCTTCTCCGTTGAGCTCCCTTCTTTGGCTCGGAAGAATTCCGCAGCGTCAGCAACACTGCGCGGCAGATCCACAAACGCCCCTGGAGAACTCCAAATCTAGGTCAGTAAGAGGTACCTTTTCTTCACATACTTGCTCTGCATAATAAAGGCCTTATCCGCCGCGATTTTTCTGGCCTCCTGGATTTCCTGGAGGGTGCCCTGGGCTTCAACCCGGGCATCTTGTGCGCTTTGGCGGGACTTGGCAAGTTCGAACTCTTGATCCGCAATATTGCGCTCCATGGACTCGCATTTCTACGGCGTCCTGGAGCTCCAGCTGGACCTCACCGACCCTGGCCTCGTGTTTTTTGCGAGCGGCCTGTTCCTTTGCCGCTCTCTCCTGGGCTTCGACCAATGCCTTCTTGAGGGTCTCCACCTCGGTCGCCGCTCCTACAAAATATCATGACACTATGGTCAACACAAATCATTCATCCTTTCTGAATCTACACAAGGTCATTGCATACCTTGATTGTCCTCCAGCTGTTTTTTCACACGGCCGAGCTCTTCCTCGGTCCGCTCCAGACTCTGTTTCAGTCTGGAGACTTCGGCAGAATGGGAGGTCGCAGCCAGCAACGACGCCTGCTTATTCACATAGACGTGTATGGTTAGTCTCCTGCGAAAATTATTTGATCCTCTGTCCGGATTTTCTTTCCGAACACCGGACCGAGTCTCAGGGGCTACTGTCTATACTACGACATAATTTTTGCATAATTACGTCGCATACCTCAAAGCCTGTTAGAAGGCTAGTGCAGGCTTCGGTTAGTCCGCTCTTAACAGACTAAACCCTCTCAACCACCGTACCCATAAGGATACGGTGTTCCTCAACAATGGAAGCGCGTTGCAGCGCTTCCAGTAGAGTATCCAGTGCCTCTGGATGGACAGAGGTCACCGGTGGAATCGGTGCACCTCCTTCTTTCGAAGGAGGCTGCTTGCCTCATTCCGGAGCCGTATAGGTCTCCGGAATTGTATTCGGCTGGGAGCCGAATTGAATGTGGCCCCCATCACCAGTCTCCAGGGGGATTTGCTCCCCCACTTGTCCGGAGGCCGAGGTATCACCCTCCGGCGCCACCTTGACGGCCTCCTGCGTTTCTCCCTGGCCTGGGGAGGTCCTTCGGGACAGCACCTCGGTGTCATCCATGGCCTGGGGAGAGAAGGCCGCCCGAAGGGACCCGCTGTCCATCACCTTCGGATCCAGCGAATTCCCCGAAGATGGGGATCGCTGGAGGTCGGAACGAGCTGGACTGCAGCGTGCTACCTCTTGAGCATGCGTTGGTTTTCCCTTGAAGAGGAAAGGGTGATGCAGCAAAGTAGCGTAAATATTTCCCTCAGTTTTTGAGAACCTAGGTATCAATCCAGTAGGAGACTACACGCAAATCGCCTAGTACCTGCACAAACAATCAAGAACCTTGCAACCAACGCGATAAAGGGGTTGTCAATCCCTTCACGGCCACTTGCAAAAGTGAGATCTGATAAAGATAATAAGATAAATATTTTTGGTATTTTTGTTGTATAGATTGGAAAATAAATAAATAGTAAACTAAAATTGTAGATCAGAAACTTATATGATGGAAAATAGACCCCGGGGACATAGGTTTCACTAGTGGCTTCTCTCAAGATAGCATATATTACGGTAGGTGAACAAATTACTGCCGAGCAATTGATAGAAAAGCGCATAGTTATGATGACATCTAAGGCAATGATCATGAATATAGGCATCACGTCCGTGTCAAGTATACTGAAACGATTCTGCATCTACTACTATTACTCCACACATCGATCGCTATCCAGCATGCATCTAGAGTATTAAGTTCATAAGAACAGAGTAACGCATTAGGCAAGATGACATGATGTCGAGGGATAAACTCAAGCAATATGATATAAACCGCATCTTTTTATCCTCGATGGCAACAATACAATACGTGTCGGTTCCCTTTCTGTCACTGGGATCGAGCACCGCAAGATTGAACCCAAAGCTAAGCACTTCTCCCATTGCAAGAAAGATCAATCTAGTAGGCCAAACTAAACCGATAATTCAAAGAGACTTGCAAAGATATCAAATCATGCATATAAGAATTCAGAGAAGAATCAAATATTATTCATAGATAATCAAGTTCATAAACCCACAATTCATCAGATCTCGGCAAACACACCGCAAAAAGAATTGCATCGAATAGATCTCCAAGAAGATCGAGGAGAACTTTATATTGAGATCCAAAGAGAGAGAAGAAGCCATCTAGCTAATAACTATGGACCCGAAGGTCTGTGGTAAACTACTCACACATCATCAGAGAGGCTATGATGTTGATGTAGAAGCCCTCCATGATCAATTCCCCCTCCGGCGGAGCGCCGGAAAAGGCCCCAAGATGGGATCTCACGGGTATAGAAGGTTGCGGCGGTGGAAAAGTGGTTTCGTGGCTCGCCTGGATGTTTTCTGGGTAGAAGAGTATATATAGGCGAAAGAAGTAGGTCGGTGGAGCTGCGAGGGGCCCATGAGGGTGGGGGCGCGCCTACCCCCCTAGGGTGCGCCCTCCTGCCTCGTGGCTTCCTCGCTGCTTCCTTGACTTCCACTCCAAGTATCCTGGATTGCGTTTGTTCCAAAAACGATCCTCGCGAAGGTTTCATTCCGTTTGATATTCCTTTTCTGCGAAACACTGAAATAGGCAAAAAAACAACAATTTACACTGGGCTTTCTGTTAATAGGTTAGTCCCAAAAATAATATAAAAGAGCATAATAAAGCCCATGAAACATCCAAAACAGATAACATAATAGCATGGAACAATAAAAAATTATAGATACGTTGGAGACGTATCAAGCATCCCCAAGCTCAATTCCTGCTCGTCCTCGAGTAGGTAAATGATAAAAACAGAATTTTTGATGTGGAATGCTACCTAACATAATTTTCAATGTAATTCTCTTTATTGTGGCATGAATGTTTAGATCCAAAAGATTCTAGACGAAGTTTTATTATTGACATAAAAATAGTAATACTTCAAGCATGCTAACCAAGCAATTATGTCTTATCAAAATAACATAGCCAAAGAGAGCTTACCCCTACAAAATCATATAGTTTGGCCATGCTTCATTTTCATCACACAAAATGCTCCCATCATGCACAACCCCGATGACAAGCCGAGCAATTGGTTCATACTTTTTAACGCGCTTCAGCTTTTTCAACCCTCACGCAATACATGAGCGCAGGCCATGGACATAGCACTATGGGTGGAATAGCATATGATGATGGAGGTTATGTGAGAAGACAAAAAAGGAGAAAGTTTCACATTGACGCGGCTAATCAACGGGCTATGGAGATGCCCATCAATTGATGTCAATGCGAGGAGTAGGGATTGCCATGCAACGGATGCACTAGAGCTGTAAATATATGAAAGCTCCTCAAAAGAAACTAAGTGGGTGTGCATCCAACTTGCTTGCTCACGAAGACCTAGGGCTTTTTGAGGAAGCCCATCATTGGAATATACAAGCCAAGTTATATAATGAAAAATTCCCACTAGTATATGAAAGTGACAAAATAAGAAACTCTCTATCATGAAGATCATGGTGCTATTTTGAAGCATAAGTGTGGAAAAAGGATAGTAACATTATCCCTTCTCTCTTTTTCTCTCATTTTTTTATATCTTTGTTTGGGATTCTTTGGCCTCTTTTTTTATTTGGGCTTCTTTGGCCTCTTTTATTTTTATTTTTTTCGTCCGGAGTCTCATCCCAACTTGTGGGGGAATCATAGTCTCCATCATCCTTTCCTCACATGGGACAATGCTCTAATAATGAAAATCATCACACTTCTATTTATTTACAACTCAAGAATTACAACTCGATACTTAGAACAAAATATGACTCTATGTGAATGCCTCCGGCGGTGTGCCGGGATATGCAATGAATTAAGAGCGACATGTATGAAAGAATTATGAAGGTGGCTTTGCCACAAATACAATGTCAACTACATGATCATGCAAAGCAATATGAAAATGATGAAGCGTGTCATAATAAACGGAACAGTGGTAAGTTGCATGGCAATATATCTCGGAATGGCTATGGAAATGCCATAATAGGTAGGTATGGTGGCTGTTTTGAGGAAGATATAAGGAGGCTTATGTGTGATAGAGCGTATCGTATCACAGGGTTTCGATGCACCAGCGAAGTTTGCACCAACTCTCGAGGTGAGAAAGGGCAATGCACGGTACCGTAGAGGCTAGCAAATTGCGAAAAGGTAAGAGAGCATATAATCCATGGACTCACATTACTCATAAAGAACTCATATAATTATTGCAAAAGTTTATTAGCCCTCGAAGCAAAGTACTACTACGCATGCCCCTAGGGGGATAGATTGGTAGGAAAAGACCATCGCTCATCCCCGACCGCCACTCATAAGGAAAGCAATCAAAGAACACCCCATGCTTCAAATTTGTCACACAACGTTTACCATACGTGCATGCTACGGGACTTGCCAACCTCAACACAAGTATTTCTCAATTCCACAATTACCCAACTAGCATGACTCTAACATTACCACCTTTATATCTCAAAACAAATATCAAGTATCAAACTTATCATAGTTTTTAATGCACTCTATATGAAAGTTTTTATTATACCCATCTTGGATGTCTATCATATTAGGACTAATTTTATAGCCAAAGCAAATTACCGTGCTGTTCTAAAAGACTCGCAAAATAGTATAAGTGAAGCATGAGAGATCAATAATTTCTACAAAATAAAACCACCACCGTGCTCTAAAAGATATAAGTGAAGCAGTAGAGCAAAATTATCTAGCTCAAAAGATATAAGTGAAGCACATAGAGTATTCTAATAAATTCCGATTTCATGTGTGTCTCTTCCAAAAGGTGTGTACATCAAGGATGATTGTGGTCAACTAAAAATCAAAGACTCAAATCATACAAGACGCTCCAAGCAAAACACATATCATGTGGTGAATAAAAATATAGCCTCGAGTAAAGTTACCGATAGACGAAGACGAAAGAGGGGATGCCTTCTGGGGAATCCCCAAGCTTAGGCTTTTGGTTGCCCTGAATTTTACCTTGGGGTGCCTTGGGCATCCCCAAGCTTAGGATCTTGCCACTCCTTATTCCATAATCCATCAAATCTTTACCCAAAAACTTGAAAACTTCACAACACAAAACTCAACAGAAAATCTCATGAGCTCCGTTAGTGTAAGAAAACAAACCACCACTTTAAGGTACTGTAATGAACTCATTATTTATTTATATTGTGTTAAAACTAATGTATTCCAACTTCTCTATGGTTCATACCCCCCGATACTAGCCATAGATTCATCAAAATAAGCAAACAACACACGAAAAACTGAATCTGTCAAAAACAGAACAGTCTGTAGAAATCTGATTTGTTCGAATACTTATGGAACTCCAAAAATTCTGAAAAACTAGGACAGCATGGATAATTTGTATATTGATCTAATTCAAAAAGAATTGGATTTTATCACGTTCTGGTGAATTTTAACAATTATATTCGTGAGTGCAAAGTTTCTGTCTTTTTCAGCAAGATGAAACAACTATCACCCAAGAAGATCCTATTGGTTCTACTTGGCACAAACACTAATTAAAACATAAAACCACATCTAAGCAGAGGCTAGATGAAATATTTATTACTAAACAGGAACAAAAAGCAAGGAACAAAAATAAAATTGGGTTGCCTCCCAACAAGCGCTATCGTTTAATGCCCCTAGCTAGGCATAAAAACAAGAATATATCTAAGTATTGTCATCTTTGGCATGCAGTCCATAAGTGACTCTAATAATAGATTTATAAGGTAACTTAATTTTCTTCCTAGGAAAGTGTTCCATGCCTTTCCTTAGCGGAAATTGGAATCTAATATTTCCTTCTTTCATGTCAATAATTGCACCAATCGTTCTAAGGAAAGGTCTACCAAGAATAATAGGACATGTAGGATTGCAATCTATATCAAGAACGATGAAATCTACGGGCACATAATTCCTATTTGCAACAATAATAACATCATTAATCCTTCCCATAGGTTTCTTAATGGTGGAATCCGCAAGGTGCAAATTTAAAGAACAATCATCAAATTCACGGAAACCTAACACATCACGCAGAGTTTTTGGAATCGTGGAAACACTAGCACCCAAATCACACAAATCATAGCATTAATAATCTTTAATCTTAATTTTAATAGTAGGTTCCCACTCATAATAAAGTTTTCTAGGGATACAAACTTCTAGTTCAAGCTTTTCTTCATAGGATTGCATTAAAGCATCAACGATATGTTTAGTAAAAGCTTTATTTTGATTATAAGCATGAGGAGAATTTAACAAGGATTGCAATAAGGAAATACAATCTATCAAAGGGCAATTATCATAATTAAATTCCTTGAAACCCAAAATAGTGGGTTCATTGCTATGTAAAGTTTAGACCTCTTCCATCCCACTTTTATAAATTTTAGCATCAAGATCTAAAAACTCCGAATCATTGGGACGCCTTTTAACTAAAGTTGACTCATCTCCAGTCCCATCTTTATCAAGATTCATATTGGAAAACAAAGATTTAATAGGAGACACATCAATCACGTTTAGATCTTCATCATTATTATCATGAAAACTAGAAGAACACACTTTCATGAAGCAATCTTTTTTAGCACGCATCCTAGCGGTTCTTTCTTTGCACTCATCAATGGAAATTCTCATGGCTTTGAGAGACTCATTGATATAATGCTCAGGTGGAATAGATCTAAGTTTCAAAGAATCAACATCAAGAGAAATTCTATCCACGTTCCTAGCCAACTCATCAATCTAAGGCAATTTTTCTTCAAGCAAAGCATTGAAATTCTTTTGCGAATTCATAAATTCTTTAACACTAGTATCAAAATCAGAGGGCATATTATTAAAATTTCCATAAGAGTTGTTGTAGGAATTACCATAATTATTAGAGGAATTACTAGGGAACGACCTAGAATTAAAGTTTCCTCTATACGCGTTGTTACCAAAATTGTTCCTACCAACAAAATTCACACCCATAGATTCATTATTATTCCCAATCAAAGTGGGCAAAGGCATATCATTAGGATCAGAAGAAACACTCTTATTAGCAAACAATTTCATAAGTTCATCCATCTTTCCACTCAAAACATTAATCTCTTCAATTGCATGAGCCTTTTTGCTAGTAGATCTTTTGGTGTGCCATTGAGAATAATTAACTATAATATTATCTAGGAGTTTAGTAGCTTCTCCTAAAGTGATTTCCATAAGAGTGCCTCTCGCGGCCGAATCTAAAAGATTTCTAGAAGCAAAATTCTACCCGGCATAATTTTTTTGTATAATCATCCATAAATTCAAACCATGTGTAGGGAAATTACGTATCATTAATTTCATCCTCTCCCAAGCTTGTGAAACATGCTCATGATCAAGTTGCTTAAAATTCATAATATCGTTTCTAAGAGAGATGATCTTAGCGGGAGGAAAATACTTAGAGATAAAGCATCTTTGCACTTATTCCATGAATCAATACTAATTTTAGGCAAAGAAGAGAACCAAGTTTTAGCACGATCTCTAACCGGAAACAGAAATAGCTTCAATTTAACAATATCGTTATCCACATCTTTCTTCTTTTGCATATTGCACAAATCAACGAAGTTGTTTAGATGGGTAGCGGCATCTTCACTAGGAAGGCCATAAAATTGATCTTTCATGACAAGATTCAACAAAGCAGCATTAATTTCACAAGATTCAGCATCGGTAATAGGAGCAATCAGAGTGTTAATAAAATCATTGTTGTTGGTATTGGAAAAGTCACACAATTAGTATTTTCTTGAGCCATCGTGACAAACAATCAATCCAACACACAAGCACAAAAGAAGCAAGCGGAAAGAAACAGACGGAAAGAGGCCGAATAAAACGGCAAGGGTGAAGTGGGGGAGAGGAAACGAGAGGCAAATGGCAAATAATGTAATGCGAGGGATAAGAGTTTGTGATGGGTACTTGGTATGTCTTGACTTGTGCGTAGATCTCCCCGGCAACGGCGCCAGAAATGGCTAGTTGACGGGAGATCAAATCTTGACTTGACTTGGCGCAAATCTCCCCGGCAACGGTGCTAGAAATCCTTCTTGCTACCTCTTGAGCATGCATTGGTTTTCCCTTGAAGAGGAAAGGGTGATGCAGCAAAGTAGCGTAAGTATTTCCCTCAGTTTAAGTACCAAGGTATCAATCCAGTAGGAGACTACACGCAAATCGCCTAGTACCTGCCCAAACAATCAAGAACCTTGCAACCAACGCGATAAAGGGGTTGTCAATCCCTTCACGGCCACTTGCAAAAGTGAGATCTGATAAAGATAATAAGATAAATATTTTTGGTATTTTTGTTGTATAGATTGGAAAATAAAGATTGCAAAATAAATAAATAGTAAACTAAAATGGTAGATCGGAAACTTATATGATGGAAAATAGACCCCGGGGCCATAGGTTTCACTAGTGGCTTCTCTCAAGATAGCATATATTACGGTAGGTGAACAAATTACTGCCGAGCAATTAATAGAAAAGCACATAGTTATGATGATATGTAAGGCAATGATCATGAATATAGGCATCACGTCCGTGACAAGTAGACTGAAACGATTCTGCATCTACTACTATTACTCCACACATCGATCGCTATCCAGCATGCATCTAGAGTATTAAGTTCATAAGAACAGAGTAACGCATTAGGCAAGATGACATGATGTAGAGGGATAAACTCAAGCAATATGATATAAACCCCATCTTTTTATCCTCGATGGCAACAATACAATACGTGTCGGTTCCCTTTCTATCACTGGGATCGAGCACCGCAAGATTGAACCCAAAGCTAAGCACTTCTCCTATTGCAAGAAAGATCAATCTAGTAGGCCAAACTAAACTGATAATTCGAAGAGACTTGCAAAAATATCAAATCATGCATATAAGAATTCAGAGAAGAATAAAATATTATTCATAGATAATCAAGTTCATAAACCCACAATTCATCGGATCTCGGCAAACACACCGCAAAAAGAATTACATCGAATAGATCTCCAAGAAGATCGAGGAGAACTTTGTATTGAGATCCAAAGAGAGAGAAGAAACCATCTAGCTAATAACTATGGACCCGAAGGTCTGCGGTAAACTACTCACACATCATCGGAGAGGCTATGGTGTTGATGTAGAAGCCCTCCGTGATCGATTCCCCCTCCGGCGGAGCGCCGAAAAAGGCCCCAAGATGGGATCTCACGGGTACAGAAGGTTGCAGCAGTGGAAAAGTGGTTTCGTGGCTCCCCTAGATGTTTTCAGGGTATAAGAGTATATATACGCGAAAGAAGTAGGTCGGTGGAGCTGCGAGGGGCCCACGAGGGTGGGGGGCGCGCCCTCCTGCCTCGTGGCTTCCTCGCTGCTTCCTTGACTTCCACTCCAAGTCTCCTGGATTGCGTTTGTTCCAAAAAACGATCCTCGCGAAGGTTTCATTCCGTTTGGATTTCGTTTGATATTCCTTTTCTACGAAATACTGAAATAGGCAAAAAAACAGCAATTTGCACTGGGCTTTTGGTTAATAGGTTAGTCCCAAAAATAATATAAAAGAGCATAATAAAGCCATTAAACATCCAAAACAGATAATATAATAGCATGGAACAATAAAAAATTATAGATACGCTGGAGACGTATCACAGCGCATGATTCAACATGTTAAAACTATGAAGTAAAGGAGCTGGATATATGTGTGCGTCTTTGAGTACTTACGATTCGGCCAGGGGCTTATCCCTGGGGCGCCACTCAGAGCTGCTATCGATGTCCCACATGGACTTTTCCACGAGGGAGACCCTCCCCTTCTTGGACGCCTCTGTCTCCAAATGCGAGGAGGCCTCCCTTTTCTTCCTTCCCCCCTCCGGGGAGAGTTGCTTTCCTCCTCCTCCTCGTCGTCCTCGATGGTGGAGGAGTGGGTCTCGGCGTCTTTGGACGTCACGTCCGAAGTGCCCTTACGGCGGAGGCCACTTCTGGTCTCCTTGGCCTTCTTCTTGGCCTTCTTCTCCGGCGGAGGCTTGTTAGGGCGCCGGAACCAGCATCTTCGTCAGAAGTGGGATTGCTGGGTTTTCGGGCAACGGAGTCGGACACTGAATCCGCTCCGCCTTCTTTGTCCAGCCCTGAAAAAAGAAATAGGGAAGTTTAGACATCTTCCTTGAGTATACAAGTAAAGGATACACCTTGAAATACGAAAAACTTACTGGACTGGCAGGATGGGTCAGGTTGTACCCACGATCCTCGGTCGTCTTCGGCCACGTCTCATTGGCCTTGAAAATCACCTTCCAGATGTCTTCGTGTGTAGTGCCGAAGAACTGTTGCAGGGTCTGGTGCTCAGCTGGATCGAACTCCCACAAATGGAAAGTCCGGCTTTGGCACGGAAGGATCCGGCGAAAAAGCATCGCCTGGATCACATTGACAAGCTTGATGTTCTTGTCTACCATGCTCTTGATGCGCGTCTGAAGTGCTGTCAGCTCGTCCGATGAAGACCAGTCCAGGCCCTTCTCTAGCCAGGAGGTGAGCCGCATCGGGGCTCCGGACTGGAATTCGGGAGCTGCAACCCAGGTGGTGCCGCGAGGCTCTGTGACGTAGAACCACTGATGTTGCCACCATTTGACGGTCTCCACGAAGGTACCTTTGGGCCATGAGACGTTGGGCATCTTGCTCACCATGGCGCCTCCGCACTCTGCGTGTCGACTACCCACCACCTTCGGCTTCATGTTGAAGATCTTCAACCACAATCCGAAGTGGGGTGGGATGCGGAGGAAGGCCTCGCACACGACAATGAATGCCGAGATGTTGAGGAAGGAGTTGGGGCCAGATCGTGGAAATCTAGCCCGTAGTAGAACATGAGTCCGTGGACGAAAGGGTGGAGAGGGAATCCCAATACGCGGACGAAGTGGGGGATGAATACCACCCTCTCATGGGGCTCCGGGGTGGGGATGATCCGCCCCTTCACTGGGAGCCGATGGGCGATTTCCTGGGCTAAGTACCCAGCCTCTCGGAGCTTGGTGATGTCCTTCTCATTGACGGAGGAAACCATCCACTTGCCCTGCGCTCCAGATCCGGACATGGTCGGAGTGCTTTTTTGAGGCGGAGAGGATGAGAGCTTGTTCGCTGGAGCTCGAGAATGGGTAGGCAGAGAGAAAGAAGGAGTGGGTGAAAGGGTGAATCCTTATCTCCTTATAAAGGCAGCAAATATCAAGCACCTCCCCACTCGCCTTAAAACTCACCTATTCCCCAAGGGCCGTGCAGACAGCGCGGTTGGATTACCCACGCCCGTATTGATGAGAATCCCGCAATAAGGGGACACGATCTCTGCTTCGACAATACGTGCCAATAAAACTGCATCTTGAAATGTGGAGCGGGAGGCTAAAAAATGGTTCGAAATAATGACCGGGCAGCGACTTGATGTCTCGCTACAAAAGTTGTCAGTAGATTGGACTCGTGAAATATTGTACTTTCTGCGGGTGTGTGTGTGGAACTCGATTTGCAGAGCCGGACATGTTTTCTATGTTTGAAGGTTGTTTTGGAGTATTTGGAGGAGGAACCCGCCTTCTAATGCCGAAGACAATCTTCACACCGGACACATCGTCATTGAAGCCTGGTTCAGGGGCTACTGAGGGAGTCATGGATTAAGGGGTCCTCGGGCGTCCGGACTATGTAATATGGGCCAGACTAATGGGCTATGAAGATACAAGACAGAAGACTTCTTCCCATGTCCAGATGGGACTCTCCTTTGCATGTATGGCAAGCTCGGCATTCGGATATGTAGATTCCTTCCTTTGTAAACCGACTCTGTACAACCCTAGGCCCCTCCGGTGTCTATATAAACCGGAGGGTTTAGTCCGTAGAGGCACTCTCAATCATACATGCTAGACATCTAGGGTTTAGCCATTATGATCTCGTGGTAGATCAACTCTTGTAATTCTCATATTCATCAAGATCAATCAAGCAGGAAGTAGGGTATTACCTCCATCAAGAGGGCCCGAACCTGGGTAAACATCGTGTCCCCCATCTCCTGTTACCATCGACCTTAGACGCACAGTTCGGGACCCGCTACCCGAGATCCGCCGGTTTTGACACCGACACTAGGCTCGTCAAGTTTAACCCGAGTTTCTGCACGTGCAAAACTGGCTTGCACCCGTTGTATGTGAACATAGAGCTTATCACACCCGATCATCACGTGGTGTCTCGGCACGACGAACTGTCGCAATGGTGCATACTTAGGGAGAACAATTATACCTTGAAATTTAGTAAGGGGTCATCTTATAATGCTACGCCATACTAAGAAAAATAAGATGCATAAAAGATAAACATCACATGCAATCAAAATATGTCACATGATATGGCCATCATCATCTTGTGCCATTGATCTCCATCTCCAAAGCACCGTCACGATCTCCATCATCACCGGCTTGACACCTTGATCTCCATCGTAGCATCGTTGTCATCTCACCAACTATTGCTTCTACGACTATCACTACCGCTTAGTGATAAAGTAAAGCCATTACATGGCGATAGAATTTCATAAATGTAACATCCCAAATTTTCAATTTGGAATGTTATACATTAGATCATCATTGCATATCATATTTTATTGCATTTTGGTTTGATCCTAGAAATTCTACGCAACTCAAGGACCCACGGAGAGAGTTGGGGATTTCGTTATTTTCGTATTTGAGATTTATCAAATTTTGAAAATAGGATCATTTGGTTTTATTTATTTTATCCTCAATTATTCGAACTATAAAAATATGAGATAGGGAATAAAATGACTTTCCTAAAATATAGGAATATTGAAGATTTAATAAAAAAATCAAATAAGATTTTATTTCAAAGTTTTCGGATATTTTATTTGAATTTAGGAAAAATGTGCGTTTTTCAAAATTGCATTTAGGCCCCAAATAAATGTTCATCTTGTCCGGCTTGATTTTAGAAGCCAGGAAAAATTTATTTCGGGATTTTTGGAGTCCGTTTGGTATTTCTTTTAATCATTTTTTTCTGCGCGTAATTATTAAAAAAAACGAAACCGACTATGGGCCGTAACCGGTCAGGACTCCGCCTGACCGGGGCTTTATATAGCGCCGAGCCGGCCCAGCCCGAGGCCAAACCCTAGCCGCCTCGAGCCCCGCGCCGCCCCAGGCTGACCCCGCCGCCGCCAGCCGCCGCCGCCGCGCCGCCTCGCCGCCGCGCCGACGCCGCCACCACCGCCGCCCGCGCCGCCGCCCCTCGCCGTCCCGCCGCCGCCGCCCGACCTCGTCGCCGGAGCCGCCGCCTCGCCGGAGCCGGAGGTAGCCGCCAGTTTTCTCGTGAAAAAACCGTTCGGTTTTTCCGCGGTTTTTCGTCGGTTTTTTAGATCCGTTTTTTTAGATCCGTTTTTTTCGGTTTAGGTTAATTAGCGAGCGTTCGCTCGGTCGTTCGTTTTATTGAACGCGTTTGTCGTTTAGATCCAGTTAACGAACGTTCGTTCGTTAATCTGTTCGACGTTTTTCTTTTCTCGGATTTATTCCGCGATTTTTCTGATCGCGATTTCTGATCAGATTTTCGAACTAGTATAACTTTTCGCTCGTTTATCGGAATCAGGCGATTGAAGCGCCTAGAGTTTTGTCTCGAAATTCTATTTCCGTTTAACCAACTCAAACAAGTTTTCTGTTTCTTTAAAATTTGACCTAGGTCCAGATTAGTAAACGAAGTTTGTTTCTTTCGCCGTTTGACTTTCGTTGCTTCGTTCGATTTGATTCTTTTTGCAAACCGGAGTTCTTAAGTTGAACTTTTTGGTTAGTTCTCTTATTTGAGTTTTACCCGTGCATTAGATGAGTACTTATTGTTTGCTTGTTTGTTTACGATAGAGTACCCGGAGTGCGCCGCTTGCTACTTCGAATCGCTAGGTTTTGCGGATCATCAGCAAGGCAAGTAACACTTTGATCATACCCCTTTTACTACCTAGTTTTATTGCATTAGATCAATCCTCAACATTGCATGATTAGGATCTAATTAAATTGTGGGTATTGGGAAGTAGAAGAGGTAGTACCTATCACCTGTTTCATTATTAAACCTTTGGGAGTTACTTCTACGTTTGCTTATATTGCTATGCTATGCTTGTAGACGTGGATTGGGTTTGAGAGATATTCACGACAGATGTGAGATTGTTAATTAATGGTTTACTTAAGGTGGCAACTAAAACTCACATCTGGGTGGATTGAGGTACCTGGGTATTCCAGGATTGCCTGTTTTTCTTTTTGGACCGCCACCCAGGTTCAAAGGGATCATGAGATTATTCATGCTAGAAACTTCCGTGTGCAGCCACAAGCTATTATGGGCTCTAGCATAGTTGATTAAGTTGTGTGAACTCTTACAGTGGTAGACTAGCAGATGTAGGGGATGTAGGTGTACCGGTCTACCCATCGTAAGGTGCCAACGCTTCTGAAAGACTGTGTCTCGGTCATCCGTTTCTCAAACATCATGTAGTGCGAGAATCAAGCGGAGGCGATCGAGTCTTGTGGGGAAAAGTGCGCAAACCTCTGCAGAGTGTACAATCTAATCATGGTTAGCCGTGTCCCCGGTTATGGACATCTTGAGTATCTAGTACTTGGATTATCATGTGAATCTCATCATGTTACTTTAATTAATCTTGTTGGGTTAATGATGATACTTAATTGGGATTGAGATGCTGTCAACCATCTCAATGTTTAACAACCACCATGATAGTTAAATAAAATTTATTCCTTTGCAGTAGGGAAAAACTGGCTTTTCGCAAAACTGTAACCATAGAGCTTTCTACCAGCCATATATGCATGTAGTATAGCATTATTATGTTCATTATTCTCTATGTGTTACATTGCCAGCATATTCCATGTGCTGACCCATTTCCGGGCTGCAACGTTTCATGTTGCAGACTTTTCAGACGACGAGTAAGGTGCCTTAGGTCGTGGTCTTATACTCAGTGATGCCGTTGGAGTTGATGGACTCACTATTCTTCCAAGTCTTCCGCTGTTATCGTATTAGATGGCCTTAAGCCATATTTATCATACTTATTCTCTTTTGAGATATTCGTTGTAATAAGTGTGTGATTGCTACTCTGTTATAAATCCTCCATTTGTACTGTGCGTGTCAGCATTACTGATCCAGGGATGACACTGGTGCACAGCAGCACAGACTGTTTGAGGTCTGGTCGCTACAAAGGTGGTATCAAAGCACACGCTGACTGTAGGACACGACCACTAAGCTTAAACCTAGAACACTACTCTCTTCTCATTTCTGACTCCTCTCCACTTTCTACTCTTTTAGGAATGGTGAATGCAAGGAACAAGTTCATGCAACCAGATGAAGATACACCTTTTGGACGACACTTGAAGGAAGTCACTAAGTACTTGAACATTGGAATACCAAGCATCACCGGAACCTACAATGCCACACTACCAGAAGAGGAGAGCTGGAAGATTCAAGTTCAAATTCCAGGAAGGACGTTTACACCAGTCACTGAGCCTATAAAGTTTTCTTTTGAAGCACCAACCTGGAGTTTAGGGAAGAGCATGGCAGCCCACATCTCTATGGGACGCATTGGAGAAGTCTACCACAGGGAGCTTAAGGATACTATTTATCAGATTTGTGGACGCCGAGACGAGCAATGGGAGATGATCAACACCAAGAAGGATGGATCAATTGCAGCTTTCATCCAGGAGCAAAACCAACACATTCGTCGCCAGGAGAACCAGATGTGCTCAGACATGATAGATCTGAAGAAGGCATTGACCAAGATCAAGGAGTTGGAGGAAGAACTCAAGGCTACACGCGAGGATTATTTGGAGGAAATCGTCGCACTAGTAGGGAAGAATGACGACCTGGAGAAGAAGATTGGAGTATTCATGGGAAATCCAGCATCAAAAGGAGAAGATGATGAATGCACTTGCCCGGATAACTACATCATCATCGACGACACCGACTCGAAACCAAGTGAAGATGACTTTGTTGATGAAGCTGGAGCAGATATCATGGAGTCTTCGACTGATCAAAATTTCTAGTAGACCACCATATCAGTAGTAGTATTCCCCCATGTATATAGTATAGTTCGAGCACTTTTGTAACGCTAGTTAGATCGATTGTATGCTTTGTTTGATTTGATTGAGTGATATTGATTGTGTTTGTCTCATGAGCATATGGGTAGTGTTTTCTCTCTAGACCTCATTCTATTCTAAACTCTCATCTTTTCTAAACCTATCAGATGCCTCCGAGACGCGATACCGGATTTGTTTTCCCACCGGAGATCACACAGTTGATTCAGCAGCAGAATGCCCTGATGCAAGTGTTAGTACAGAACCAAGGCAAACACCACCACCAACAACAACAACCCACCACCACCACCTGTTGATCACTTAGCCCGTTTCTTGAGGCTAAATCCGCCGGTGTTTTCCAGCAGCACCGAGCCGATTGTTGCAGATGATTGGCTCCGCAAAGTTGGAAGGGAGTTGACCACAGCAGGATGCACAGATGCGGAGAGAGTGCGTTTTGCCCCACATCAGCTTGATGGACCCGCAGCATCATGGTGGGAGAATTACATAGCCACACACCCTATTGACACTGTCACATGGGACCAGTTTCAGCAAGCTTTCCGTACAGCCCATGTTTCAGCAGGAGCTATGGCTATGAAGAAGCGTGAGTTTCGCAACCTACGCCAAGGAGGACGCACCGTAGGCCAGTATGTGGAGGATTTCAGTAAGTTAGCACGTTATGCACCAGATGACGTTGCTACAGATGCAGCCAAGCAGGAGAAGTTTCTGGAAGGACTGAATGATGAGCTGAGCATGCAGCTAATGGTAGCAACCTTCAATAACTACCAGGAGTTGGTAGATAGAGCACTCATGATTGAAGGGAAGCAGCAGCAGATTGAAAACCGTAAGAGGAAGTATGGACAAGGGAAGTACAATTCTGGAGCTCAGCAGAAGCCACGTTTTACCCCGAAATCGGGAGGACAGTTTCAGCATACCCATGGAGGAGGTAGTTCGCACAACCATAATGGCTCCAAGAATGGTAATGGGAACAGAGGAAGCAACGGCCAGAACCGTACCAACCCTTCAACCCCAGCTAAGAGAGACCTGAGCCAAGTCACTTGCTTTAAGTGCCAGAAGACTGGACATTATGACAATGAATGTCCTGAAGCCCAGAATGGTAATGGAAATGGAAGCTCTGGGGAGAAGCCGAACCCTTTCAACAAAGGACATGTGAACCACGTTTATGTGGAGGAGGTTGAAGCACAGCCTGATGCAGTAATAGGTAAGTTTTTGGTTAAGTCATTTACTGCACTCGTTCTTTTTGATACTGGTGCATCGCATTCATACATATCAAGGGGATTTGTGGATAAGTATAAGTTGCCCACCAAGGTTCTTAAAACACCTATGTTAGTAAGTTCACTAGGAGCAGAGTATATGGCAAGCCAAGGATGTTTTCAGATGCCATTGGCCATAGGTAGGCATGTTTTCCCCTCAGACCTAATAGTTTTGGAGTCACAAGGTTTGGATGTAATTTTGGGTATGGATTGGCTATCGATGTATGGAGGAAACATCGATTGCGCCAGTAAGACGATTTCTCTTACCACCCCAGAAGGAAGAAGGATTAAGTATGTATCCCGGCATATGCTGAAGAGAACTCAGGTGAATTCCTTATCAGGAGTTGTACAGGAGGAAGTACTAGTGGTGAAGGATTACCCGGATGTTTTTCCAGAAGAGTTGCCAGGCATGCCACCGGATAGAGACATTGAGTTTCTGATTGAACTTTTGCCAGGCACAGGACCAATATCTAAGAGACCGTACAGGATGCCCGCAAAATTTTTGGAGGAAATTAAGAAGCAGATTAAGGAGTTACTGGATAAAGGCTATACTCGCCCAAGTTCGTCACCTTGGGGATCACCAGTACTTCTAGTGGAGAAGAAAGATGGATCGTTGAGGATGGTTGTTGATTATCGAGGATTGAACGAAGTGACCATCAAGAACAAGTACCCACTGCCGATGATCAATGATTTGTTTGACCGCTTACAAGGAGCTAAGGTATTTTCCAAGATCGATCTACGATCAGGATACCACCAGTTGAAGATTCGAGAGCAGGATATACCTAAGACGGCTTTTACCACCAGGTATGGGCTGTATGAGTATACCGTTATGTCATTTGGTCTGACTAACGCACCTGCCTATTTTATGAACCTGATGAACAAAGTGTTTATGGAGTTTTTGGATAAGTTCGTCGTGGTGTTCATTGATGATATTTTGGTCTACCCAAAGAATGAAGAGGAGCATAAGGAGCATTTGCGTTTGGTACTTGAGAAACTCAGAGAACATCAGTTATACGCCAAATTCAGCAAGTGTGAATTTTGGCTGAAGGAAGTTGGATTCCTCGGACATGTTATATCCGGAGATGGAATAGCAATAGACCCCGCCAAAGTTGACACAGTAACAAGTTGGGAATCACCCACGTCAGTTGGAGAGATCCGGAGTTTTCTTGGACTTGCAGGATACTACCGGAGGTTCATTGAGAATTTCTCAAAGATTGCAAAACCCATGACTGAGCTATTGAAGAAGGACACCAAATTCAATTGGACTGAGGAATGTGAAGCTAGTTTCCAAGAGTTGAAGAAACGATTGGTTACATCTCCAGTGTTGATTCTGCCAGACCAACGCAAGGATTATGAAGTTTATTGTGACGCTTCACGTCGAGGACTTGGAGCAGTGCTTATGCAGGAAGGAAGAGTTGTTTCATATGCTTCACGACAACTTAAACCCCATGAGAAGAATTATGCCACGCATGATTTGGAATTAGCAGTCGTAGTGCATGCGTTGAAGACATGGAGACATTTTCTCATCGGAAACCATTGTGAGGTGTACACGGATCACAAGAGTTTGAAGTACATTTTCACGCAGAAGGAGTTGAATCTCAGGCAGAGGAGATGGTTGGAGCTCATTAAGGATTATGATATGAGATTGCATTATCACCCAGGGAAGGCTAACGTAGTAGCAGATGCGTTGAGCCGCAAGAGCCATGTCAACACACTCATGACAGGAGAGTTACCCCAGGAGTTAGCCAAGGATCTTTGCGAGCTATGTTTGGAGATAGTTCCAAGAGGCTATTTAGCAACGTTGGAGATTCAGTCTACCCTGATGGAAAAGATCAGAGAAGCTCAGAAGACAGACAAGGAAATTAATGAGATAAAGGAAAAGATGAGCAAAGGAAAAGCCAAGGGATTTCGTGAGGATGAGCACGATACCTTATGGTTTGAGGACCGCGTTTATGTGCCCAATGATCCGGAGATCAGGAAGTTGATCTTGCAAGAGGTCCATGATTCACCGTACTCGATTCACCCAGGAAATACCAAGATGTATTTGGATTTGAAGGATACTTTCTGGTGGACCGGTATGAAGAAGGATATTTCGGAGTATGCAGCAGTTTGTGATGTATGTCAGAGAGTGAAGGCAGAACATCAG